>NW_026596415.1:2737437-2958476 GCF_907164565.1 Psammomys obesus
AAAAAAAAAAGCTGTAGTGTGTCACAGTGTTTACCACAGTATACACTTTGTCTACAATTCTTTACTCGCCAATGCTCATTGCAATGAGTCAGTGATCTGGTTTGAGGCCTCTGGCTTTTACTACACTGTCAGTACTAGGTCCTTACTGGGGCTCCTCAGCTATCCTGTTGTTGCCCTGTATCATGGAGCTCCTGCAGCTTTGGATCCGTAGGATCAGTCCCTTCACACACTGGATTGCAATTCATCGATGGGGTAGATGTTGGAGTGGGTCAACTCAAAGGTCTGGATCTGAACCTAGGTAGTATCTGAGCTGGTCAGCCCTCCAGTTCTGTACCTATACCACCTGAGTGAGCTCTCCGGCATTGCTTCAGCTAGCTCATCCAATACTCAGCTAGTCTCCCATTCTTACCCTCTTGGGGCTAGCTCACCTGAGCCCACACCAGCAGGACCAATTCTATCATGCTGCCCATGTAAGGTGCAGGGCCTGCTCTCCTGCTCTCATGACCCTGTGACCAGCTCTCCCACTCTCCACAGTGGGGAAGAGAGAGGGCATTTCTCCCTTGCCCAAACACCACATTGCAGATGTCAGGGCCAACTCTACCACTCTCATACCCTCAGGACTGGCTTGCCCACAACTTCTGCAACCACGGCCAGCTCTACTGTGCTTTCTATGTGAGGTGCCAGGCCACTCTCCAGAATATTGCAGCTGGCAAGGGATGGGCCACCTCTTCTGCTCTCACACCTTTGAGGCCAGTTCTCCCACAATGTCCAGGTAATGGGGCCCAGGTCTGCACAGCCCTCAGATAGCAACATGGCTCCAGGTAGCAGGCCAGATCAGGGATGTCTACCTGGCCTCTTTGGTGGTAATATATCTCTGCTACTATAGGATCATGGTCCCAGACATGGTCATTGGTGGCAGGACAGACCAGGACCTCACCATGACATTAGGTGGCATCACTGGCTACTCACATCAGGCTGTTCCTCATGTGTCTCTAGTTTTACTTCTCTTCATTGTGCCCACATCCTTTAGCTTCCTTCTCTTCTATCTCTTCACCATTTACTTGCTCATCTTAGTGGTGCCTGGGTCCTCTGGATGTCTGGGGTCATCTCAGGAGTGCTATGCCATGCCAGGTGCTAACCAGCAGGGGTCATCTCGTTTGTGGTCTGCCTGCCTTGGCCTGTATGGGTTGTCTCAGGTTTGCCCATGTCAGGACCCCATGGTGCTGGATTGATGGATGTCTCAGGCTTGCCTCTCCCCGGTCATATGGCATGGAGTGGTGTGGCCACCTGGGGTTCATGGTCCTGGACTTGATTTATTTTATCTTACTTCGGTGAAATACTACTCTTATAACTAAATATTTTTGTGAAGAAATTTTGTATTAAACCAGGCCTGGTGGTGCCTGCAAACTCAACCAGCCAGGAGGCTGAGACAAGAGAATTTCAAATTCAAGGTTTTCTCAGGCTATCAAGAGAGTTCCAGGCTAGCCCAAGCAACTTATTAAGGTTCCTTCTCAAAATAAAAAGCCAGTAGAGGTGTGGGGCTCTGAGTAGCTGTGTGCCTGCTTGGCTGTGTGGCCCAGGGCCAGTCCTGGTTGGTGGGAAGGTAGGAGATAGGACTTTGGATCAGTCAGTGACCAGAAATTTTGTGTGGATGTTTTTTTCTCTTTTTTCAAGCACACACAAGAGCACATTTGATAGCACACTAAAACTTTTTGCTATGTCAGCCAGTTCCATTCTATTAATTGTATTCCTTTCACTGGCTAATGGTATAGATACAGAGGTACAGTGAGCAGCTAGGAGTGCCAGGGTGCTGCCAGGATAATAAGCTGTAGCTTTGAGATGAAAAATTAAATGAATCTTGTCTAATAACATGTATAATTTGAAAACTGGTAGAATCTGATTAAGTTTGATCTGTTAGCAGCATGGTGTCAGGTCACCACGTGAGTGATGTTTATGCCTGCAAAGTTTAAGATCAGTGAATTTACATACCTCAAGTAATTAGGGGAAGATAATGAACGCATTAGCGATGGAAAGGATTATGGCTCCATAAATTTAACAAGACTAGATGAAAGCAAATGTGTCTAATCAAAGCAGTAAATCAGTCCCACAAGTTCCACTCATGACAGATTGTGTAGCCATGTCCCCACTCCTACTGGGGATGCAGTGCCTGTAACAGAAGGCCATTTCCTGAGAAGTGCCTCCTATCCTATAGTCACAGCTACTTCCTTCCCTGCTGGAAGTCAGGTCATCAGATCTACTCATTTGTCTTTCTAGTTGATAATAGCAATTCTTGTCCTCATGTAACTAACACTGTTGGCAAGAAGCAGGCAGTCTGACCACAGGAAGCTTGCAGGTGAGGCAGAAGCATGACACCAAGCATGGGACTCATGACTGAAGGAGTAGGGTTAGATAGATTTTACTGTTTTTCTATGAGCAGAACCCTGTAGGTATCTAAACAGGCCCTGCTGGTGGGCACTTATGTTAGGCCCTATGGTAACCACAACTACAAGTCACCCTCTGTGAGCCACCTCTGTACATTGTGAGTCAGTTAAAAGAACAAGGCTGTGTGGTCACATGATTTATGTTCAAATTTTGGCTTGATTGCTTACCTTCAAGGTAAGGCTCTCATTTCCTCCTTAACTGAGTTGATGCTTTAGAAAAAGGGGACTTCACCAACTTCATGTTTCTCATAAGAATCCAGTGAGATAATCTGTAAGAGATTCTAGGGCTCTGGCTGGCTTTAATGCCCTCTAGTCCCACAGTTGCTGATGTTTTATTTTTCTGAGGATTTTTTTAGATTTATTTTATATCACATGTGTTTTTCCTTCATGTATGTATATGTATCACATGTGTGTCTGGATTCTCTGGAACTGGAGTTACAGATGATTATACTCAACCATGTGGGAGCTGGGAACCAAACCCAGGTCCTCTGCAGCAACAACAAGTGCTCTTAACCACTGAGCCATCTTCCAGGCCCCCATTTTACTACATTTTATTTGAATTCATAGTTTTAACATAAAACCATTACTGCAACCAGCAGTACAATACTCTGATCAACCTCCAAAGGAAAGCCCACATCCATGCCACACTACCTCCCACCCCACACACCTGCCCACTCACTTCTCATCTGTAGACTTGTGCATTCTGGAGTGCCTGGCTTCTTAGCACACTATTTCCTTGATTCGTCTATGCTGCTATTTTGTTGAATAAATACTTACTTTATGAATATGCCATATTTAATAACCTATTGAAACTACAGTTTTCATTTTCTCATGAGGTAAATCTTTGGTAGATGTTGACCAAACAATAATATTAAAGAAAATGAAAGTTTATTTTTTTCCTGATATATGGTATAATATAAATAGTACAATTTGGTACTTTTAAATGCCATTACTAAATAATTACTATAATGGCCCAAAAATCAAATTCTTCATCTCCTTATGGTATATATTCCTAATGAAATAACTGAGAGCAAGGGTTTTGCTATTATTTTGCTTTGCTTTTGTTCTGTTTTTTGAAACATGGCCTTATCTATCTCAAGTTGACCCCAAACTTACGACGTAGCTGAAGATAACATTGAACTTCCTCCTGTGTTTACTTTGTGGGTGCTGTGATGACAGGTATGTGCCACCATGCCTAGCTTTATGCAGCGCTGGGGACTGAACCCAGGGAGCGTGCTAGGCAAGCACCCTACCAACTGAGTTATATTCCAGTTCAGAGAGATTATTGATGTGAGAAAAAATGTCCCAGTGAAGTAAGTAGAAGGAGGGTCTACTAGTGTCCTGAGTTGTCGCCTATGGGTGGCCATAGGTTGTGGCTCAAAGAGCTGAGCATCTGCTTACTGTAATAGTTAACTCCTTGTTTCAGTTCTCTTGGGGGGGGGTATTATGTCTGAAAATGAAACTAGAAGTAAGCTTACTACACTGACTTACTGACTTACTCATAGTTTTCAGATGCTTCCTAAGCAGTCATTTAGTCATTTCAGAGAATGCAATTTTCCCTGATTGATTCCTTGTCCAAAATCCTGAGTGGCTACAAGAATCTGGGAAGGACTTGTTTCAGAATTCTCTACTGTTATGACTCGTTGGGAAGTGCCTCTCACAGGTTCCTGTGTTTGAACGTGGGTCTGCAGCTCAGGGTGTTTTGTGGGAATTTGTAGAGCTTTAGGACTGTAGCTTAATGTGCTGGACACCAGCCATCTGCTTCTGGCTTTGGTCCTCTTTCAGGTCTCCTCAATGTATGTTCGTTGGAAAAGCCATTGCTACAAGTTCCCACCTCCATGACCAGTCCAGGCCATCCTTTCCACCTTTCCCACCACAATGGATGGACTGTGTGCCTTGGTCTGTGGACCAAACTAGCCTGTCCTCCTCTGAGCTGTTCCTGTCCGACACTGTCACAGCCGTGACAAGAGCTAAGTGATACACATGCTATTGGAATACTGCCAAGGGAGCAGTGCTGTTAGGAAATGGTGCCTTTGTCCCTCTGTGCAGATGTGCAAACCATCAGCTCACCCTGCCCAGCCCCACTCAGCAAATAGCTTGAAGCTCTAGGGCTGCAGCCCAGCTAAGTAGTCACAGCTTGGACTTTCTGTCCCTGTGCCGACTGGTGAGTTACAGTTTCTACAGGACAAGTCCTTTCATGTGCTGCCCTCCACTGGGCCAAGTGTGCATGGAGACAGGTAGAGAGGGACCAGTGTGGGAAAGACCTGCATTTCCCCCTGGATTTGATGACAGTCTGTCTAAGATGAGCCTTTGGATCTAGACCATCAAGTGCAAAGTGATCTCTCCCTCCAACTACACCAGTGTAGAGAGCACTGTGGTAAAAATGGAAAGGGTGTGTTATTGTGATCTGGGCCACCCTGCCATTCCTTCGCCACATAGGCATCAGCAGGTTTTGGTTAATAGGAAGATAGTGGCTTGGGAGTTGCTGCTCTTTGTTTAATAGACTGGGACAGCAGTACTCAAAGTTGGCACATTTAAATTTTTCACTTACCGGTAAATTAAAAGCATCCTCCAGAGTCCCTAATCTAAGACTCTCTAAACATTTCTTACATGGTGTATGCACATTGGCCACACTTGTGATGAAAAGTAGTTTTGTCTTTGTCTGTGTCCATGTTTACTGAGGAAGTGCCCTGCCCCAACCCCAACATAAAACAAAAAGAAACAAAGAAAAATCCCTGACCACATTATTGTAACAGTCCCCAGACTCCATTAAGGACCATCTCCCACCGCAGTGCTGCCATCTTAAACTCCATTCATTTTGAGATACGCAGCATCATTTTTACTTGTGAAGAACAAATTTAGCAGTCGGTTTTTGTTGTTGTTAATGACATTCATAGTGGATATTTGTCCTTGACTTCCCAGTACTTTTGTTCCTTTTCCATCTGAAGAGTTTTCTTCTAGGTATAGTCTGGGAGGGAAGCAGAGACCACCTGCTAGGTTGGCAGCCACATGGCCTGCTATTTCTCTGGCATTCTTTAGCCAAGACATGGCTCAGAACTGTGACTCTGTCGTAGCCAGCCAGATCCACCTAAACTGTATTCAAGTCCCATATAAGGGTGATGAATAAAAGGCAAGGATCCATCCCTAATCATGGAGAAACATGGCAACTACTTCTGCTTTCCAAGATCACTTTGGCCAGGATCAGCATTCAGCATGTGCCTCCTGCAGAGTCAAAGGGACAAGCCAGGGCTCTGTGCCCAGCCATATTTCTCTCTGGGATAGTTTTCACATAGCTGGAAGAGCTGGGAGGACTGACTTTCTCCTCATAGCCTCAACTTGGCTCTCCAGCCTTATACTCATATCTAGTATACCTTTGATAAATTGCTTCTCTGTGAACTAGCCAGAGTCAGCAATATAGAGCCTGACCAATTGAAACTCCTCAGCCATGACTTCTGATCACATCCTAAACTACCTTACAGGGCAAGCTCTTACTCCCATGCAGCTGCCAATTATACCAAGCTTACTCTTCTCTTAAGAGTTTCTTCCTGTTTGCAGTCATGATGCCACATACTGAACCACAAAGATGCATCCTTTTTGTCCTCACCTAGTATTGTTTTGTAGAGCCCAGGCACATTGGCTCTATACCAGTACATGGCAAGTGTTCTACCACTGAGCCACACTCCATCTCAGTTTGTTGGCTTTTTAAGTCATACATGAGCTATGTTTCCCAGCTATGTTACCCAGCCTATGCCAAGATGTTCTGAATCACTGGGCTTCTGAGGAGTGAGGGGTCCTCCTCATTCACCAGACAAGCCCCACTGTTGGCCTTTCCTATTGCCTTTATAGAGATGGGACCCAGAGCACTGGTCACACTATTATCCTCTCCTCCTGGATAAGCAGTCACCTCTGAAAATTGTTATCATCATGACAGGAGTGGAGATATTCCAAAGAAACACTTGATGCTCCTCCTTTTGGCCTCCAGACTATTGAAAAAGGGACCCCAAGCATTAGGATTCTCCAAGTACCTCTCCTAAGAGAAAGAAAGGTCTGAAGTTGTGCACTAGCCAGAAATAAGGCTGTCTCCAGGAAGGTATTTCACACAGCACTGACAGCTTGCCAGACCACCTAGCAGAAAGAGTGGAGCCAGAGAATGATGGGCAGGACCACACCATGGCCAGGACTGCTTAGCCATGCATATTTTCTGTCTTATATAAACCTAAGTCTCACAGAAGGACCTTGAAGATGGACTTGGGGTAAGGAGTAGGATCACTAGATCATTTGCTTCGCTTCCTGATGTGACCATATTGAAGAAATCTTCTTTCTCTGCTCCCAGTGTTACCTGTCTGTTTAATTGGCCTATTGAGGATTGATGGCCAAATCCATCATGTTAGCATCTCCAGAGCCCAGAAACAAAACAGAGCTAACAATAGTGCCTGCATCTGAGACATGCTGTGGGATGAGACTGCAACATGAACATCACACGGTACTGAGTGAATAAACATGGAAAGCAGTTTCTTTTATCCATGGGCAGGTGGCAGGATTAGCCAAAATAATGACTGGGAGATATGTAGCACAATATTTGGTAGGTAGTGAGCCCTTCAGAAACTGTAACAGCCACAGCAATGGGTTTTCTTGCATCCTTTCCAGCCTGGACGCTTCTGGGGTAGTTCTCTCTCTTTGTTTCTGTTAGGTTAGGATGGGCAGGTGGGGACTAAGGAGCTTATTAGGAGAGCTATTAATGCTATGGAATGACAGATAGACAACAGCATGATGAGGACTCCAAGGAGTAGCACCAGATAGCACCAGATGGCAGGTCTCTGGAGAGAGGTAGAGCCCATGTGACAGAAGATGGGGCCTCTTATTTTTTAATGTTTTTATGTATTTATTTATTACAGTTTATTCACTTTGTATCACAGCTGTAGTCCTTTGTCCCCTCCCAACCCTACTCTCCTTCCCTCTTCTCTACCTATGCCCCCCGCCCCAGTCCAGTGATAGGGGAGGTCCTCCTGCCCTTCCATCTGACCCTAGTCTATCAGGTCTCATCAGGACTGGCTTCATTGTCTTCCTCTGTAGACTGGTAAGGCTGCCCCCCCAACTCAGGTGGAGGTGATCAAAGAACTAGCCCCTGAGTTCATGTCAGAGGAAGTCCCTGTTCCCATTTTGAGGATTAGGGTCATTCATAGAAAGAGCCTGGGCGATTCCCGGGGGGGGGGGGGGGGGGCAGGGAAGCAGGTAGAGAACTGAATGTGGCACCCTCTGATATAAACTTACTCCCCAAGTGAGATGTCATGGTATCTGCAAGGCTGCAAAAAATGTCCAGGAGACTGCCTGGCAATATTTGTGTGAGGAGAGCTGCTGCAAACAGTGGTAAGATTCAAGTATTACATTCTTAATGGTTTCTTTACTGGCCACAGTACCATGGCCAGTACCTCAGGATGCATAGGTATTTAGAGCATAGAGCCTTGTTGGGGACAGGCAGGCCTAAAGTTGAGTGTTATTTAGGAGTAAATGCCATGGGTAGTTTGTGGGACTTAATTAAGCTTCAGTTTCCTTATCTGCAAACCAAGGTGTTACTGTCCACATGTCTGGAATATCAGAAAACTCAGTGGGATTATACATTACTTGGCATGTGCATGAATGGTGGCAGCAATGGGGTGATGTCATTTTTTTCTTTTATCCTTATTTGACAGCCGTCTGGACCATATTCTACTATATCCCTTTTCCTGCAGGAAACAGGTATGAGGGATAAAAGGGGTGTTTATCGTCAGTTAGTCCCTGTAGTTCATATTCCAGATATCCCAAAAGCTTTACATGAAGAAATAGTACCAAGGAAGCTGCCCTGTGAACCACTTGATACAGTTCACCTAAATGGCTTCTTCTGCTTTGTGTTGCAACTGTTCTGCTGTTTTCAACCAGTGCCAGCTATCATCCAAATTTATTTGGAAACAGTCTTCAGGCAAATGCTCTGACACACCACCAGCTCCTGTAAATAATTACACAGTGTTTTCTCCTGACATCATCTGACAGTTTGTGATGGGGACTCATTATTCCTTCTTTAAAAGGTTGGCATTAGGACTGATTTATAGATTATCTTCAAGGAAGGAAGCCTGTCACATATATAAACTATTGCTTGTACACCTGTGCCACAGAGAGCCAGCCTAAAAGGGGGGTGGGGTGGGCAGGTCGAGAGCTTCCTGTAGCTCAGTTGCCTTTCCTTGGCAGTTTCCTCAGTGCAGATGTGAGACATGTAAGTTGGATGGATCCATGTGTAAGTCTGAGGCTCTGTCTAGAAAATCCCTGACTTTCAAAGGATAGACACCAGGACACTCAGCTGTGTGGGTGTTTGTTTTCCAGCATGGTAAAGTAGGCAGATTCTGTGGGCAGACTGGCATGATAATATGCCTTGGGTTCTTACCAAGAAATAGGTCATCTATTTCATATCTTGTTTTTGAAGTCTTGTTTGGTTATTCATTGCTTTTCTTATCATGGTGCACACCAAGACTTGTGACCTCATCTCTGGATCTAACCTAGAATGAATGTTCCTATTGACCATAAATCTGTCCCAAGCCTGTTTTTCTTCCTGGTGCAATTTACATGCTTGTGACAAACTCCTATTATAATATT
The DNA here is from genome assembly GCF_907164565.1 of Psammomys obesus. NCBI lineage: Eukaryota > Metazoa > Chordata > Mammalia > Rodentia > Muridae > Psammomys > Psammomys obesus. The sequence continues at coordinate 2,746,503 of NW_026596415.1, forward strand.
TTTGCTATTCAAGTAAAATTACTTGAATCAATTCAGGATTTTTATAATCATTATCAGGAATTATAAAATCAATTCATCTATTATTTCATGAAAGCATTATTTCATGAAAGTACATCTTCATGTTGACCTGCAGGAAATTTGCCCAACAGAGTGGGCTAATATCCAGAAAGTAATCACGCTGGCAGTAAGGGTTTCCCGTGTCTACTCACAACATTCCAAATATATGAGAAACGAAGCAATGACAGCATGAGAGGGGACACCAGTAGCAAGAAGCAGTCTGGAGATGAAGCCCCTGTGGCCATGCCTCTTCAGGTTACACCCATCCTAGCCATGCAGAACTGTGGGCCATCTCCAGGAAGCTCAGTCATCACTGCAGTTTCTGCATAGTGCCCACCAGTTCCCCAACATGCTAAAGCAAGCAAACTTTGTAAGCAGACTGGCATTATAGTGTGTCATTCCTTGCTCAGTGATGCTTACTAGTATTTGGCCTGTGGAATCCTGTCCTCCTCCAAATCCAGTGACTCTAGCCTGCTGTGCTAGGGACCACTATGGTTTATGGCTGAAAGGTATTAAATGCCTTAGTTGTGGGTACATGGAGGCAGGTGACCACTCTTCATGTAAATAACAAGGCTCTTCTGGATCTACACTGTAATTTGTGATGGTACTTGGTTTTCAGAACATTGAACCAAAAATGATAGCTGTGAGCCAAGAAAGATAAATGCTCAGCATGTTGTAGGGATGTACTTAGTAGGTTACCCAAGTTGAGGTCTTTGAGTTGTACATGGTAATTGAAGATACTCCCTACCCTTGCCTCTCCTCACAGATCCTGGATGCTCATTCCCCTGGTATACACAGTGGCACATTGCTTTCTGATAACCCATGCCTGTCTTCCACATGCTGTGACAATCAAGTGCACCCATGTTTAGTGCTCTGAAAGTGCTATGTAACTCCTGCTCTGCTGCATGTGGGGCATAAGGACAGGTGGAAGGAAGTTGGTAGATATTGGTACAGATGCAGGTTAAACTTTATTTTAAGCAAAGCCTTTTTGGATGTGTTTGGTTGCATCTGTCATATTAAAGCCATATCTACAGAAGGCTGACAATATGCCACTGAACCTGGACTTTGTCTCACAATATCCCAAGTGTATCTTCCAAATTTGCTGAGTGTGTCCATCTGTTTGCCTATACAATGAGTGAACTAATGCTATTGTATCACCTTAACCTTCTCAAAGGTCTTTGTATGTATTTCAGAAGTGTCCTCAACTCAGAAAGCTACATGTGAAGCTTCCGTTGAAGCTCTGTGAGAGGCTCATCCTGAGAGAGTGCTAGTGAGGAATACAAGTGCCACACTGGGGTAGTGTTCAGGAGAATAACAACGTCAAGATAGAAGTTACTAACACAGCATTGCAGCAGAATAAGAAAAAGGAACCGATCACAATCAGATTGTGATACAGATTTGCTTAATGAGACCTCACTCTGCTCTCAGTCTCTGCTTGTAAATCCACAAGACAAAAGAGCACTGCCACACAGTAGAGACTGGGCTTTCTCTATGGCCTTGTCCTTGCTCTTCAATTGTTTCCCTGATGGGACAGGCTCTGATTCTCAGAGTTTAATCAATCCAGTGTACTCAGAACTGACACAAACTGATTCATTTCCCAACCTGACTACAGCTTGTGAGCAGAAAGCAGGCAGGCAGGCAGTAAGGATGGAGTAGAAACTGTGGGGGTTAAGAAAAGTTTGTTTTCTGTGGTGATAGACAATGGGAGTGATCTCTGTCAAGCTCAGCCACCCATTAAAACATGGTCAAATGCAGGCTTTTGTCAATCAGCTAGCATCAAAGAGACTTGCAAACAGCCTAAGAGTGCTGCTTACCACAACCTGGCCAGTCTGATGCTCTTGTTGCAGACTCTCTTGAAGAGCACACTCCAGCTTTAGATAGTGTCCGGAGTTCTGCTGCACTCCCTTTGTGTTGGAATTTTGCAAAAAGGAACTTTAATCACGGCAAAGCTGTGCTTTGGGGCTTAGACTTTTGGAGTCATGACAATGAGTAGCCTGAGTTTGAATTCTGGCACCAGTGTTTTGCTTTAATAATCTAGGAGATTTTATCCCCACTATTATTATTATTGAGTTGCCAACATGCAGACATTTCTCGTATATTTAATTAACAGTTCCTCTAGATATTACTGTGAGGAATTGGGCAACATTCTTTAAGAATTTCAAACATTTCAGCGTATTAGAAAAACTGAAAAGCATAAAGAACACCAAAAGTGGTTCATAGATTAATGAATACACATATATCTACCAGCCAGCTCAGGAAATAAAACATCAGTTCTGTTGAATCCTCCTGTGTGCCAGTTTCAGTTAAGGATTAAGGACATGTGACAAAATCCAAATAACATTGGCACATGTAAGAAAACAGTTTATTTTCCCCTCAGGTAATGAGAAATTTGGAGGCAGCTATTCCTGGAAGCCAAGCTGTTTAAGCTTTTGTTCCTTTATGTTTGGGGTATGGCCTGTGTCTTCATGACTACACAACAGTTGCAGAAACTACACCCATCACACCTGCATTCTACAAAGAACAAGTGGAAATGGCAAAAAGGCTTTTCAAGTAGTCTTATCCAATGACTTCCAACCCAGAACTGCACTGGAAAATGTTTTAACTATCAGAAATCTGCTGCAAACAGAGTGTAGATTCTATTTGTAAGGGTGAAGAGAAGGGTCATTGGATGGCATGCTTGATACCCCTATCCCAGGGCTTCCTTATGATGGTAAGCAATTTTTAAACTATATTTTTATTATATGTATAGGAGTTACACAGAAACATACAGGCTTGTTCTATGTTAATTTTAAACCTCATAAAAATGAATTAGTATCATCAGTGTCCTTCCACAGCTTGTGTCACTATTACTCTGGTTCTTGTCACTGTGATCCCACTTAGGACTATCTGCAATTCCCTTATCCACACTGCTGCTGCTGGGCATGCTACACACAGTGCTGCTATAGACACTCATTTGTTCCTATATCCACGAGCTACAGCCTCTAGAATAATCATCAGGATTGGAGGTGCTGGGCCAACGCCTCCCAGTTCAGCATTCCTGAATATCACTCTGTTTTCTCTACAAAATGGCAGAAGTTGGTAAGGGTACACACTAGCTGTTTTCTCACCGATATTTGGAATTGCTGGGCTTCTCATTGCCACCAGTCTCTGGAGTGTGACCTAGCACTGTATTGCAGTTTGCTTTTAGCTTCACTAACATATGGTTGACATACATGTAAAATAAAGTCTAGGGTGGATAAACTTTGGTCTTAGAACTCAGAGAAATCAAGATAATACTGACTCGGAAGCTTCCACCTTCCTGGCTAGCGCTCATAGTACCTAAAGGGGTATCTAGGGGGTGGAATAAAAGTTATTGAATTCTTTTTTTTAATTTTTATCTTTATTTTTTAATTCTTTATTAATTACAATTTATTCACTTTGTATCCCCCCTATGGTTCTCTCCCTCCTCCCGTCCCAATCCCTCCCTTCCTCCACCCTCTGCATGCATGCCCCTCCCCAAGTCCACTGATAGGGGAGGTCTTCTTTTCCTTCCTTCTGATCCTAGTCAATTAGGTCTCATCAGGAGTGGCTGCACTGTCTTCTTCTGTGGCCTAGTAATGCTGATTCCCACTCAGGGGAGGTAATTAAAGAGCAGGCCAATCAGTTCATGTCAGAGACAGTCCCTGTTCCTATTACAGTGGAACCCACTTGGATACTGAGCTGCCATGGGCTACATCTGTACAGCGATCTTAGGTTATCTCCATGCATAGTCCTTGGTTGGAGTATCAGTCTCAGGAAACACCCCTGTGCTCAGATTTTTTGGTTCTATTGCTCTCCCTGTGGAGTTCCTGTCCTCTCCAGATCTTACTGTTTCCCACTTCTTTCCTAAGATTCCCTGCACTCTGCCCAAAGGTTGCCCATAGTCTCAGCATCTGCATTGATAGTCTGCAGGGCAGAGATTTTCAGAGGTCCTCTGTGTCAGGCTCCTGACTTGTTCCCTCTTTTCTCCTCTAGTTTCCATCCTCTTTGCCTTTCTGGATAGGAATTGAGCTTTTTAGCAAGAGTCCTCCCTCTTGATTAGTTTCTTTTAGGTGTACAGATTTTAGTAGGTTTATCCTATATTATATGTCTATATAAGTGAGTATATACCGTGTGCATCTTTCTGCTTCTGGGATAGCGCACTCAGGATTATGTTTTCCAGATCCCACCATTTATCTGCAAATTTCATGATTTCCTTGTTTTTTTATTGCTGAGTAGTATTCCATTGTGTAGATGTACCATGATTTGTGTATCCATTCCTCCACTGAGGGGCATCTGGGCTGTTTCTAGCTCCTGGCTATTACAAATAAGGCTGCTACAAACATGGTTGAGCAAATGCCCTTATTGTGTACTTGAGACTATTTTAGGTATATGCCTAGGAATGGTATAGCTGGATCTTGAGGAAACTATTCCCAGTTGTCTGAGAAAGCGCCAGATTGCTTTCCAGAGTGGTTGTACAAGTTTACATTCCCACCAGCAGTGGAGGAGGGTTCCCCTTTCTCCACAATCTCTCCAGCATGTGTTGTCTCTTGAGTTTTTGATCTTAGCCATTCTGATGGGTGTAAGGTGAAATCTTATGGTCGTTTTGATTTGCATTTCCCTGATGGCTAATGATGCTCAGCATTTCTTTAAGTGTTTTTCTGCCATTCGATATTCCTCTATTGAGAATTCTCTGTTTAGCTCTGTGCTCCATTTTTTAATTGGATTACTTGATTTGTTGCTTTTTAAGTTCTTTAGTCCTTTATATATACTGGGTATTAGTCCTCTGTCAGATATAGAGTTGGTGAAGATCCTTTCCCAATATGTAGGCTGTTGTTTTGTTCTGACCACAGTGTCCTTTGCTTTACAGAAGCTTTTCAGTTTCATGAGGTCCCATTTATTGATTGTTGCTCTTAGAACCTGTGCTGTTGGTGTTCTGTTCAGGAAGTTGTCTCCTGTGCCAGTGAGTTCAAGGCTCTTCCCCAATTTTTCTTCTAAGCGGTTTAGTGTGTCTGGTTTTGTGTTGAGGTCTTTGATCCACTTGGACTTTAGTTTTGTGCAGGGTGCTAAGTATGGTTCTATTTGCATTTTTCTACTTGTAGACATCCAGTAGGACCAGCACCATTTGTTGAAGATGCTATCTTTTTTCTATTGAATGGATTTGGCATCTTTGTCAAAAATCAGGTGTCCATAAGTGTGTGGATTTATGTCAGGGTCTTCTATTCGATTCCATTGATCCACCAGTCTGTTTCTATGCCGGTACCATGCAGTTTTTAGTATTGTTGATCTATAGTACAGCTTGAGATCAGGGATGGAGATACCTCCTGAAGATCATCTACTGTAGAGAATTGTTTTAGCAACTCTGGGTTTCCTGTTGTTCCATATAAAGGTGAGAATTTTTCTTTCAAGTTCTGTAAGAATTGTGTTGGTAATTTGATGGGAATTGCATTGAATCTGTAGATTGCTTTTAGTAATATGGCCATTTTTACTATATTAATCCTGCCAAGCCATGAGCATGGGCGATCTTTCCATCTTCTGATATCTACTTCTAATTCTTTCTTCAGAGACTGGAATTTTTTTTTCATATAAGTCTTTGACTTGCTTGATTAGGTTCACACCAAGGTACTTTATGTCTTTTGTATACAAGAGGGCTACTGATTTTTTTTTTTTTTTTAGTTAACTTTGTATCCAGCCAATTTGCTGAAGGTGTTAATCAGCTACAGGAGTTCCTTAGTAGAATTTTTGGGGTCACAGAGGTATACTATCATGTTATCTGCAAACAGTGATACTTTGACTTGTTCCTTTCCAATTTGTATCCCCTTGATCTCCTTCAGTTGTCTTACTGCTCTAGCAAGGACTTCAAGAACAATGTTGAAGGGATATGGAGAGAGTGGACAGCCTTGCCTTGTCCCTGATTTCAGTGGGAATGATTTAAGTTTCTTTCCATTGAGTTTGATATTGGCTATAGGCTTGCTGTATATCACCTTAACTATGTTCAGGTATGTGCCTTGTATCCCTGATCTCTCCAAGACTTTAAACATGAATGGATGTTGGATTTTGTCAAATGCCTTTTCAGCATCTAAGGAGATGATCATGTGGTTTTTCTCCTTCAGTTTGTTTATGGGGTGGATCACATTGATGCATTTCCGTATATTGAACCACCCCTGCATGCCAGGGATGAAGCCTACTTGGTTATAGTGTATGATATCTTTGATGTGTTCTTGGATTCGGTTTGCAAGTATTTTCTTAAGTATTTTTGTATCGATGTTCATGAGGGAGATTGGCCTGAAATTCTTTTTCTTTGTTGGGTCTTTGTGAGGTTTAGGTACCAAGGTGACTGTGGCTTCATAGAATGAGTTTGGTAGTGTTCCTTCTGTTTCTATTTTGTGGAATAGTTTGAAGAGTATTGGAGTTATCTCTTCTTTGAAGGTCTGGTAGAATTCTGTGCTGAAACCATCGGGCCCTGGGCTTTTTTTTTTGCATAGTAGACTTTGATGACAGCTTTTATTTCCTTAGGAGATATAGGACTATTTAATTGGTTTACCTGGTCTTGATTCAGCTTTGGCATGTAGAATCGGTCAAGAAAATTATGCATTTCATTTAGATTTTCAAATTTTGTGGCATATAGACTTTTGAAGTAAGTCCTAATGATTGTTTGGATTTCCTCAGTGTCTATGGTTATGTCCCCCTTTTCATTTCTGATTTTGTTGATTTGGATGGTGTCTCTCTACCTTTTAGTTAGCTTGCCTAAGGGTTTATCTATGTTGTTGATTTTCTCAAGGAACCAGCTCTTGGTTTCATTGATTCTTTGAATTGTTTCATTTGTTTCTAATTTATTGATTTCAGCCCTGAGTTTGATTATTTCCAGCTTTCTACTCATTTTTGGTGTGTCTGCTTCTTTTTTTTTGGGGGGGGGGGGCTTTTAAGTGAACCATTAAGTTGCTTGAATGAGCTGTCTCGAATTTCTTCTTGAAGGCACTTAGTGCTATGAACTTTCCTCTTAGCACTGCTTTCATTGTGTCCCATAAGTTTGGGTATGTTGTGTCTTCATTTTCATTGAATTCTAGGAAGACTTTAATTTCTTTCTTTATTTCTTCTCTGAGCCAGCTGTCATTTAGTAGCAAGTTGTTCAGTTTCCATGTATGTGTAGGCCTTTTCTATTTTTGTCATTGAGGACCAGCTTTATTCCATGGTGATCAGACAGGATACAAGGGATTATTTCAATCTTCTTGTATCTGTTGAGTCTTGCTTTTTGACCAACTATATGGTCTATTTTGGAGAAGGTTCCATGAGGTGCTGAGAAGAAGGTAAATTCTTTTGAGTTTGGGTGAAAGGTTCTGTAGATGTCCATGAGTTCCATTTGATTCATGACCTCTGTCACAGCTATTGTTTCTTTGTTTAATTTCTGTTTTGTTGACCTGTCCTTTGTTGAGACTGGGGTGTTGAAGTCTCCCACTATTAATGTGTGAAGGTCTATGTGTGGTTTAAGTTTTATTAAAGTTTCTTTTATAAATGTGGGTGCCCTTATATTTGGGGCACAGATGTTCAGGATTGTGATATCTTCCTGATGGATTTTTCCCGTGGTGAGTATGAAGTGTCCTTCTCTATCTCTTTTGATTAATTTTGGTTGAAAATCTATTTTATTAGATATTAGAATGGCTATTCCTGCTTGCTTCTTGGGTCCATTTGCTTGGAAAACTGTCTTCCAGCCCTTTACTCTCAGTTAATGTCTATCTTTGTGATTTAGGTATATTTCTTGTATGCAACAGATGGTTGGGTCTTGTTTATGCATCCATTCTGTTAGTCAGTGTCTTTTTATTGGAGAATTGAGTCCCGTGATGTTGAGGGAGATTAATGACCAGTGGCTGTTAGATCCTTTGATATTGATGTTGGCTATGGTAGTTTGTTTGTGTGTTTGGCTACTTTTTGTTTTGCTGTAGTGAGGTTATTTTTTTTCCTGTGTTTTCTTGAAAGTAATTAATTTTCTTGAGTTGTATTTTTCCTTCTAGTATCTTCTGTAACTCTGGATTTGTGTGTAGGTATTGTTGAAATTTGTTTTTATCGTTGAATATCTTGTTTTCTTTGTCTATGAGGACTGAGAGTTTTGCTGGGTACAGTAGCCTAGGCTGACATCTGTGTTCTCTTAGAGTCTGCATGATATCCATCCAGGCTCTTCTGGCTTTCATAGTTTCTGTTGAGAATCAGGTGTGATTCTGATGGGTTTGCCATTATATGTTACTTGGCCTTTTTCCTTTGCAGGTTTTAGTATTTTTTCTTTGTTCTGTATACTTACTGTTTTGATTATTATGTAATGGGAGGATTTTTCTTTTCTGGTCTAATTTATTAGGTGTTCTGTAGGCCTTTTGTATTCTTATAGGCCTCCCCTTTAAGTTGGAGAAATTTTTTTCAATGATTTTGTTGAAAATATTTTCTGAGCCTTGGAGAAAGGAATCTTCTTTTTCCTCTATTCCTATTATTCTTAGATTTTTGTCTTTTTATGTTGTCTTGGATTTCTTGGATGGTTTCTGCCAGGAATTTTTTAGATTTATTATTTTCTTTGACAGATACATCGATTTCTTCCATTGTATCTTCCACCCCTGAGATTCTTTTTTCCCTCTTTTGTAGTCTGTTGGTTATGCTTACCTCTGTAGTTCCTGTTTTCTTTCCTAGGTTCTCCCTCTCAATGATTTCCTCCATTTGTGTTTTTTTTTTTTCCAATTCTATCTTCAGATCTTGAACTGTTTTGTTGATTTCCTTCACCTGTCTGACTGTATTTTCCTTCAATTCCTTCACCTGTTTGTTTGACCATTCCCATGTTTCTTTTATTTCTTTCAGTGATTTAATCATTTCTTCTCTGAATGCCACAATGTGTTTGGCTGCATCTTGCTGTATTTCTTTACGGATGGCCACAGTCTGTTTTACTATATCTTCCCCTAATTCTTTACGCATTTTATTTGCCTCCTCCATTAACCTCTTCATAAGCATAGATGTAAGGTCATCTTCTTGAATTTTACTTATGTTAGGGTGTCCAGGGCTACTTGCCCCTAGATAACTGGATTCTGGGGATGCCATATTGCTTTGCCTTTTGTTGGTTGTGCTTTTTCGCTGGCCTCTACCTATCTCTCTGTCTCAGGTGTTTTCTGTTAATTTCTGGTGCCTGCTGGGTCCTGGGGTGGGGAGAATCCACTTGGCGGGGTTCTGAAGTTCTCCTCTGCTTTTTGGGTATGGTCAACGAATGGTGGTGCTTCTCAGGAATTGTCACAGTTCACTTGAGTTATATGGACCTGTGTGGTAACTGTAGTGTTCAGGAAGGCTCTCCTCTGGTCAGGAGAGGTCCTGGTGATGGCTTCCCTGCCGCTGGGTTTCTTGCTTTGAATTTAGTGAGCAGCAGCTGTTGTTCTTAAGGTGTAATTGTTGGGTGCAGCCCTCTTGAAGAACCAGGGATTCCCACAGTTTTGTAACCGATTGAACCTTGGAGCAGTATCTGAGGGCTGCTGTAATGGCTCTCTGGCTTTTGTAGGTCTGAGGATGCAAATGTGTGCCCCAGTGCCCTAGCGGTACTCAATAATGGTAGATGAGCACAGCGGTCATGCCTGTAGTAGAAGGCTAGAGACTAGAGTCTGCGTGAATCCAGAAAGTCTTTTGGAGCTGGGTATCCTGAGCGTTGGACCTGATGATCCCCCTGCTGTGGGGTTTCCTCCTGACAGGGACACGCAGTCTTTGCTTTGGGGATAGCCGTTCTGTCTGTGATGGTGAGTAGAACCCACAGGCACAGACTTAAGTGGCTCCGCCTTTCTGCTTTTCTGGCGATTGGGTGCCTGGGCATCTGCCAAAACTGGGTAATTTTTCCCCGAGACCTTTTTGGGGTGGTGGTGTCAGCTGAGTGCTCTGAGATCAGACCAGCCGTTCCCCTCCCTGTGGGTTTGCACCTGACAGTGAAACTCAGTCTCTGGTGCCCTGGGGCCCACAGTTCTATCTGGGGCAGCAAGTCAGGAATGCAGGAAGGACTCTGTGCTCGCGCCTGGGTCCCTGGCTCTGGCTCTGGCTGGCTCCTGGGCACCCTTGGAACCCTGAGTCTTTTCCAGGGAATATCTGGGTGAGCTAAGGTCGGTCCCAATCGTAACCACCGTGGGGTTATCTCCTGACTGGAAATCACAGTCTCTGATGTTGTGGTTACCGCAGTTCAGCCTGGGACAGTGATCAGAGCACGCTGGCATGTGGCTCTGGGCTGGTGACCAAGCGTTTGATGGAACCAGGATCTCTTATGTGGGTTAGCTGGGTGAGTGAAAGCTGAATGAATCCCCCACCGTAGGGTATCCTCTCACCTGGGAAACACAATCACTTGTGTTTTATGGCTTTGAGTTCTGACTGCTGGTCACTGTGCTGATCCTGCTGTGCTGCTCCTCAGAATGAGAGTCGTCCCAGCACTGGCATCTTGCCGAATTCCCTTTATTTTTTATTAATTACAGTTTATTCACTTTGTATCTCAGCTGTAGCCCCCTCTCCCAACCAAGTTACTGAATTCTTGCTCAGCTATGAACTCCAGGAATTATTACCATGCCAAGATATGCCCATGGATGCAGTAGTGGCATGAATGGTAACCACCTTCTTCCTATTTAGTCCACAGAGAAGAAATGCATGCCCAGTGTTTTAAATTGGTCAAAAATCTGTGATTGGGAAGCTCATAGGCCACAGGAGATCCTATTACTATTATTTTTCTAAATGGACATAGTATCAAACTGCCCTCTAAATTCATATCTCTCTACCCATAGATTAGTGCAGCTCTCAGATCTTATCAGAAATGTCTTTGTGGGGTGGTTGGCAGTTAGTCAGAAACTCAAAACTGATCCAAATGCAGAGAGAGAATAAGTATCTGCAGAGTGCTCAGCCACAAATGGGACATTTGTATCACACACATGCACACACACACACACAGACACACACACAGACACACACGCACACACATACACCCCCCCCCACACACACACACACCAATCAGGGACCATTTCAGAAGAGGGGGTGGAGAGATCGAAATAGCCAGAAGTCAGAGAGGACCAGACAAAAAGTGTCTTCTGGACATGACAGGACCACTGCATTCATGAACACAGCAGCTGTGGTTACCAACAAGATCAAGCCAATCAACATTCCAGCATGGGGGATCAGGGTCTCAGGGGGTCCCCACCCCTAGGAGGAACTGTTGATAGCTGATGACTTCAGGAGAGGAAAAATCAGCCAATTTAAGGGTGTGTGGCAAAGTAGGTCGACCATGCTCCCTTGGATGAGCCTATGCCTATGAGTATATACGCAGCACAAACTGGAATCAGTGGATCCTTAAAAAAGAGAAAGAAAAGGATATGAAGATGGCAGGGGTCAGGGATGGATCTTAGGGGCGTCACAGAGAGGGGAGTGGGTGAACATGATCAAAATATATTGTATGCATGGATGAATTTTTTAATGTTAATAAAAATATTGTATATTTTAAAAAAATCAGACTGAGGATGTAGCTCAGTAGAATACTTGCCTCGTGTGTTCAGGGCCACATCCCAAGCTCCGAGAGACAGACGTAATTGCAGTGTGCTCTTTTGGAGACAGTTTTGCTATGCAGTCCTGTCTCCATGCCCCAAGTGTTGGGATTACAGGCACATGCCACCACTTCTGACTTTACATATCTTCTGAGACCTAGATTTGCAATTCTGAATTTTCCTTTCACCGCAGCCACTCTTTCCTAGTAGGCATATCCTTGTCCTTTCTTTACGGAGTATTTTTGATCCATTTTTATTGGCTATTGCTATTTTTTTCAGATCTAACTTTCTTGGATGGAAGTTATATTCTTTTGATGAATAGGAATTTTAGCCTAACGATGCCTAATTTGTCTATTTCTATTATAACTGGTGCATTTTCTTTTTTTGGCTCAAGAACTTGCTCTTGGTGAGGGGTGTGACACACACCTTTAATCACAGCACTCAGGAGGCTGAGGCTAAAAGATGGAGTGTTCTAGGCCAGTGTAGGATACATAGCTCTACCTTGTCTCTAAAACAAAAGTATGTTTTTTAAAATTTTTAATGGAAATGGACCTCAGGGCCTCATGCATGCCAGGCAAGTATTATACCCCTGAGCCACATCTGCAGCCCTAAGAAGTCACTCTTTGTTCTTAACATTTTGGCTCATCATGTACAACAATGGGGCTCTCTCATAATGTCTTCATACATAAATATCATTTCATCCTGCCCTCCCTATTGCCTTCCCTGATTGTTCTTTTATGTATCTGGAAATGACTTTCAGCCCACGGTAGTAGCAGGGCTTCTCTTTCTGGTGGCTGCCCCAGCACCACATCCTTTGCCTGCACCTCAGCCCAGGATAAGCCTGTTTCCAGCGGGCCCTGAGCAGGCTGCTAGAATCCTGGGTTCCCAGAGTTCTGTCAGCACTGCTGGCAGAAGCTCACGCTGTCAAGACTGCTGAACAGTGCTTCGTGTAGATCCTTGGCTTTCCTTCTGGAAAAGCAAGGCTGTCTTTGTGACCAACTCCAAGAAAAGTCCTTGGCTCTGGGTCTCTTGAACATCCTTGGTACAATGATACATGTCTTCATGGTCATTGGAGAAGTTTAGGACACAGAGGGGACTTCAGGAATCCAGGGCCAAGTTTTCTGTGTACTTTGTACTTCTACTGGTTTGTTCCATGTCATTTGCCTCTATCAGTCAGAGCCATGAGAATGACTATGCACTGAGCCCTATGGTTCCTCATAACCTGACTCATTTTATTTGCATTGGTCTTAGGACCTCCATATAATGTCTTTCCCCTTTGATGTTCCAGTTATACTGAAAAGTAGCTCTCTGGGCAGAGTTTTCCTTTAAATGTTAGCTTCTTTGTCCCACCCCTTACCTTTCAGGAGCTTTAGGAAGGACCTGGCATACAACCAAATCTACCAATGGTTGTGCCGACTATGAAAGAACAGTGAAAGTGCCCAGCAGGGAGGCAGAGGAGGTGTTAAATGGTCACCAGTAAATCTTCCAAGTGGGTGTATTTTTATTTGTTTTGCAACTAGTGGTATAAATATTTTCACACCTATTTTAACTGGCAGTCATAATTTTTATAATCTTGGAACATGTGTTTCTATGATGTCTTTAGTTAGGCATTTCCTGCTATCCCAATCCTGCCTGAGAACCTGAAACCCCAGGGTTGCATTCTAGACACCACACTTCCATCTTTGTATGTGGTTTCTGGCTCATCAAACTGTTCTGATAGCTGCTTTCCCCCTCAGAATATGGACGTTCAGTTACATTATAATGCTTGAAGATATGTCACACAATTTTTAAATTTTCTTTAAAAGTATTATGGTCATTTCATTTTTTTCTTCATCAGTATATATCTGTTGTACAAAATGGTGGGTTGTTTCACTGACATTGTCACATGTTCATGTCATGTTCTTTCCTCATCGTCCCTGCATTATCCACCCCCTTCCCTCCCCTTCTGCTGGTCTCCTTTGTCTTCCCAAATAGTTCCCTTGCTTTTATTACACTTGTGTATGTCTGCTGTGTGCACGTGTGTGTTCAGTTTTCTTCCAAATGTCCTAATTTTATTCTTTATTGCTTAAAAATCCATTGTGTATATGTATCACATTTCTTTATCTGTTGGTGGACATCTAGACTGATTCTATAACTGGGGGATTGTGAAGAGTATTGTAGTAAACACAGTACATATCTGTGTGGTGTGCTGACTTAGAGACCCAGGGGAACTTTAGCTGGTTCATGGGGTAGTGCTTGCCTTTTGAAGGAACCTCCATATTAGTGTATACATTGTCTGGATTGTATATACATTGTCTGGATTAGTGTATACATTTTTTTGCATTCCCACCACAGTGTATAAGAGTTTATTAGTTTGTAGATTGGTGAGAGCATCCTTTCTTTGTAATGTTTAAATCATATTGTCTTTGTCCGTAGAGAGGAGGAAAGTAGCCTGTGTGACTGGCATTCCACACCAGGCAGTATGCCTTGTGGCATAGCTAACTTGAACCTGCTCTCAAAACTCTGGCCATCTCTCTGCACATTTAGTGTCTTCTGCTTGCAGAGACACCCACCGACCCTGATATTTGGTGCAGACTTCCTCTGGTACTCACATAAACAGAACAGCAGTGCCCAACTAATTTCTCTCCTAATGAGAGGAGGCAAACAATGGCAGCCATTTTCAAAACTGTTCAGAGTCAAGTTTAGAGTTGTGAATTACACTCGTGGCAGTCTCCTGACCACTACTAATGCTTCAGACTGTCTCTCCACTCACAGTGATTCTCCTCAGGGCTCCATAAACAAGTCTGTCTCCATCCACTTGTTCCACAGAAAGGGTATCTAAAGGGGGATTAATTTGTTTCTTTTTATTTTTAAATGTCTGGTGTAAAACCATTCCAAGCATCTCTGGTGCCATTTATGAGGCAGAACCATTCTGTCTGTTGATTTATCCTCTCTGCCATTTGCCCACTGCATTATGGGTACCAGCTAGCCAGTTGGCCTGGAGTGATTGTCATATTCTGTCATAATTGGGCCTCATTAGATTCTCATGGCAGGCCATCTTCCTGAGTCGGAAATGGAAATAGTCTCAGTGCAGCACTGGTTCCTAGAGCTATTGGATAAGTGACAGCAGCATGGACTATAGCCTCTTCTCCCCCATCAGCCAGAACTGCTGCTGTATCAGGGTATTGAAGTATATTGTCTTTTCATTAACTGGTACTGAAAAGTTGTGTTAGTGGAGTACCACCTGATCTTTTGATATTCATCATTGCATGTTTAAGTCAGGCTACACATATCTATCTCCACAAACAGCTATCATTTCTCTTTGGGGAAAATACTCAGAATCCTGTCTTTTGCTCTGTGTTGTTGGCAGTTCATCGTTGTGTGTAGTTCCCCTGTATGCAGTAACATGCTGGAATGCCATGCTTCTAAGTGACAGTGGTGCTTGCTGCAGTAGGCCACTCATGAGGGTCCTGGTGGCTTAAAGCAGCATGTGTCTGTGGTGTACCCGCCTGTCACAGCCCTTAGAGACACAGGGTCTGACTCACTTTGATCATCAGTCTTTGTGGCAAATTGGTTTTCCTCTACCTGCTTGCTGTCTTATAGTCCAAAGATATCTGCATTGGCTTTGTGTGGGTCTCCTTTGACCAGGAAGACAAACACAATAATTAGAAGACTTCTACCAACCCTATATCTGCCACCAGATAGGCTTGGACTATCCCACAGTTCACATCTGATCTGCACAAGCATTCCTGCCTGGACTTTCTGTTTGAGTCAGTCATCATGACACAGCACTACCCTGTGCAAAGCTAGGTTTCTGATGGCACAGAAAAAGATAGAGTGGATACTGGTGTGCAGTTGGCATGCAGGAAGGGAGAGTAGACACTGTTATACAGTTGGTCCAGCATCCTGATGCAGTCCCTATGCCTGCTGCTTGTTGCTATGCTTCCCAGCCTTGATGGGCTCTTATTCCTCTGGCAGCATAAGCCAAAATAAACTTTGTTCTATAAGTTGTTGTTTTATCACAGCAACAGAAAAGCAACTAACATAGAATAGAAGGAAAGAGGACACTTCATGGTTGGCTGTGCAGGCCTTTAGAAGAGTAGTACCCTTTGCATCACTGTCTCTATTGTGCCCTCTCTGTCTCTGTGTGTCTCTCTGTCTTTCAGTCTCTGTCTCTGTATATCTCTGTCTTTCTCTCTCTCTCCCACATATACACCAATCACACCCACAAGTAGTTTTTATACAGCCACCAAAATCCTTTCAGAACATACCTTCCTCTTTGCCAAACTGAGTTCAATGACAACCTCTATCTTTGAGAACATGAGAAGGGAACCGAGTGGGAAGTAAAGTCTAGATAATTCTGACCCACCTACATCCTGAGACCTGGTCACATGCTTAGATGAGGGTCCTTTTGTTCTGTTCAGGTGAAAGTTACACAGAGACAGGGAACAGGTCGCTTAATGTTCTTATGGTCGCTCTGTGTTCCTTTTTAAAAAATTTATTTTTTTTAATTTTATGTACATTGGTGTTTTGCCTGCACATATGTCTATGTGAGGGTGTGAGATCCTCTGGAACTGGAGTTACAGATAGTTGTGAGCTGCCATGTGGATGATGGGAATTGAACCCGGATCCTCTAGAAAAGTAGACAGTGCTCTTAACCACGGAACCATCTGTCCAGCCCCCTTAGCCTGGCGTTCTTAAGTGCAAGAGGCTTACAGGCTAGTTTCGGCTTAGAAACTGAGAGGCTTATAGCTCTAGGTCCTGAAAACTCCAGGCTTTCAAAACCAGAGGAACTAGAGGCTCATAGCTCCAAACTTCCAAACCCAGAAATTTGTATGTCTGGATTCTGGCATTGGAAAATTAGTGCTCTGGGCTCTGAGTGCCTGTCTATAGCTTGGAACCTGGCAGCTGGTTGCTCTTAACCCCTGGTGGTTCTGTGGAGCTTTTCTAGTGACTGGTGCTTTCAACTGTAACTCTCTCTGCTCTTCACAGCTTCTCACAGTCTGCAGTCCTGGCTGTCTGCTGTTTCTGCTCTCACTGGCTTCCTGGAAATCTTCAACTGCTTTTTAGTTGCGGAGTGAGTCAAGGGCTTATAGCCCTGGCAGTCCCAGGAGTCTGGAAGTCACTCTCAGCTGCCTTCTAGCTGCTATTGCTTGAGGCAGGATTTCATCTGTTCTAAGTGTTCCTAGCTTCATCCAACGCTACAATGATAAGATGGCAAGTGAGTAATAAATGACCATTTGGGAAGAACCTTTATTGGAGCCTAATGTTATAGCACTTGAGGGTAGGCGAAGACATAATATATAGAAATCATCAGAAAGGGTGGAAAATAGTTTCTTATTGCCAGAGAGAGGCGTGCCTACTTTTGGGCAGCTTCTGGTTTCACCAGTCACATATCTTTGCATGTGGATGACTTTTGATTCCACCAGTCATGATCCTCACACACATACCAAGCACAGATTTTGTATACACTCTAACCACAAGCCTCACATGAGAACAGCCAGACTCTTCCAGGAATCACACACTTGTGCTGAGTTCATAGTGGAGAGACTGTTCCTTCTCTCCTGGATCTCACTGATGGTGATGGCCAGAAGTATAATCACAGCTGCCCTGAAGCCCCTGGGAGCTAGTGCAGGCCATCAGCTGTGGCTGTAGTAGAAATC
Organism: Psammomys obesus; assembly: GCF_907164565.1. Taxonomy (NCBI): domain Eukaryota; kingdom Metazoa; phylum Chordata; class Mammalia; order Rodentia; family Muridae; genus Psammomys; species Psammomys obesus. Next base: position 2,763,721 of record NW_026596415.1, read on the forward strand.
ATGTGCATTAGTGACATTTCTCAGTGCTGGGACGAAACACTTCAGCTGAAAGAAGGAATGGCTCATCTTGGCTCGCAGTCCATTGTGAGAAGAGAGAAGAAGCATGGGGGCAGGAGTATGAGGCAGCTATTTACACTGTGTCCAAGTTAGTAAGTAGAGAGTGGTGAATGAGGTGCTTAGCCCAATTTCTCCTTTTTTCATTTTTATTCAGTCTGGGATCCAAGCCCAAGGAATGGCACTGCCCACATTCAGTGTTGGTCTTCCCTTCAGTTAAACTCTCCAACAGCACTCTTCTGTACTCATTTTCAGATCAGGTCAGGTTTACAGGAGTGTTAGTCATCACAAGTCTGCTGCTTATCAACTTGATACTCAGACGCATCACTTTTATGCATAACACTCTCCCCTGCTCCTCAAAGGTTCATGAATATCTCACAATTCAAAATTCATCTAGTTTATCATCTAGTGAGAGTTCCCAAAATCTTAATAGGTCCAGTATTGTTCAAAGTCTAAGTGTCTTTGGAGACTAAGGTGAGCCTTATGTGTGAGGCCCTGTAAGATAAAATGTTAAAAAAAAAGCCACATGCTTCCAGCATACAAGGGCACAGAGGAGATATTACTGTTCCAAAAGGCAGAAATGAGAGGACAGTAGAGAAAGAACAGACCAAAGGAAGACCAGCCGGACAGACCCACCAAATGCTGCAGCTCCGTATCTGCTGCCTGAGGCTTGGGATAGAATCACTTGGGCTCTAACAATTTTGGGCAGCCCCCACCCCTCCAGCTCTACAGCATGCAGTAGCATGCATATCCTCTCTCTCTTGAGCAAGTTTTAGCTTTTCTCTACAGCCTTGGCCTCTCCAGTATCCTAGGGTCTCCACTGAGACTTCAACTGTCTTGACAACTCCGTGAACACATTGCCTTGACCACTATGCTTTCTGGGACCTTGACACAAGTGTAATCCCATAGCGTGCATTTTGCACATACATCCTAAAAGCACACTGACCCTAAAAGCACATCTGGCTCCTTCCACCACAGCTGTCATGGCCTGTGTGCACTTTGGTGGCTGAACATGGGAAAAACTTCTTCAAGTGGTTTTCAAGCAGGGAGCCCTTCAGTAGCGTTTTCCATTCTGGATCTCTCCTTTCAAGTGCATTTTCACTTTTATTCATCAGAGCACTCAGTGGGAGAGATCTTGACCTCATAGCCCCTTTCCTATTTTCTCAGTGAAGAGTTATTTACTTTAATGATGCTAATCTGTTTAGCGATTGCAGGTACTTTCCACTATGTTCGTATCATAATTCTTTCCTATTCAAACCACATATTTTTTTAAAACCACATATTTTTTTAACATCATAAATAAATGCAATGAGCTGACCAACACAGCCTAAATGTTATGCTGTCTTGAAATTTGTTCCAACAAACAACTTAGTCCATTACCTTTGAATTTAGCCTCCTTCCAGTTTTCAGGACACTGGTATAAATATAGCCAGATTCTTTGCCAGAATATGACACAAATGGCCTGTTCCCTATAAAGTCCTATTTCACCTCTGAAACTTAATTAGCATAGTTTTTACTGTCCATATTTCTATCAGTATTCTGATCTCCCAAATGCCCACCTAAATGGCCCGGGACAGTGCTTCCCGCATTCTGCAGGTTCTGTAGCTTGCAGATGAAAACATGAACACTACCATTTCTGATGGCCTGGGAGCCATGTGGATGGGTCTTTCACAATGACAACTGCTTTCTACATCAGCCTTCCTTGGTAGTCACTTTCTCACCTCTGTGACAAACACCCAACAAAAGCAACTTTGGAAAGGAAGGAGTATGTTTGGCTTCCCGTGTGACAGTCTAGCCCATTGTGGTGATGGGCGTTTAAGGCCACTTATCACATTGTATCAACATCTGTATGCAGAGAGACATGAATGCTAGTGCTCAGTTTGCTTTCTCCTTTTTCCCTTTTTATTCTGACAAGAGCCCAGCCCATGGGATGCTGCTGCCCACATGAGAGTCTCTCCTCAGTTTAATCTCTCTGGAAACACAGATATGTCGGGGGGGGGGGGGGCTTCTTTGGTGATTACAAGTTAAGTTGAGTTGACAGTGAAGACTATATAGTTTACAGCTGAAGTGGAATTCCCAAAAATGGCCTCATCATTATTTCATGATGTCCAAAGCAACCAGGTTGCCATGATGATGATCTGGCCAGTTGTTGAAGAAGGAACTGCTCTTCTCTCAAGTCAGCAGACCCAAGGGAAGGTGTGACAGCTTTTAGTTACGTGGCTTAGCATATTAGCATGACAGTTGTGATAGCTATTCTTGGTTGTCAACTTGACTACATCTGGAGTTAACTAAAACCCCAAAATGGAGGGGTATACCTTTGCTTAATTTGAAGTGGGAAGAACCACTTCTAATCCAGATCTTTGAGGTGGGAAGACTTACTTTTAATCCAGAGCTTTTGAAGTGGGAAGATCCACCTCTAATCTAGGCCACACCTTCTGGTGGCAGCCTATATAAAGGACATGAAAGAAGGAAGTTCTTGCTCTTTGCCTAGTGGCTCTAGCCTCCTTAGCAAGTCCATTCCTTCACTGGCATTAGAGCTTATTTCTTTGGAATTCTGGCATATATTGGAGATCAGTTGAGACATCCATTCTTGTGGACTGAACAACTACTGGATTCTTGAACTTTCCATTCACAGCCAGCCATTGTCGGATTACCTGGACCACAACCTGTAAGTCATTCTAATAAATATCTCTCTCTCTCTCTCTCTCTCTCTCTCTCTCTCTCTCTCTCACACACACACACACACACACACACACACACACACACGAGGCTAAAAGGAGTCAGCTGCTTACATAGTCTCAGTTGTTGAATACTTCATCTTCATGATCAGTATCTCTGCCAATTTCTTCCTTTCCTCCTGGTAATAGAGTTAAACACAGTACACCAGGAGAAAGAAGGGAAGCTGAACCACTGATCCTTGACCCTTTGATAAGAAAGCACATGCATTCTCCAGAATTCCCCGAGCTGTTTTCTGCTTGTTGCTTTTTGTCCTTTGGCCACTTTCAGCTGAAGAAAGCACTACAAACCTGACACACTTTCCTAGCACGTGAATTGATGAAGTGAACTCAACGGTGTTGATCATCCATTTGTTCTGTCATGCATTCAGCATCTACTGCAGCCCAGGCTTTATTATAGGTACTCTCCCAAAATGCGCATGCACATACAGACACACACACACACTTCTTATTTTTGTTTCAAGTCTGAAAAGGTAGACACTAAAGTTCTTACCTTGTGATTAGAAATGGCTCCTGGAAGAATAAATGACCTAGTTGTGGGCTGTTTACCTCAGGAAGGGCAAAATCATAACACACACCCAAAGCACCCTCCCTGCAAGCCTGCCAGATTCCCATGGTGAGATGGTGCCACCTGAGCCCTCTGTGGCTCTTGAGACCACATGTACAGTCCCAGTGTGGGTCTTTTTCTACTTGCCCATCAGTTACGCATCAGTATTAAACATACTTTGGCAAAATGGTCTGCTAATGGTATTGCAACTGAAAAAAAAAAATGCAACTATAATTTGAGGTGATTTTTGTGTTTGCAGCCTAACGAAGTAGTGTTGATTTTATGAGCAGGGTTATCATTTCTAACATAGGGCCTCATTTAGTGAGTCGCTTAATAGGTGTTTACCCAGTGGTTGGTCCCCACTCTTAAGGCTCTTAGTAATTTGCATAACCTTTTCCAGTTTCAGGAGGCAAAACACTTTGCCAGGAGGCTTTGCCCTTTTATTATTGCTGGAAAATCCCAGCATCCTTGTTTCAGAATAAATGAAACAGTGATCATCCATATTCATGTCCACAGCTTATAGTTACACATTTGGGAACTAAAATATTCAGAGACATTTCATCTCTGCAACATGTTTTTTTTAATAATGTGCAGGGATTTGGTACATATGATTGTAAAAGTAGCAGATATGCAATTGGAAAAAAATTGAGAAGAATGAGAAAATCACTCCTAATTCTACACCATCCAGAGGCAATGAGACTAACATATGACATATTTCCTACCTACTCTTTATATATATATATATATATATATATATATATATTTCTCATAGCTGAATTCAACTCTGTTTACATCTTGTGAGCTGCAAAAGGTAGCACACACAAGCCTTCTTGTTGCTGCAGGCCCCTCTGTTTATGGCTGCAAGAAGCCTTTTCATGAGAGGACTTTACTTGACTATTTCTCTCATGATGAACACATGGGCATTCTTGGGGAGGTGGTTCCTGGTATGTAACTGCTCTAGTTTATATTTCTATTACTATGATAAACACCATGACCAAAAAGAACTTGGAGAAGAAAGGTTTATTTCATTTTCCACTTCCAAGTAACAGTCCATCTTCAAGGGAAGTCAAAGCAGGAACTCAAGGAAGAATGGAAGCAGAGACCATGGGGGAACACTGTGTACTGACTTATGTCCAGATTCCCATTCACCTGCTCTTCTTGTACCATTCACAATGGCCTGGAGCTTCCTTCATCAATTAGAAACCAAGAAAAACTTCCACAGATGTGCCTACAGGCCAATCTGATGAAGGCAGCTTCTTGAAGTTCCCTAAATTTTAAGAAAGAATAATACAGATCCAGTCATAAGTCAGCATGTCGTCTGCCTGCACTGGGCACTGTCAGCACCAGGGATGATAGTGCACACCATCATTTCATTCTTTGGGAGCTGAGGTAGGATTGTGAGCTACCAGCCACAACCGGGAAGGAGTAACATAAGGGGCCATTGAGATGGCTCAGTGGGCAAAGGTGCTTGCCGCCAACCCTAACTACCTGGACCCATGTGGTAGAAGAATTGATTCCTACAGGTTTTTTTCTGACCTCCACACAAACGGCTGTAGTACATGTGAAACACACTCACACAAACACACTCACACACAAAATAAAATACAGCTTTAGGAAAAGGGCCAGGTTAGCATTGTATCAGCAGGGGCACAACCGTAATTACTGCTGTTGTGACTTTGCGTGGTTAGACAGGGTGCTAGTGTTGATGTATACTAAAGGTGACCAGGTCCTCTAACCTTTCAGGTAGTATAGAGAGATCTACATAGAGATGGTGAAAGGCCATGTAAGCTTTTCTTCTAGCTGACTCCTCCCACTGGCCACCACCATGGTGACCTCAGAGCCCCTTGCTCCCCAGCTCTGGCTTCCTTATTCTTCTGGTGCTCTGGCCACCTGCAGCCCAACAGGGTTCTAGACTCCTACAGTCAGGTAAGGCTTGGCAGCTTAGACTAATCAATGTGTTGCAGCCAAGCCAGGGTACCTGTATTCCCAGCATTCAGAAAGTGGAGACAGAAGGATCATGTGAATGAAGCCAGCCTGGACTGCATATTGAGACCTTGTCTGCCCAGCAAAAAGGGGTCAGTGGGGGGAATAAAACAACAGCAATAAATAAACATTGTAGTCAGAGGTTATTGGAGAGCTCAAGCCTGATCAAGTCCATCCTTGCCTAAAACCCTCTAAAGTAGTGATTCTCAATGGTCTTAAAGCTTTAATACAGTTCCTCATGTTGTGGTGACCCCCAAGCATAAAATTATTATTGTTGCTACTTCGTATCTATAATTTTGCTACTGTTATAAATGTTAAAGCAAATATCTGATATGCAGGATATCTGATATGTGACCCCCAAAAAAGGATTGTTTGGCCCATAAAGGGGCTGTGACTCACAGGTTGAGAACCATTGTTCTAGAGGTAATTCATAGCTCTTAGAATCCAGAGGAAGTCCCTAAGTCGTCACCACAGGGCACCTCCTGCTATCACTCTTGCCCCCAGCCTTTGAGACTAATAGAGCCCAAGCAGCAGCATGTCCTCAGCACTTAATGTCCCCTCCACACACTGTTCTCACACATGTGGTTCCATCTTCCTTTTCCTTGTATGTTTTTTTCCTGTGCCTGGACTTCTGCTCCCCAGAAGTCCTCGCTCAAGCTCCACTTCTTTAGGGTGTATAAGTTTAGGGTTCCTCTGAAAACCCAGCTGTCCTACGTATAGGGTCTGTCCAGGTCTGGCTCATGTGGACCAAGTTAGAACACAGAAATGCTGGCATCAAGCTCAGTCAGATGACTCAGGGCATCTTGTTTCCTTGGTGGGAAGTCTGATTCACTTCTCCAGGTTTAAGTCATGACCTGTACTGGCATCCATACATTGCCCTTTTTTTCCCCCATTGGGGGCAGCTTGATCTAAATATAACTTCATTTCTTCACTGGGGGGGGGGATGGGCCCCTTTTAGTCTCTTGCAGAAGCATTTAATCAGCATACAAGCCATTTGTGAACAGAGAGTAGCTTCTCACAGCACATTGGTGACAACTTTTTGTCCTGTGTTTCCTTTTACAGTAACTCACATTTATACAAGGCTTGCAGTGGATGAGGCATTGTGCTTGACAAAGATGAACGTACTTCATTTCTGACCTGTCCTGTGAACAGGATGGGCTAGTTGAGCATATTATGCTGCTAAGTCACTTTATATCTGGGCACTATTTGAGGCAGCAAGTGTTTTTGTTTTTTTTTTTTTTTTTTAACTTTCTCCTAATGACTCTTCAGATAGTCCTCTCAACTTCTCTTGGCTGGGTTCACCTGCTTTTCTTGGCTTATAAGCCAGAGTTTCTCTAGAACGTTCATGGCCTCAGATGTCTGTAATGAATGCCTCACCAGTATGACAGGAGCCCACTATCACTGTGTGCCCCCACCCCTTTCAGTCTTGGTTTTCAGCAGGTGCAGATCTTGGTCCTTGGTTTCCAGAGTTTGGCCTTGTCTGATGTGATGAACAGTGTTAGGGCACCCTCAGACTCTACAGCAGCTACGCTGTATTTAAACACCGGTGAGAACAGAAAATTTTGTCTTGTAATTGTAGAAATTGCCTTTTGACCTGGGGGTATGTCTGTTGTAGAGCAGGTGTGTGCCATCTATGAGGCCTGCACCCTGAAACAAAGACAACTATGATTATTTCTGTTATTGATACAGTTGCTGTTTTGTAGAAGACAAAAAGAAGGACCATGGTTTACTTTTTTACTCTCCTGTCTTTGTCATATGCCTGCGGACTAATGGGTGAACATTGTCACCATTGTGAGAAGCAGTAGCTCCTGCCTGAGCACTGCTCCCAGTTGCCCCAGGGAGATCCTAGTGTGTTCCCATAGTCTAAATGGCATGCCTGTGTTGCTATTTCTGCATATGCTCAGTATAACTGTAAAACTTGTCAAATGAAGATACAGCTCCATCCTTCCTGCATCCTTCTGTCTCCCCAGAGTCATTAAATTCTGATTTGGGTTACATGAACACTCTGTGTTGATAACATCTTACCCATATGTTCATTATTTTACGCATTATTCATAGTCAAATTATGTATGTTGTAGTTTTATTTTTTCTATACTTTATTTGTTGATGTTTTTTTTTAAAAAATCAGTGTAGCCCTTTTATTTTTTTAAATGAACAAGTCCAACTTCAAAATCCTCTAGAGAGATTACCGTATCAATTTTCAGTCAGTACATTGAAAGTCTTAGGTTTTCTGTGCTTGTCAACATCTTGAGACAGTTTCTCTGAGAGCCCTCCATTTCCTGACTGGATACTCACTTAGCCTGCCAGCAGCCAACATCTTGGGAACTTTGTCTCTATTCCAGGGTGTTTCTTTATGTTTGTCTCTTGTTAGAACCCCATTTGCTTCCCTTTTAGATGGATCCCATCTTTTGTAGCTTCAGGAAAGGCACTTGTATTTATATTTATGTTTATGTTTATATGTCTTCCTTCCCTGCTCCCATTCAGTTGGTAGTTTTCTTTCCTTTTTTTTCACTTAACAGTTTTATTGATTCTCTAGGAGTTTTACATCATGCGCTGTGATCACAATCGCTTCCCAGTTTTTCCATGTCCTCCCCACACCTTGTGCCCCTCCCAAAAAAAAGAAGTAAAAGATTCAAAATAATTTTTTAAAAGGAAAAGAGAAAGTTCATTTTGTGTTATTTCTGTAGTCACTGGAGCATGGTCAAATTCTTAGTGGACTACCCCTTGAAGTAGAATTGAGTCTTCCCCATTCCACACCTACACCAGAAGCCATCAGTTGTGGAGAGCGACTCTTCAGCATCTCTGTCACACTTTCTAAGAGTTCTCTTTGGTGGCTTCCTGTCTAGGCTGTTACTTTTTTTTTTTGGGGGGGGGGGGGCTGGGGTATGGTGTGGCAGAGGTTGTCACAGTAGCCTTCCATGTCTCTCTCTCAGCTGTGCCTCTGCAGTCATGGATATCACAGCAAAAGTGGCCTCCTTGCTCTTCACAGTCGGCAGGACCACGACCAAGGGCCTGCATATGGTTTCTGGTGACAGCACAGACCACAAACATGGCACCCTGCTGCAGCAGGACCATGGACCTATACAAGACCCTAGGAAGCTGAGAGGACTAGGAACATGGCCTCAGGTGACAACACAGACTCCCCACATCAACACAGGCCCAGCAGCAGCACAGCCTACAGATATCAGCGTGGCTTTAGGCTGCAGCAGAGAATGTGGACACTCACATGGTCTCCGGTGCTAACATAGACCATGGACATTGACATAGACCCTGGCTACAGTAGGACCACAGACCTAGATATGTCACCCAAGCAGGACAGGCCCGAATATTGACATGGCTTCAGGAAGCAGCACAGACCACGAAAATCTGCATGGCCTTTTGTGGTAATTCAGGCCACAATTATCAACACAAACTGTGGTTACAGTAAGACCTTCAACCCAGATATGGCCCTAGGTGGCAGCAAGGACCAGGATATCATCATGGTCTCAGACTGGCAGCTCAGGCTACCCATACAGTTGATACCTTCCTTGTTTAGCTGAGTATTGAACAATAGATGACAGTCATTTGTTCTCTCTGAATTTTTGTTGTTTTCAGACAGGTCTCACTGTGTAACCCCAGCTGTCCAGGAACTCACTATGTTAAGCAGGCTGGCCTTGAGCTCACAGAGATCCTGCCTCTGCTCCCTGAGTGCTGGGACTGAAGGACACGCACCACCAGGCTTTGCTTCCTCACCCTTGCCCCTTTGGTATGGATTTTAAGTCATTCAATTCCATTTCCATTCTTGACCTTTTATTTGAAACTTCACATTACAACCAAAGTGCTTACGTAACTCTGTGTCACACTACACTTTGAGTCTCTGTGATCTGTCTAGGCTCATAGCCTTCTGTTCTAGGAAATCTTTCAAAGTTATTTTCTTAGCTTCTTCTGCTGACATTTTTATAAGATTTTGTTTTTATTTATGTATATGTATGTCTATCTACTTCTGTGACTGTGTGCCCACAAAGGCCAGAAGAGACATCAGAAGCCCTGCAGTTGGAGTTGCCATTTGGCTGGTGTACCTGGCCTACCTGTTGTGCTGGGATTTGAGCTCTGGTCCTCTTCAAGAGAAGTGTTTTTAGCCACCGGGATATTTTCCCAGTTCCTCTGTTACCATAATGTTAATTTCCAAATTCTCTTTTGGACTTTACACCTTTTGAAAGTAGCATTTTGTAATTGAATGGTATCTTTTCTTATCTCTCCAAGCATGTTAATATTTTCCCCCACTCTGTGGTAGTTCTTTTCCTTACAGTCTTGTTTGGGTCTGCTTTTTGTTTGTTTCTTTGTTTTATTTTTTATTTGACACTCCTTAGTGTCTGCCAGTCTTGGTTGCTTGCTCTAGTTTGGGAGCAGTGTTTAAAGCATGTAGAAAGGACATGAAAGGCTGACTACTGTGGCAGAAGCTGAATGTTCATGATCTTTACATGGGTGCTAAAGGCTCCTGTTCTGTAATACTAATGTCTTTAAGTTGCTCATTTGTACCCTAACTGTCCTTGAACTCACTAGTGCTCACAGGGTGACCTGCAGCTCTTCACCCTTTTACCCTAGACTTCTGAGTGCAGGGTTATAGGCATGTACCACCATGCCAGGCTGTTTGAGGCTGTCAGAATCTTGCAAAGTGATGGCCAGCTAGATGGGAGGCTGGACCCATTTGCTGAAGAAAACAAGTGGAGGGGGAATGATGTCTGGTTCAGGGTCATGCCTTTCCCTTAAGACACCCCTGTTTCCTCTTTACAAATGCTGTGAAGTGCCGCCATCCAGCTTTCCTTTGTCTCTCCCCAGAACCCCTCACAGGACACCCATGGCACAACCTCAGGCCAAGCTGATATATTTTTTTCTTCTTAGCTATTAAAAAAAAAAAAAAAAAAAACCAAACAAACAAAAACAAAATAAAACAAAAAAAAAAAAAAAACAACACTTTTTTTTTTCCTAAAATTCAAGTTTAATGTAAAGTGATTAACTTTTGAATGCAAAGCCTCAACTCCACCATGTAAATCCCAAGAAGGGGCAATTTGCCTCTTGCTTATGTCCTTCTCTGTTGATAAATCTTTATGTTAGTTGGTTTTGCCTGTTCTTGAACTTGGTGAAAATGGAATCATACAGAATGCACTGAGATTCCTTCCTGTTACAGCACATGGCAGCACACAGTTCTTTACTCCTGCCTGTGGCGTTCTGACTCCTGAGGGGTCTCCAGTACTGGTGGGCACAGATTGCTTCTACTTGAGGACCCTTACAAATAAATTTGCCTTAGACATGTTTGTATATGTCTCTTACTAGATCTGAGTAATTAACCATTTGTTTGGATGTTTCAAGAGACCAAGTGTAACATCTTGAACAAGCATGACAGATATAGAGAGTGGTTGTACTATGCGAGGGGTATTATGTTTTTTTCTCATCTGGTTATATAAACTCAGTCAGCTAAGCCTATCGCCATATATCCATCTGCTTTCTGCTTTGCAGAGTCTGTGGCTAAGTTCTCTGCTGCTTTATCACTGTCTTTGAATGTGGACTGTCTTTGTAACAGGGTGTATAGAAGGAATAGAGGGAAGGGTGTGTTTAGTCCAGTATCTTCATCTGGAGACCTGTGTGAGGAATCTACAATGGATTTTAGCATTCCTTGTTTCATGGACCATAACTACCCTGGCATTTCCTCTGAGTCACTTTTGCTTAATGGCTTTATGGAAGCAAGGTTCTAATGCTTCCAGCCTTTCACCGACGCTCCAGAGATCATCCTTGAGTTCTACATTGCCAATAAAATTTCAAGGTAATTCCAACTTTGCATCTTTATCAGATGTGGTGATTAATAGGCAGCATGATTCAAAAGCACAGTCTGATATTATTTTTCTTACATATTTCTCCCCACATTTTCAGAACTCCTAGTATACGGCCTTCTGTATTTTCAAGCTGACCTAGTTCAAGTGACAGATTTGAATATCTTTATAGCCTTGTAGTATGTCAATGTATTACCTTGTCATGTTCCAAACTTGTTTCCTAGGGGGCTCCCCTTCTCTCTGGAGCTGTCTCTACCATGCTGGTTTGAAGCATAGCTGGGCTATGAAGCATAGTTGAATACTCAGTACCTGGAATTAACAGTCAGGACAGGTTTCTACAAAGAAGCATAATTAAAGCTCCATGCCCTTGGCCTCCAGACTCTCCCTGGTGTTTCTTCCTGTGCAGAGATGCTGGAAGGCCCAGCAGGGATGACAAAGAAGTCATAGGCTCCTTTTCTGTTCACAGCCGTGGGGCTTTGCCAGCAGATAAACAAGACATAGGCATGCTCAGTATGAAGATGCTCTAGAGATGGCTGACTCTGGAACACCCAGACCCTCTCCCACAAGCTCCTATTTGTTCAGTTCCTTTTGCACTCAGCCTGTCTGTCCCTTCTGTGCTGCAGAAATGCCAACAAAGCCATGATTCTTTCTAGGGAATAAACTGGTCAGGCTGCAATACAACAGTTACAAATGGGATTCTATGAATGGCATTTGGCCTTGTGTTTCTGAGCAGCCTCTTAGATCCTTTACTTCACTTGGCCAAAGCCAAATCATGACTGACTTGTGTCAGACCTTCTTTGGGTTAGGAGAGGTAGAAATATCTCAAGAATACTATTAACCATGTCTTCCAGCCTCATAATATAACATAAGGGCACATTACTCTAAACCTAGCAGTTCAGTATATTTTCCTTTGGTTAAGTTGAAAAACAGTATTTCTAGGTATAAATAACTATATAAGTATCTTTACTCAACATATTGCTCTACCTAATATGTGAGTTTTCCTTATCCTATTGAGTTCCTGGATGCTGTTGCTATCTCAGAGAATACATAGTGGTTGGGTTTCAGGGCAGTTGTGACAAGGAGAAATGATACAAAATCTGGCAACAGTAACAGAAGTGTCAACTATTTTGCTAGAAGAGCAAACAGTGAGTGCTGTGTTGTTGCCTTCTATCATCAGAACACTCTCTGGATGATTAACCAGGTACCTTTTAATAGTATCTAAAATTCCACTATATTGGGCATGTTTTGCATGCTTGGTAAGCCAAGAGGTCAGTTTTGTGTGATAGAAAGACTAGGAAGGTCCCTCAGTCTACATACTCACTTGATAGGTGGTGTATGGACAGTACTTGCAATAGAGTGGGGGCATCCACCACCCTACCGCCCCACCCTGGCCTAACCCTTGAGTGTGTACCCTGAGTGTATCTGAGTGCTCTGAGTATATCATGGGGGAGAGGCCATCCTATCGATCTCAACACCCTTGAAGCTTTGAATACAACAGTCATCTGCATTTTGTTTATTCTTTAAAGGTAGACACAAATTATGTTATAGCTAGAGAAATTAGTACAGCACACAGATTCTAACAGGACATATGTGGGAGGAAGGGCTAGATAGATGTAATTGCCACCTCAAACAGTGGTCTGGGATCAGGGCAGAGTGTGATCCTGAGGAAGAAGTCAAATTCAGAGAAACTGGTGCAGAAAACAGCTGCTGAGCTCCCTGGGGAGAGCCTCGGTCGGAGGAGGGTAGGTGTCTGGAGTGCCGAAACATCTTGCCACTAAGTATATAGAATCCTGTCTGCTCTTCTCTTCACTGTGAGCAGAAGAGGTGCTATGTCAACCCCATCCTTCTTTCTGTCAGTTGCTTTAGAAGCTCTAGCAGGACCCAGGCAGGACAGTAGTTAACATGTCTTCAGGTCTTTGGGGAAGCATGCCCTGACTCGGTTCAGGGTGCAAGATGCTGCTGTGCAATGCTCAGTGTGTGGATCTGAGATGCTTGGGAGGAAAATATCTAGGATCTGTCGGTGATTAGACATGGGAAATAGAGAAGGAATTAGTGGTCAGGGCATACTCAGTGACCCCTCTGGGTGCCTAGATGGGTGGAGTGCCTTTCACAGAACGGCTGAGGGTGGTGGATGAGGCATGGGCAGATGCCATTGAGGGGAGATGAAGCCTGTCACAAACCCATCCCATGCTGTTTTGCTGGCTGGATTTTCCAGAGGTTTCTTCTCCCAGAGTCACAGGCTTAGGCCAGTGAAGCTCAGCTGTTGAGTCCACACCCTGCTGTCCTACCCCATGGAAACTGTACTTGTAACCTCTAATGGTTTGTTAACAAGGACTATAGACTACTTGTTCTCAATAGTGGAAATTTAATTTGTAAGGCTCAGCAGGCTCAGCTCCTTCCAAGTCCTCTCTTTTGGTTTGTCTTAAATTTCCAGAACCAGGTCTGCATAGATTGGGGCCCATTGCAATGGATTTATTTAATCTGATCATCTTCTTAACAATCCATCTTCAAATGCATCTCATGCTAAAGTTCTGGAGGTTAAGCCTCAACTGAAGAATTGAGGAGGGCACATTCCACCCAGTAACTAGGATGCCCTAGTTAGATCCTTGTGACCTCACACATTGCAGTAAGCCAGGAGGTGAATCACCCATGTCAGCCTAAGGCTTGACTGTTGTTCTTTTGGAGGAAGAACCTCCCCAAGATGGGGTGAAGCCACGTGTGTACAGGGCACATGTGCATACATGTGTGTACGACATCAGAACTGCGGTCGGCTGCATGGAGAAGCTGCTGACTCTGTGTTTTCATTGGGAAGGCTGAGCAGTGGGAAGGACCCTCAAATGGCCCGGTTGACATCCCAGCGTTGAAATTATGGTGAAGAAAGACTTTGTCTGTATTCTACTGTCTGCCTCTTAATTTCTGCACAAAGTGCGTTGCAAAGCAGACCAGATCCACACACATCTACCGAGCACCTTCACTGTGCAAAGAAAAGTGCTTCCTGCACAACACTACCTGGGTGTCTCAAGTCACACCCAGGAAGAAGCTCCTGAAGCTGGGGCAGCAAATAGACTGGGTATGTGGGACAGGACAGACGGCAACCCCAGCGATGCCACCTGGAAACTATTCCCTGGACAAACCACTGCTCATCTGCTCACCCTGCATTTGGCCCAGCTGGAGAGGTCACTGAGTCTGCCAGTAACTGCTTGGAGTCTGCTTACTTGAAGGCTTTATTGACTCCTCTGTTCTTTGCGCTGTGGCTTGTATTGAGTGGGGAACCCCTCCTCCTTCCTCCCCCTGAATCATGTTCATCTGCTCACTGAGGTCCTGTTATTTAATTGAAAGTGTTTCCAGCAATAGTTGAATATATTATGATCAGTTCTCTTGAGCACTCGTGCCTCCCGGGAGCAGGGATTATGAAGGTCTTATTTTCTGTGACTAAGCTACATCCTGTCTTGCATATTTGCCACAGAGAACATTAGTTTGCTTGTTCTTGTTAGTGAAACAGTAAATAGATTCATGACCTGCATGAAACCTGTTTGCAATATATTATTTCAACAACCTCCTAGAGAAGAGACAATATTTTGAAGATCTCAGAAATGGATGGCTTGTGTGTGTGTGTGTGTGTGTGTGTGTGTGTGTGTGTGTGTACACATGTGCTCACATATGCATGTATATATGGTTGTACAGGTGTGTACATTCATATAGAGGCGAGAGGACAAACTCAGGTGTTGTACATAGAAGCTATGCATGTTTTTTTCAGACAGTCTTCTCCAGTTGGCCCAGAGCTCTTCAAGTACAATAGGCTGGCCAGGGAGTCCCAGGGATCTTCCCTGCTCTGCCCCCCTGGTGTGGGGCTTACCAGCACAAGCCAGTGTGTTGGGCTTTCTTCAGGGGTTTCTTTCTTCTGGTGATCAGGCTAGCATCCTGGCACTCCAAGAAAAGCACTTTGCTGACTGTTTTATATTCCCAGACCATAGGAGCTTTGAAATGGCAATTTCCTAGTGGAATTTGTCCTGTCTGCAGGCTAGTGCCCAGAGGAGGGCTATCACAAGGGAAGAGAGGGCCAGGGACTGGCTGCTTACTTCTTGTTCTGTCTTCTATGAGAAAGCTATAGTCTTCAGGCGTTTTTAGAAGCTTCTTTATTCTTTTACACTCAGAGGGAAAACAATGTGTTATGATTGTGATGTTTTATGCTTGGTAGGTAAAAGCACTGCATTTGTGTGGTGTCTGCCTGTACCTCTAGCTGAGGTACACTGTGAGGAAAGCATAGTAATGATTTTCCCCTCAGAAAATCAGCCCTTATTGGAGGAGGAAAAAAAACTGGCTGCTCTATGGATACCTATGTTTTGGAAATAAGCCACCTGGTGCTTGGTAAAATCATAAATGGTGGTACTTTAGGTGACTAGGAAGCCCAGAGGTCACCTCCAGGCTTTTTCACACAGGACTTTACCATTGTTTCTGAATGATCATGGCAGCATTTCATGAACAGTTATTCTGACCATTCCCATGTTGATCCCTTTTCATGAACCATTACATAGACACTTAACTGGGACAAAAGGAGCAGGTGGGGAGTTTAGCCTAATCGGAATGTAACTGTCATTGTGCTATTATGAACAAAGTTTCACATAGAACCTGTAGATAATTGAAAACCTGAACACATTCATATCAAAAGAACAGAGGACAAGCATCCCCAACTGCACACAGGACCCCAGGACAGAGCCCTGCACACGCAAAAGCAGCTGAGAATCCACCTTTCCCCTGTTTGCAGGGATAAGGCCTTTCTCTGCAGATGAGAAAAGCTTGGTCTTGCTCTACTATCAGCCTCTCTGAGTACCATCCTTGATGTGGGAAAACAAGGCCAGGACTCACAAACCAGGAGTGCATTCTTTGGCGTCTGTTGCCATACAGAGTGTGTGTTCCCTCTTACAACAGCCCAGGCTTAGCTCTAGACAGGCAAATCCAGGGGAGGATACTTTCATGGGTGTGGGGGCTGGGATTCAGGTGAGATTTGCGTGGTCACACTGGCAGTTTTCCTCATTTAACAGCATGAGGCTCCACACACTCAGGTGGACTCCTTTCCTTGTTTCTAGTGCTGCAGCCCTGACCTTTACCTCTTGGCTAAGAAATATAAAGGCACCTCTCTGCCCATCCCTCTCTGCTGCTCCCTTAAGTACTTGTTTGCTTTGAGCGGATGTCTGGCTAACCTAACTCCCTCGTTCTTCCTGTCCCTGTGCTTGCTGTACCGCTGCCCAGCACTAAGGATCCTGAAGGTGCTGCAGGTGCAGTTGTTGGTTAGGTTTTACTTTGTGAAATCTGTGTCACCTTCAGCCTCTGTGTGGGAGTTGAACCCTACTGATCCAGAACTAGAAGCACGGTCGTCATGCTGTGGTGTCAGCCTTGACCAAAACCTAAGCCACAGTGACTCAGGTAAAACAAGTTTTCTCTCACTGCAGTTGTATTACCTCCAGTTGGTTGCCTGGCCTGTCCCACTGTACAATGGACCCAGCATTCATATTTTTGCTGTCCTGGCTGCTGGTTAGAGCTGAGGTTTCAAAATCACACAGCTGCTTCAGGATGGAGACACATTTGGGGAGTGGCAAAGTAGGAGTAGGGAGATGGATGAGTGATGACGTTTTGGAACACCAGACAAGAGGCTATGCAGACCTGAGGCAGTGTCAGGAGCTGGAGAGCTTCTCAGAGCCTTTGTCACCACACTTGAGCAAGCCTCCTCCCCACACCTGAGCAAGCCTTTCTTCCAGCCGCAGAACTTAGTACTTTATGAGTACTTAATTGCAGCTTTCACTACCCTGACGACTGGAAGGTAGTTTTGCGGGCTTTCGCAGAGCCACTGGTGGTTTAAATAAGACAAGGAGACTTTTGTATAAAGCAGCGGTTGGCCTTATGCTGGGCAATCTGTCAGCTAGTTCTTCTAAACTCAACTGAATTTCTCCACCATACATCCCATCTCTTCTCAAGGTTCTCACTGCCTGCTTTCAGCTCCATTCTACCCCTTCTTCCTTCTATGTCCCCTGTGTCTGCCATGAGGCTCCTGCATGTCCCCTTGCTCTCTCTGACCAGAAGTCTGCCCCAACCCTTCCTGCCCCAGGCCTGCCTGTCAGCTCTTTATTATAAAAAAACAAAAACAAAAACATATTCCAGTCTGAACCAATCAGTAGCAAGACAAAGCCCAATCTGTCTTATGGGTTCCCTGACCTTCATCTTTTAGGCAGGTGAGGAAGGACAAGCATTTACATATAGAAAACTGGTGATGGGCCATAGAAATGACAGTACCAGAATCCTGGAAGTCATCTGAACTGAGTGCTATTTATGGAAATGGAATTGTTGAGAAAGAACACATTTTGTTCTGAGCACAATCCTGTTGCACATTTTTTTTAATTGAAGTTACTCTCCATGTTGTGTTGTTTTTTTAAGTTTGTGATGCACCTTTCTGTCATTTCTCTGTTTCTCTGACAGTAAAAGCTAGAACTGCTTGTTGGCCTTGGCATTTACTTTGTCTGTTCCTGTTAAAAATTATATTTATACTTGTTTACCTAACAAGAGCTAATTTCAGCACATTGTTAGTTTTTAGATGTCTTGATTGTTTTTCTTATTATAAAAGTAATTTATGCTCATGCAACATTCAAAATATTCAGAAAAACTGGAGTGTTTTTGCCCCTCTCCATCCCCTAAATAATTAGCACTAACAGCTTTGTCATATTTTTTCTAGATATTTTATCTCTTGATACTCTCCACGATTTATTATGAACAAAATTATATCATTAATATAGAACCTACCATTTCCTGTTTGCCCTGGCCCTGTCCAAGGTCTAAGTCCCTAAAACTATCAGAGGAGAGCTTGAGTTGTGTTTGCTCAATGTGGACTTTCTCTCTTCTTATCACTGCTTCAGGACATGTCACCATCCACAGTGGATGTCTCAGCTAACACCACACTGAACAAGTGTGCTGTAGGCTTTTGTGTGTGCTGCTTCAGGATGGTGTCATTCTGGTCCCTCATTGAAACTTTGAGTTGATATTTTTAGTGGTCCCTTGAATTTCAAAGTCAAGCTATGACTTTCACTGTATAGTTGGTGCCCCACCTAACTGTCCTGTCTCCAACCTACACTGAAAAAGGAATATTGCTGGCCCCATTCCCACCTTTTAGGGCTTGGGCTAGAAGTGCCTGTCTCTGGCTATACTTTCCTTGCCTGGCTCAGGGCAGCAACATTGGAGCCAAGCTCCTGGCGCATAAGGGAAATACCAAGGAAATCTCAGGTGACATCAGATCTGCCTTCTCAGTGGAGAGATGCATTCTGCATGCTGAGTACTTGCCTATGAGATCTCATTCATCCCCACATTTCCATAATGGAGTGTTAGAGCCTAACTAGAAACCCAAAGCTCAGAGGAGCTTGTACCCCTCAAAATGCAACTCAAGTTCTCTGAATCCAGAGACCTCACCTGCTCCTTCCTGAAATGCTAGCCCAAAGGTCAGTGGTGGAAAGCTGTTAGCACTGCAATCTGATAGGAATCACGGCTGCAGCCAGCCCCACCATCCCTGAACTCCAGCTTCCTGCATCTGCCACTGTCAGTTTCCCAACTCGGAGGTGTTGTGTGTGCAGTTTATTGGTGCCAGCTATACCCATACTGTTGTGCGCCTGTAACTCTACACCTAACTCCTTTCATCTCATAAGTCTTCTTCCCTTGGAAAACCAAAGCTTTCTTCCTAGTAAACACCTCTCGTCTCTCCCTACTGTAGACTGCAGCAGCCATTCTAGTTTCTGTCTCTGAATCTGTCTGCATTGTGCGGTTATGCAAAATCTGCCTTTTCTGACTGGCTCATTTCACCCAACATAATGTCCTAGAACTTCAACCATGTTACAACATACCAGAATGTCCTTTCTTTTCAAAACTGAATATTCTCTTATACACACACATTTATCCACACACACATTTGTCACTGTATGTTTGTGTTACATGTTTTAGCTATTTTGAATACTGCTGCTGTAAATACAAGTGTACAAATTGCTCATAAGACCCTGTTCTCATTTCTTTTGAGCATATAACTATAAAGGGAATTAATTGCTGAATCATGTCATCCTGTTTTAAACGTGAGAAATCATTGTTCTTGTCCTGTCAGTGGTACCATTACATTCCCATGGACAATGTATATGACCTCCAGTTTCTCTGCCTCACCAATATCACTGACTTTCTATCTTTCTATCTATCTCTTAGGGCTATGAAGTGGTATTTCATTGTGTGTTTGGGTTGCATTTCTCCAATGCCTAGTTAAGGCATCTTTTCATGTGCTTCTTGGCTGCTTTTTCTCTTTTTTTTTTTTTTTTTTTTTTGGAGAAATGTATGTTTAGATACTTTGCCCTCTTTCAAAAATATTTTAACTTTAGTTCTATATATTCTAATATTTTTCTTACCAAATACATAATTTACAAATATTTTCTCCCTTTTCTTCTTCCCCCTATCCCCCATTGACCATTTTTTTTTTATATCCAAAATGTTAAAATCTTCATGGCATCCAGTTTTTTGCGTGTAGAGAGGTATTTATTTGTTGTTGTTTGTTTCACAGAGAGAACCAAGCTGGATAGGTAAGGATGTGGGGAAAATCTGGGAGAGAGAGTTGAAGGAGGAGAAAATCATCATCAAAATATTTGAAAATAATTTTAATAAAATATTTATTTTAGCCACTGGAAAGAAGGAAGGAAGGAAGGAAGGAAGGAAGGAAGGAAGGAAGGAAGGAAGGAAGGAAGGAAGGAAGGAAGGAAGATTGATCAATCTAAACCTACTTCTAACTGGTTTGTCTGTGTCTTTTTATTGTCAGTTAAACTAACCAACCTCCCAGCTGGTCAAATGGCTGAGAATTCTTTTTGAGGTCTTCCTTACTACATAAAACTAGTACATGACTGCCCCCTAAATACTTCTCACCCTCTTCTAGTTGTATTCTATCTCATTTTTGAAATACAGAAAGATAGTAAATACTGGAGAGACTGCTCAGAACATGTCACTGTGGTTAAGAGCAGTCATTGCTAGCTGGGTGTGGTAGCACATGTCTTTTATTTCAGCACAGAGGCAGGAGCAACTGTAAGTTCAAAGTTAGCCTGGTCTACATAGCAAGTTGCGGGACAGCCAGGACTACATAGAATGATTCTGTCTCAAAACAATGACGACAAATAAAAATATCAAAACAAAAAATTAAAAGAGCGTTTGTTGCACTTACAGAAGTCCTAAGTTCAGTTCCCAGCATCCAGGTGGCAGCTCAGAGCCTTCAGTTATGCCAGTTCCACGGGATCCGGTGCCCTTCTCTGGCCTTCATGGCTATTCGTAGCCTACATCTCACAACTGTCTTGAAGACTAAACATCTCTCTTCTAAAAAATTATTTTTATGATTTTTCAGTTTGTCCCCTTCTTCCTTTCTTCCCTCCCTATCCTTTCCTTATATATATTCATTCTATGAAGTGCAAAGTCTACTTGAAGCATTGAAAATCCATGCCCATGGCCAGGTTTCCATTTGTTGTGTTTGTTGATGATAGAATTTGGCTCCAGCTTTGTTCTCTTCAGTTCGCTGCTGTATTAGGACTGTTTGAGAAGACCATGCTGAGACTTACAATGAGCCGTGTTGATGCTAAGGTGTTACTGATGTCCTGACCCAAAAAAAGATTCCAGGATACACAGTGAGCACTTGTTAAACAAAGTGGAAATATTTTCATTCAAGTTGACTTTCATAGTCTATAATTTACTCCTTTATTTCTAAACTCAATTAAGCATTGTATATGTCCCTAGAGAATGTTTTATGCCTTTAGCTGTTTATTGATTCCCATGTGCATATTGTGGGTAGATCAGTGCTGAAAAGGATAAATTCATTATATTCGGGTTAGTGAGGGGGACAGAAGGCAGCTAATGCTTTTGCAAAACATCTTCGGCTGTGCCCAACCTCTTGACATTACCACCTCAATCTCACATGTGGGGAGCGCAAGGCTCAGAAGAACTCATCTACAACTGACTCTTCCGACATCTGAGGAAACAACAGGAGAGATGTCCATAGCATTGGAAAAGCTTCTGTCTGTAACTGAGGAGGTTCAGGGAAGATTGGCCTTATTATTATTGATAGCTTTTGGGGAGATATCTGTGATTTCCTCAAAGCAGCATCCTTATGCAGTTTGGAAGCATACATCATATAACTGCATTTGAATCCCAGCTTTTTGCTACAGGTATCTGTCTAGAGTTTGATTAAGCCTTTCCTTTGGAGTGCTCTGTAGCTGTCCTATGTGGAAATTAACTCACACTCCAGCATGCCTGAAGGTATTACTAGAACACCCCAGGAATACTTTTACTTTTCTACTAGGGTAAATACGTTAAAGGCCATGGTGAATGTACCTGAACATGAAGAATGGGAAATGTACTCTTCCTTCCTACCTTTTCAGTATAGTACTTGAAGTCTTAGCTAGAGCAATAAAACAAATGAATAAATGGAATACAAATGGGAAAGGAAGAAGCTAAAGTATCTATTTGCAGATAATATGATTTTATACATAAAAGACCTTAAAAGCCTCACCAGGAAACTTTGACAGATGATATGATACTGTCAGAAAAGTAGCAAAATAAAAAAAAAATAACACAAAAATTAGTAGACTTTTCATATACAAATGACAGACTGAGAAAGAAATCAGGAGAACAATACCTTTCATAATAGCCTCAATATATATATAGAGAGGCTCAATATATCTATGTTTAACTCTACTCAAACAATGAAAGATTTGTATGATAAAACTTTAGGACATTGAAGAAGATATCAGAAGATAGAAAGATCCGCCATGCCTATGGATTACTAGGATTAAATAGACTAAAAATGACCATCTTATGAGAAGCAATCTACAGATTCAAGGCAATCCCCATCAAAATTACAATACAGTTCTGTACAGAATTTGAAAGGATGATTGTCAGCATTGTGTAAAAACACAGAAAGACCCAGGAAAGCTAAAACAATCCTGAAAATAAAAGAATTGTTGAAGGTGTTACCATCCCCTGATTTTAAGTTGTACTACAGAGTTACAGTAATAAAAACACTATGATCAATGGAATTGAAATGAAGACCCAGACATAAGTCCAAACACCTGTGAACACCTGATTTTTGACAAAGAATCCAGAAATACACACTGGTGAAAAAAGAGCATCTTCAACAAATTGTGCTGGTCAAACTGGATGGCTACGTGTAAAAAAAAAAAAGCTTATAAATTCATACCTATCACCATGCACAAAATTCAACTAAAAAAAAAAAATCCATTCACTCTGCCCATCAGTTGTCCATCAGGCTCAGCATCTGCTTTGACAGTCTATACTACAGAGGTTTTCAGAGGCCCTCTGTGGCAGGTTCCAAGGTTGTTCCAGAATGGAATTTTATGTAAGAAGTGGGAAATAATAAAAGCTGGAGGGGACGGGAACTCCACAGGAGAGCAACAGAACAAGATAATTTGAACACAGGGAACTTCCCAGAGACTCATACTTCAACCAAGGACTATTCATGGAGATAACCTAGAATCCCTGCACAGATGTAGCCCATGGCAGTTCAGTGTCCAAGTGGGTTACCTAGTAATGGGAAGAGGGACTGCCTCTGACATAATCTGATTGGCCTGCTCATTGATCACCTCCCCCTGAGGGGGGAGCAGCCTTATCAGGCCACAGTAGAAGACAATGCAACCACTTTTGATGAGAACTGATAGACTAAGATCAGAAAGGAGAGGAGGACCTCCCATATCAGTGGACTTGGGGAGGGGCATGCATGCAGAAAGGGGAGGGAAGGTGGGATCGGGAGGGGAGGAGGGGGGATTATGGGGGGATACAAAATGAATAAAGTGAAAAAAAAAAGAAAAAAAATTCAGCTCCAAATAGAAAAGGACCTCAACAGAAGGCCAGATGCTCTGAATACTATAGAAGATAAAATGGGGAATAGTCCTCAACTGATTGGCACAGGAGACTTCTATCAGTGCCAAAGCACTGATAGAGCAGGCACCAGGAACAACCATAAATGTGACTTCATGGAACTAAAAAGTTGTGTGTGACAAAGGACACTGTCATTTGGCAAAGTGGCAGGCTACAGAGTTGGAAAAGATCTTTACCAATTACATATCCAGTAGATGGTTGATATCTAAAATATATTTTTAAAAAGCTGAAAAATCTGGACACCAAGAAGACAATCCAATTAAAAACTGAAATACAGATCTAACTAAACAGAGATTCTCAAAAGAGGACAGTCAAATGGCCTGGCAAGAACTGCCTGCATTGTCCTCCTCTGTGGCTGCTCCCCCATCAAGGGGAGGTGATCCAAAAGCTAGCCACTAAGTTTATGTCAGAGACAGTCCCTGTTCCCCTTACTATGGAACCCACTTAGATACTGAGCTACCATGGGCAGGGGTTCTAGGTTATCTCCATGAATGGCCCTTGATTGGAGTATCATTCTCAGAAAAGACCCCTGTGCCCAGATATTTTGGTTCTGTTGTTCTCCTTGTGAAGTTCCTGTCCTCCCCAGGTCTTACTATTTCCCCCTTCATTCCTAATGTCCATCCTGTTTGTGAGGATTGATCATCTTACCCAGGGTCCTCCTTCTAGCTCAGCTTCTTTAGGTGTACAGACTTTTGTAGGTTTATCCTACATTATATGTCTAGTATCCACTTATAAGTGAGTATATACCATGTGTGTCTTTCTGTTTATGGGATACCTCACGCAGGATGATCTTTTCAAGTTCCCACCATTTGCCTGCAAATTTCATGATTTCTTTGGTTTTAATTGCTGAGTAGTATTCCATTGTATAAATGTACCACAATTTCTGTATCCATTCCTCAACTGAGGGACTTCTGGGTCGTTTCCAGGTTCTGGCTATTACAAATAAAGCTGCTGTGAGCATGGTTGAACAAATATCCTTGTTGTGTACTTGAGCATCTTTTGCATATATGCCTAGGAGTGGTATAGCTGGATCTTGAGGTAGCACTATACCTAATTATCTGAGAAAGCGCCAGATTGATTTCCAAAGTGGTTGTACAGTTTGCATTCCCACCAGCAATGGAGGAGGGTTCCCCTTTCTCTACATCCTCTCCAGCATGTGTTGTCACTTGAATTTTTTATCTTAGCCATTCTGATGGGTATAAGGTGAAATCTCAGAGTTGTTTTGATTTGCATTTCCCTGATGGCTAATGAGGATGAGCATTTCTTTAAGTGTTTCTCTGCCATTTGATATTCCTCTATTGAGAATTCTGTTTAGCTCTGTACTCCATTTTTTAATTGGATTACTTGATTTGTTGCTCTTTAATTTCTTTAGTTCTTTATATATTCTAGATATTATCCCTCTGTCAGATATAGAGTTGGTGAAGATCCTTTCCCAGTCTGGAGGCTGTCGTTTTGTGCTGACCACAGTGTCCTTTGCTTTACAGAAGCTTTTCAGTTTCATGAGGTCCCATTTATTGATTGTTGCTCTTAGAACCTGTGCTGTTGGTGTTCTGTTCAGGAAGTTTTCTCCTGTGCCAATGAGTTCTAGGCTCTTCCCCCACTTTTTCTTCTAACAGGTTTAGTGTGTCTGGTTTTATATTGAGGTCTTTGGTCCACTTGGACTTTAGTGTTGTGCAGGGTGATAAATATGGATCTATTTGCATTTTTCTACATGTAGACATCCAGTTAGACCAGCACCATTTGTTGAAGATGCTGTCTTTTTTCCATTGTATGGTTTTGGCTTCTTTGTCAAAAATCAAGTATCATAGGTGTGTCAGTTTATTTTTGGGTCTTCAATTCGATTCCATTGATCCGCCGTTCTGTTTCTATGTCAGTACCATGCAGTTTTTATTACTATTACTCTATAGTACAGCTTGAGATCAGAGATGGAGATACCTCCTGAAGATCTGTTGTTGTACAGGATCGTTTTGGAAATTCTGGGTTTTTGTTTTTCCATATGAAGTTGAGAATTTTTCTTTCAAGGTCTGTAAAGAATTGTGTTGGTATTTTGATGGGAATTGCATTGAATCTGTAGATTGCTTTTGGTAAGATGGCCATCAATCCATGAGCACAGGAGATCTTTCCGTCTTCTGATTTCTTCAATTTATTTCTTCAAAGACTTGAAGTTTTTCTCAAAAAGATCTTTTACTTGCTTGGTTAGAGTCACACCAACGTACTTTATGTCTTTTGTGGCTATTGTGAAGGTTGTTGTTTCCCTAATTTCTTTCTCAGCCCTTTTATCTTTGGTATACAGGAAAGCTTCTGATTTTTTTGAGTTGGTTTTTTATCCAGCCACTTTGCTGAAGGTGTTTATCATCTGAAGGAGTTCTCTGGTTGAATTTTTGGGGTCACTCAGGTATACTATCATATCTTCTGCAAATAGTGATACTTTGACTTCTTCCTTTCTGATTTGTATCCCCTTGATCTCTTTTAGTTGTCTTATTGTTCTAGCTAGGACTTCAAGTACTATGTTGAAGAGATACGGAGAGAGTGGGCAGCTTTGCCTTGTCCCTGATTTCAGTGGAATTGATTTAAGTTTCTCTTTATTGAGTTTGGTGTTGGCTATAGGCTTGCTGTATATCGCCTTAACTATGTTTAGGTATGTGCCTTGTATCCCTGATCTCTCCAAGACTTTAAACATGAACGGGTGTTCGATTTTGTCAAATGCTTTTTCGGCATCTTAGGAGATGATCATGTGGTTTTTCTCCTTCAGTTTGTTTATATGGTGGATTACATTGATGGATTTCTATATGTTGAACCACCCCTGCATGCCTGGGATGAAGCCGACTTGGTCATGGTGGATGATGTCTTTTATATGTTCTTAGATTTGGTTTGCCAGTATTTCAATAGAAGCTTTTTAAAATACAGACATATATGAAAGAAACCTAAAGGGAATCACTAAATAACAGGGAAGATGGTGCCCCAGCCAGACATCTTTTGCCACTGAATGAAATCTCTAATTCTAGGAATGGGCTGCATCTAATTGAATTGTTGGCCAAAGGGGCCCCATAGAAACCCCCAAACAAAGTAGGCTATTATTTTAGTTAAGGTTTTCATTTTTCTGAGGAGACACCATGACCATAGAAATTCTTATATAGAAAAACAGTTAGTTGGAGCTGGCTTATGGAGTCAGAGGTTCAGTCCATTATCATCAAGCTGGGAAGCAGGCAGCATGCAGGCAGACATGGTGCTGGAAAGGAGCTGAGAGTTCCACATCTGGATTGGCAGCCAACCGAAAGAGATAGTGACACACACGAGGCCTAGTTTGATCTTCTGAAACCCCAATGCCCACCTCCTGTGACACACTTCCTCTATGAAGGCCACATTATCTGTGGTCAGGCTACGCCTTCTAAATGCCACTCCCTGGTGACCTAGCATTCAAAGCTATGGGCCTAGGGGGCCCATTCCTTTTAAACCACAGCTATTGCTAAGGCGATTGGTTGCTGTCCACAAACTTATAAGGCCCTATTGCTGAAGGCAATTACACATCTCAGTGAACACAGAGAAGCCACACTGGTGCCTAATTAGAGCCTTTACCCCTACTGACTAGTGTCCATGGTACTGGAAGGTACTCTGTACACTAATAGAGAAGGTAAACTGAATTCAGCTGTAAACCCTTCAGTATGCAATTGTGACCTGCCTGCATGAAATGCTGGTGAAATAGTGGCACCAATGTTGTAGATTTATGGCTCACTCCACTAAATTAGCTCATGACTGACACTCTTCAGATGGCTAAGAAGCTGGGACTAGATGGGCCATAAGCCTAGAACAAAACCACATACTGTTATTCTGCTAAAGGAATGTAGCAATAAATTGACTCCTAATGACATTCTGCTATACCCATAGATCTCACTCAGCCACCATCAGAGAAGCTTCTTCCTGCATAGATGAAAACTATTATAGAAATCCACAACTGGGTAGTGTGCAGACAGTGGGAAACTTTAGAACACTTGGCCCTGAACAGGGTGTCTTCACCAATCCCCTCCCCTTAGGGCTCAGGGAACTATCTGAAAGAGGAGACAGAAAGACAATAAGAGCCAGAGGGGATGGAAGATACTCAGGAAACAGTGTCTTCCAAGCACAGCAGGACTAACGCACATATAAACTCAGAGACTGTGGAGGCAGCACAGGGCCTGCATGGGCCGAAGCCAGATGGGGCCCTAGCACTGAGAGGTGGAAGTAGACAGGAGCTCCTGTCCCTAACCAAGAGACAAGCTCCAGTTGATATTGGAGATCAGCCACAACAGTGGCTGGCTGTGAACAGAAGGTCCAGTAGTCTAGTAGTTGTTCAGTCCATGAGGCTGGTGTCTCAGCTGTTCTTCAGTAGAAGCTGGATTCCTGAAGAAGTAGGCTCCAACGCAAGCCAAGCAATGCACTCGCTGGCAAGACAAAGATCAGAAGCTTCCTTCTTTATGTCCTTATATAGTCTTCCAGCAGAAGGTGTGGCCCAGATTAAAGGTGTACCTTCCTACCTTAAGATCTGCATTAGAAGTGGGTCTTCCTACTTCAAATTAAGCAAAAAAAATAACAAAAACCAAACCCTTACTGATGTGCCCTTCAGTTTGGGATTTTTTAAATTCCAGATGTAGTCAAATTGATAACCAAGAATAGCCATCAGGGTGGTATTTTTTTGTTGACATTTTGTTTCATGTTGCTTTGAGCATCTTTTTTGTCTTACTCATCTTTTGCTTGTTAGTTTCTGATTTTGTATTTTTACAGTATTGTGTGGGTACGTGAGTGCATGCGGGCGTGTGTGAGTGTATGTGTGTGTGTTTTATGTTTCTTATGCCATTTTTTTTATTCTAGTTGGTATTTTTATTTGCCTGTTTGTTTGTTTTAACAGAAAAAGAAGGTGTGGAGTTGATGGGTGGGGAAGTGGGCAGTATCTGGGAGGTGAGGGAGGAAAACTGAAAAATATATTATATAAAAATTATTTTCAATAAAGAAAATGAAAATACCTTGATGTTTTCCAGTAAAAAATACAAATAGGTTTAAAAATGGAGATGTTCTGTCCTTAGTGTCATAAAGTTCAAGACAATGGGTCAAGCTGGCTGAGCCCCTTTCTTCATAACCAGAACAGCCTGTTTCAAACCCTGATAACCTTCTGGATGAGCTACTTGTCTGCTGTGGGCCAGTTTTGGAACAGTCCCTGGCTTGTTTGGGACTCTAAGGTGAACATCCATAAGCATCACAGCATTCTTCATCAGGGTGACAGGAGGAGGAACAGCCAGGGTTAGCAATGAGAGTAGTGACCAATGAGCCTTGGTCAGTGGTTCATGTGTGAAGTGGTGTGCTAAGATCAAGGTATGAGCTAAGAGGTTAGCCACATAAAAAGAACCAACAGAACCTCAGGGGGTCATCAGTACAAGTGCACATTATCTGGATTCCACTGAAGAAGCTGTATCAGTCCATGGTACTTGCAAATGTGGATTCAGGAATAGTTAACCCAGGCCATCCACGAGGCAGAAGCCAACTATAAGTGAAATCCCAACACCATTACCAGAGCCTCCTCCTGGCCCCTGTGCTAGGCAGTACCTACTGTTTCTCAGTCTGAGGCCAGTTAGCTGTGCACATAGACTGAGGTCTCAACTCTGCTGTGTGGTTCCTCCAGCTTCCTTCAGGAAAGTTCTACTAAAGGGTAAGAGCTGGGGTGTAGCTCCCTTAGTGACCTTTCTGAAGCTTCTGTAATAAGCCCAGGGTCTTTAGGAAAAAAGGTCTCTCTCTTTGTCTTTCTGCCTCTGCCTCTCTCTCTGTGCCCCCTCTGACTCTTTCTCCCTTTCTTTTTCTTTCTGTCCCTCTTACTTTCTCTCCCCCTACCCCATCTTCCCTCCCCACCTCATTCTTTTCCCCTCTTCCTCCCCCCTCTTCTTCTCAGCTTTCTGCTCTTTTGCCCTTCCTCCTTCCTCCATTTTAATTCTGTATTCTACTCCTTCTCTCCCTTATTATTACACACACACACACACACACACACACACACACCATTTTCTAGAAGAAAAGAGGAGGGAAGAAGAAATGATACATAAAGTTCCCCAGCTCCTTAAATCTGCTTCTCATAATTAATCAGAATTAGACTCCTTGAATCTATAGAGAAATTTTTCTGTAATAGATGAACGTATCTGGAAGCCTTTAACATTTTTATGTGTGATTCTGCTCTGTGTGTCTTATGTTTTTAACCAAATATGTGTTGAGTATCTAGTAGTTTTAATAAGAATGGCCCCCCATAGGCTCATAGATTTTAATGCTTCGTCTCCAGGGAGTAGCACTATTAGGAGCTGTGGCCCTGTTGGAGGAAGTTGGTCTCTGGGTGGTGGGCTTTGGGGTTTCAGGAGCTCAAGCCAGGACCAGTGTGTGTCTCTCTGCCTGCTGCCTGCAGATCAGGATATAGAACTCTCAGCTATTTTCCAGCACCGGGTCTGTCAGCATGCTGCCATGTTTCCAGTTATGATGATAATGGGTTAAACCTCTGACCTGTGAGCCAGCCTCAATTAAATACTTTCCTTTGTAAGGATTGCTGTGATCATGGTGTCTCTTCACAGCAATAGAACAGTGACTAAGGGCCATACATGAAAAAAGCATTTCAGTGAGACTCTGAAATTCTGGCCTTATACAGTAACAATCCAGCTAACAGTAAGTGGCATGAAAGCAGGAACAGGAGGAGGAAGATCTCAATCTACCATCACTGTGGCCATTAACCAAGCCCCTCAGATCTCGTAAGAGAAAAGAGTAAGAGGTGTGAAGCACAGCATTAGGGATGAGGCGCTTACTTGGGACCTCCAGAGCAGCTAGAGAGGGAAGCCCTGGAAAACAGTAACCTCTGAGCAGCTGTCATTTCTGCAACCTGTTGTGTGCTGAATTTTCCTCGTTCCCACTCCATACTTGCTGCCTTATGACTAAATTTCTTCATCTCTGCATTTCTGCCTTTCTTAGCTCAGTTGTTTCATGAGAGCTTTTCTTCACATCCTCTAAGTTTTATTTCTGATTGATCTGTGAAAGTGTGCAGTTTTATGGGATATGCCAACATTTTGGCTCATGTATAATGCCCAGTTCAATGTAATGGGCACGGAAGCATCAACTCATGTTAACCCATCATTTGTTAAGGACATTCAAATTGTCCTTCTAGTTATTTGCAGTTTTGGCCTTAATTCCCTTTGCTGTGGGTCTCATCAGATTCAGGGAAGTCGGCCTGCTCTTTTCCATCAAGTCTTCTGCTGTCTATGGCACTGGGGTTACATACTCAACCTGCTTTTCTTTTCTCAGTAACTCCTCATGACATCACAGGCAGATGGAATGCATGTTGGTAATTTACCTAGCACAGTATCCAACTCCCCAGTTCAGAGGGAAAATTTCTGCTTAGCCCTGTCATTAAATTGATACTTCACACATAGTCAGTGCCCAATAAATATTTGTTAAATAAATTGACACAGAGAGGCTATGAAGAACAGATGTGGAATTGAATTGGTTATTTCAAAATCCACTTATTAAAGCTTTAATACATTATTACAGGAAGTGTGGAGGCCAGCAATCTGAAGAAGGAGGGTACTGGTTGCCCACATGTTTTCCAACTCTATCCAAATAATTATTTTC
This sequence comes from Psammomys obesus, assembly GCF_907164565.1. Taxonomy (NCBI): domain Eukaryota; kingdom Metazoa; phylum Chordata; class Mammalia; order Rodentia; family Muridae; genus Psammomys; species Psammomys obesus. The sequence goes on from NW_026596415.1 coordinate 2,794,413, forward strand.
ATTCTGGGCCCTACATGCCAGAGTAGAAGGGAGGGACATTCTGAGTGCTAAGATGCTAAGCCTTTGTGTGCCTTGTTGAGCAGCTGAAGGGAGACAGAACGCCTCTTTGTGTGCTGGGACACTTAGCACATCAATCTCTAGATCCAAGATTTCTTCCCTAAAGGTACTGATGGATTCTGCAGTCTTGTTCAAGACCGGGTCCACACAGAGACAGTGAGGGGATAGCCAGGTGCACCTGAAGGCAGCAATAAAGTTGCTTCTCTGCTGTCTCATCTTAGCAGGTGACCGTAGGGAGACTGAGCTTCTCAGATTGCTTCTCAGGTTCTGAGGAGCTCCATCCATTTGCTTCCAGTAGGTGTCCACTCTCTGACATTATGTGACAGTCATTTTCAGTTATTCCATCTTACTTTCTAGTGAGTGAATAGTTAAACAGCCTACAGCCCTCTCAGGTGCTCGCTCTTCTGTTCTAGGAACTCCCTGGCGGAAAGAGCAGACCAAAGACCTGCAGCGAGTATTGAAGGCTGTTGATCGGGACATCCCTCTGGTGCTGGTCAGTGGCAACCATGACTTGGGCAATGTGCCCACAGCTGCGACTGTGGAAGAGTTCTGCCAGACATGGGGAGATGACTACTTCAGCTTCTGGGTCGGGGGCGTCCTGTTCCTGGTGCTCAACTCCCAGTTCTTGTACGATGCCTCTAGGTGCCCTGACCTGAAGCAGGCCCAGGACCACTGGCTGGACCAGCAGCTGAGCATCGCAGAGCAGCAGCAGTGCCAGCATGCCATTGTCTTCCAGCATATCCCACTGTTCCTGCAGAGCATTAATGAGGATGACGACTACTTCAACCTCACCAAAGCCGTGCGGAAGGAGCTAGCAGACAAGCTCACTAGAGCAGGTAGCTCCTGGGTGTGGGTGTGCCCACCTGCTTCTGCCACCAGGCAAAGTGAAGAGGGGGCAAGGCTTTGGATGGAACTAGTTCTGACCCACTCACTAGTACTATGGCTATGGACAAGCTGCTGATTTCTTCCTGCCTCAGTTTCTACAGACATCAGGATGGTTAAGGGTGGTAATCCCAGGAAGCACTTGGGATAGCCCCTGACCTGCTATGCACCACCCTTAAGCAGATTTCTGTATTTGAGGATGGGAGCCTCAGAGGTCAGGGGTCCTAACAGAAGAGCTCAGAATGTGGTTACATGTACCTTGGGCAATGAGGAGGCCTGGAGACAGCTTCCTTCATTTCTTTGGGATGCGCTAACTGGCTCAGGGAAAGATAAGCCTTAAGAACCAAGCATCCTACAAGACTCCTCATGTTCTTGAAGGAAACCTTGGGGTGAGGCTCCAGTAGACCAGTCCTGGGACCTCCATGGATTCACCTATACTGGGGTGGATTATGGTTCCTCCCTGAGTTAGAGCAGAGAGATGTATGGATAGGATGTCTGTGATATAGACTTCAAGTGATCATTCATGTGATGACAAGTATACATTCACAAAATGAAGATGCCCTGTTTCAAAGGTAAACCTTAGCTTCTGATGACTACTCCCTGGTCCCAGCCCATGCCACCTCTTTCCTCTCTAGATCCCCTACTGGGGCCTCTCTAGAGAAATGGAGTGTTTTAGGTGGCTCACCTAAGTGATCAGTGATTGTCAAGACTCCAGCTGTGACAGCCTCTGTGTGTCCTGCCCCCAGTTGACCCTCTAAGACTGTTCCCCAGCTCATTTGTATCAAACACTTGAATATATGAATCCCTTTATTTAGTTATTCCAGGAAGGAACAGGATTGGAGGTGGGCTCACTCAGGAGCCAAGATTTGTTAGACAAAGAAAAAAGAAAGAGAGAGAGAGAAAGAAGAAAGAAAAACAAATCCCACTACTCTTTTTGTCATCTTCCAGTGTGAATCCCAATAGGCTTTCCGTACTTGTGAGACATTTTCCACTGTTCCATAGAGATGAGGTAGGAAACTTCTATTAAGGTTTGAGTTAGTGTGGAAAACATTTCTGATGCCAAGGAAGGAGTGTGAGTGTCAGGACAGCATTTGCTCTACCATGGCGACTATTTTGCAATGGAGAATCAAACCAGTGGAACATTCAAGGCCGCCAAAACCAGCCCTTCCACAGCACGAGGATGCAGTACAAGTGATGCAGTCCCTCCCTGCTGTCTGTTTTTCTTTGTGTCAACATTCTTAAGTGCTGTATGGCTCTGGGCTGCCCATCCCAGGACAGAGCACATTCTATCTATGAAAATGTCCAGACGCTGAGAGGACCCACAGTGTTAACAGGGCGACCACCTAGAGCACAGCAGGCACTGCCCGTGACGTACAACAGCTCTAACAGGTGCTGGAATCAGGTTTCTTGTCAGCACATCCACCCAGGACTGTGTGTGCTTCTGAGGTGAATCCCATGTCCCCATCTTGTTAAAGTTGATACCTACCATGAGGCTGGTTGATGCCTTTGAGCAGGACTACCCCTGGCCATGCAGGCCCTGCCCCTAGGCAGAACTAAATGGGAAGCCAGATCACAGTCTGAAAATTGCTTGAAGCATGAAGCAGAACAGGAGTTCACTTTCCTTTTCCATTCTTGGTGGTATTAGGCCCTGGCATCCTGAGGGCTCTGAGGCCAGCCAGGGTCTCCTTGCCTGGCAGGCCTGTGTTCATTCATGGGTCTTTTTTCTGCCTCCTTCATATTGAGGCAGCTCCATAGCCAGGGCCAACATACGTTCTTCTACCCCAGCACAAGATCCAACTCCTCAGCTTGCCCTTCCCAGAAGTCCTTGCCTTTTGCTCCGGCTGCCTGCATGTTACATGGTAAAATCAACTCACTTTGTACCTTTCTCCCTTGACTTCCTTGTCACTGTGGATTTGCAAGTGGTGATGTGTCTGAGTCACTGACTAGACCGTCAGCTCCTTGAAGGTAGAGACAGGGTCCATCTGTTCCTGCCTTTAGGTCTGGCTCACAGCGAGGCCTCGGTGGTATGGACAGAGTGGGGGAAGCAAAGTCTTTAGCTCAGATGCAGCCCCCAGTGGCCAGCTGACAAAGCTCAGTGGGTGTTCAGGACACACCGAGGGACACGCACATGCAGAGAAGACTCCAACTCAGACTGTCTGTCCCATATCATGTGCCCTCCATGTCACAGGGCACCATGGTCTTTGTCTGCCCTGCCCTCATACACCTGTCTGTCTCCTAGAAGTCTGTTCTTCTCCCAGCCCTGTGTTGCCCCTAGGCACTACCTCCTTGTGTAAGGAGATACATCTTTGTCCCTAGCCTTAGGATCCTCACCGAAACCTACTTCATCAGGGAAAATGAGAGATCAAAGCCCTACTGCTATCACTGTGTGTTTCCGTGGCATGCGAAGCCCAGACTCAGATCAAGCCTGGGCAACAGTTGAAGTTACATTTGCAGTTCAGGTGTGGGCAGAACTGCTGCTACATCGGGAGGCTTGGATAGTAGACCTGAACTAAGGAGCTGTGTGTCTGTGTCAAGGCCAGGGGCCAGTGCCGTGGACTGATCAGGAATGTAGACAGTGGCAATAGGACTTGAACCCATTTTGGAAAGCCAGAAGTTCAGTGTTCTTTTATAAAAATAATTAACTTAAAGACCTTGATAAAGCTGGGATGATGGTGGCAGGTAGTATTTAATGTGGCCTCTAGCTTTTGTCCCCCTCAGCAATATTATTTCCCAATACTATTTCAGTCTCATTTTTCCCCTTGTGCTAAAATGCCAGTGCTCAAAAATATGTCAGAAGCTCATCAGATGATCAGGGTAGCTTTTAATTACGATAATTGTGTTGTTATAAAATATCCTTTTAAAGAACACATCCCTCCCCAAGCCACTGTGGAGATAAAACCCTGCTTCCTTCTAGCAAGTTTAATGAATAATTCTGAATCATTGTGTGGGATGAATAAATGATTTAATAATGAGCATCAACAATCATCTCCCATTGTTGCATTAATTTCTGTAAATGGGATGAGGTAAATGAGGAGGAAGGGCTGTCACCATACAATAGACCACCATTTGTGTAGGAATACACTCTGTGATCCAAAAACCAAGAGCTTCCAACCTCAGGTTTCCCTAGAAACAGATGCTTCCTGTTTCTACTTTTGAAGTCAGTGAAAGTGGGGGTGGAGGTGGGGGCTTCTTTGTATGGTACAAAAACATTGTCAATAACTGGTAGAAATAAACAGATACCAGGGTAGGACAGATGCACAAAATACGAAGCAGCACTGGTTATTTCCAGTCTTTTTTTTTCTCTCTCTCTCTGCCTGGGGATAATCAATTTCATCACATCCAAGGGATGTAGAAATTGGTTTTCCCCTTAATTCACCTGATACGTAGTTGGACTTGGAAAGACGGATCGTTAGATAATGAAATCTGGGTGGAAGCTGGACGTAGCCTTGTCCCTCAGGCTTCTCTCAGCAGAAGGTTAATATGAGACCCAGTTAATGTGGATTGCAGCTTAAAATTTCAATCTTAAAGAAAAAAAAAAAAGAAGCTTTTGACTGCCTGTGTTTCCCCTTGATGTCTCGATACCTTTTCTTTCCCCTCATTCTCAGCACAGAGCTTAAGGGCTATGTATTAAAGGACCCGGGGCACATTTGGCAATTATGAAAAAGTCCAGCAAGTTGATCTCTCCTGAAAAAGTTAATGGGTAATTTCACAGAATTAGTTTCATCTCTAGCATTTGTGTTCTTTTTAACAAAGAAACAGAAAGAACAATCGGGCTCTTAGTTCTGGTTGTGGTTTTAGGATTTCAGGTTTTTAAAGAACATAGAGGTCAGGTTTCCAGGTCCACATTACAGGAAGAGGAGAATGTTGGGTGTCCTCTGTCTCACCACTAGATTGAAGGTGTTTATGTCCTGGTGCCACCAGGAAGTAAGGTCCCAGCTTACTTCACCAATGGAAGTCCACCCCTGAGCCTGTTACACAGTAGTGAGCCCTTGATAAAAAAAAAAAAAAAAAAAAAAAAAAAAAAGGGCATACTGATTAACAGGGAGAGACCTGGCTTGATTCACATCTCTCGAGCAGCCCAACAGCTGCGTTACTGGGGATGGCCACACTGCCTGTAATGGTCAGCTGAGTTCTGGATAGAAGCGTACTTCCTGGAGCTCTGTTTCTTAAACTGAGTCATGCCCATATGTGGAGTCACACAACTGGCTATGGGGCTGGGAGACAGAAAAACGTTTCTGAATGCACAGTGATCAAAAATTAACTCAAAATCAAGCCCATCACAACTGGAAGTGTTTCTGGCAGCATCGCTACTGTGTGGTGTTGCTTGCAGTGCACAGCATCGTTGCAGCCTAGCTTGCAAACACTGAATGTGTGTGCACTTGGCATTGCATATATCATCACTCCATGCAACACCTGCAAGTGTTGCTGCCTGAAGTATCTTTGCTCAGATTCGAGATTATTATATGTTATGAATTGCAGGCTGCTTTTAAATGTGCATACAAAATGTTCTGCTCCTGTAGAAACGTCATAGCTTAATTGCAGAAAACAAAGACTATGTCTCCCACAGTCATCCCTTAGCACACAAGAACCACATTAGTATGTCTTTGGATGGTGTTAGGATGTTTTATTTTAAAAACTGTTGTTTGAATTGCTGGCTTGAGTTTCCTTTAATATATGTTAATGGTTTGGGTTGTAATTAGGACAGACTTTGTAGCAGTTTCTGAAGTGACCCTAAGTGTGCTTCTGTCATTTCATACTTCATGTTTCTGTGAATTGACATTCTCAGCATTATAGTTATACAGTCAAAATGTCTGCTCTGTAAATGCCCTATCAAATATTTAGCCAGTATTTAATTCTTTTTTAACTTTTATTATTGTTATTACAACTACTTATTCACTTAGTATCCTGGCTGTAGTCCCCTCCCTCATCTCCTCCCAGTTCCACCCTCCCTCTTTCTTCCCCCACTATGTCCCTCCCCTAGTCTATTGATAGGGGAGGTCCTCTTCCCCTACTATCTGAGCCTAGCCTATCAGGTCTCATCAGGTCTGTCTGGATCCTCTTTCTCTGTGGCCTAGTAAGGCCATCCTGCCAGGGGGAGGAAATCAAAGAGCAGCAACTGAGTTCATACGAGAGATGGCCTGCTCCCTTTACTAGGAAACCCCCATGGAGACTTTTGACAAAATCCAACATCCGTTCATGTTTAAAGTCTTAGAAAGATCAGGGATACAAGCACATACCTAAACATAGTAAAGGCAATATACAGCAAGCCTATAGCCAACATCAAACTAAACAGAGAGAAATTTAACTCTCTCCGTATCTCTTCAACATGGTAATTCTCTCTTTAAAATTAACTTATTTATTTTATGTGTGCAGGTGTTTTGCCTGCATGTGTGTCTGTATCACGTGCATGCCTGGTGTCCACAGAGTCCAGAAGGGCATCAGATGCCATAAAATTGGACTTACAGATGGCTGTAAGACATTATGTGAGTGTTGGAAACTGAACCCAGGTCCTCTAGAAAGGGCAGCCAGTGCTCTTAACTTTAGCTGAGCCATCTCTCCAGCCCCAAGATTTAATTCTTCATGTAAAATAAGCAAGCACATCTATCTCATTAGTGTGTAGATTTGTTTTTGTTTTTAATAAATGATGAAATTATACATATACAAAGAATTATGATAAATAACTGCTTTGTTTTCAGCAATTTTTATTTGCATATCTGTTTTGTATAAAACAGGGTTGTTTTATAAAACAGGGTTGTATAAAAATGTCTCAAGTAAAACTGTCCTAAGTAGAAAAAGTCAAGAAGCACTAGCCTAGAGTAGATATCTATAAGACTTTTCTTGAAAAACATTAGGCTAGAAATATTTTGGCTTTACTGACCTGAGATCTCCATAGGGCTAATCAGCAATGCTTTTATAATATGGAATTATCAAGACATAACATATAATATAACTGGTTTTAGCCATGTTCCAACTATTAAAAAAATAGGTGGTGGACCTGCCCCTGTCTCCACGACATGTTCCCTGGCAACAGGCACGTTTGCTTTCTGAGCCCTTGGCAGACAGTGCGCATGTGACTGCATTGTGCTTCCTGAGAGCAGCTGTCGTAATGCAGCTGCCTCACTGTGGAGCATGCTTTCAGAGGGCCTCCTCTGCTTCTCAGTAGATCATACCTGGGTAAGCCTAGCACTATGCCTGGGGCCTGTGATGCACCCTAGAGTAGAAATGCGGTGGGAACACCATGGGGACACTTAAAATGTGTGGTGGTTGATGTTTACTTTAACATTCTAAAAAGAGATAAGCTATTTAATAATTTAAACGTGGATCCTAGTAAGTAATGAATATAGCTAGGATGCCAATAAGGGAAGACTTACAAAAGTGATCCAGGGTGGCTGATGTGGAGGCAGGTGGAGTAGGAGAAGCTGTGTAACAGGGCAGGAAAGCACCAGGCCTGGGTTGGGCAGAACTTTAGCTTCATCCTCTAGTGGCTCATTAGCCAGGTGGCATCTCTTTCTGTCTTACATTGTCTTTTGTGAAAAAAAGGTTCTCAACCTAGGGATTGATGCATCAGATACAATGAGGCATGCCCTGGAAGTCCGGGGCCCTGGACATCCGGGGCACCACACCTGCTTGTAGTGAGTGCCCCATAAAGCACTGTTTGCCGGTCTATGACCCTGAACTAAGTGGAGATTTCTCAGTAGGCTGCTAACTAGATGGGTATTTCTTACCCCAAGCTCCTGGCTTCCTTCTTCAAGGGATTACATGAAACTGTCCAGGCAGAGCCAGCTTTGCTCCAAGGACTGACTAGCCTGCAGTCTGTGCGTCATGCAAAAGCTATACCAAAGCCCTTTGGCTCCTGGAGTGTGTAGGAAGTTAGACTACTCTGAGCTTGAGATTCTTTAGAATAGGTAAGGAATGCATGCTGTTTTTAGTTTTATGAAAAGGGACCGCTAGTTTAGAAGGAGGCGAGCCACAAAAGTAGATTCAAAATTCCTTTGGAATTTAACATCTAAATGTGACCATTCGTTAAAGCACACGCTTCACCAATGTTCTAGTGAACAACCTTTGGGTGCAGAGTTCCACAGTCAGAATTTCCAAATAAAGAAGGACCCTCAGAGCCCTCTGTCTGAAGTGCATTTTTAAGAACTTTATCTCGGTGGCTTTTCTTTTCTGCCAACTTCATAAAGGAGCAAACAAGTGTCTGTTTTTAAAGCATCATAGAACTCCAAGTTTCTGGGACCATATCAGCTTCATGAATTTCCCTCTTTTTCTTCTACCATCTAGTCATGCATTCATTTTTCTGGGCTTGGTCAGTTGTATGTTTTGATCCATTCACTATAAAACATCACACTTTAATCATTTGGTGCCTGCATCTCCTTCACCATAAAAGATAAAAGACCAACTGCTGATGCTACATCTGGTGTGAAGTGGTGGATTTCATTTCTCACTTTGGAGGTACCCTTAACAGTTGGGCTAATTAAAGTTGAAATCGAGTCCTGATGGTAAATATTTACAAATCGAGAATCTGGCGTGTGAATGTGTTCTACTGACGTTGTTAAGTCAGTCCATATTCAGTCAGCAAACAGGGCAGGCTCCTCAGTTGCCCTCAGGCCAGAGGAATAAACAAAAGGTTCCTTCTCCGTGCATGTGTGTGGGAGGTTGAGGGTGTGTGTGTGTGTGTGTGTGTGTGTGTGTGTGTGTGTGTGTGTGGAGTGCATATATATGCACATGCATGTGGAGGCCAGAGCTCAATTCTGAGTGTTGGAAATCAAGCCCCATCCATGTTATCTGACACAGTCTGCATTGGCCGGGATGCTTAGTGATCAGGCTATGCTAGCTGGCCAGCAAGCCCCAGTTCTGGAATTGCAAAGGCATACCACCACATCTGGATTCTTCTTTTAAATGTAGGCTCTAGGGATTGAACTCAGGTTCTCATTATTATACAACAAGCAGGGACTGAGCCATCTTCCCAGCCTACTTTAGATCATTCTAAAGTGCAAGGTAAAAGTGTTGCCTTGTTGTACCTGGAAAGAAACACTCTGAGATTTATGAAATAAGAATATTCTGTCTGCTCTTTCAGGTCATGCTTTTAAAATAGCACTTAACATCTTCTGAAATGATTAGTGAGACTCATTTATAAAATCTTGATATCCAAAAGTCTGTTTTCTGTTGCCATAAATGAACAGCACAGGCTGACATTTATTTTTTTAACTTTTTTTTATTTTTTTTTGTTTTTTTTTAATTTTTTATTAATTACACTTTATTCATTTTGTATCCCCCCATAAGCCCCTCCCTCCTCCCCTCCCGATTCCACCCTCCCTCCCCTTTCTGCATGCATGCCACTCCCCAAGTCCACTGATAGGGGAGGTTCTCCTCTTCTTTCTGATTAACTTAGTCTATCAGTTCTCGTCAAAAGTGGCTGCATTGTCATCTACTGTGGCCTGGTAGGGCTGCTCCCCACTCAGGGGGAGGTGATCAAAGAGCAGGCCAATCAGATTATGTCAGAGGCAGTCCCTCTTCCCATTACTATGTAACCCACTTGGACACTGACCTGACAGGCTGACATTTATAAGGAATAAAAATTCATTTGGCTCATAGTTCTGAAATTGAGCAAGTTCAAGATCAGGGGTCCACATCTGCCAAAGTCCTTACTGCTGGTAAGGATTTCCCACAGTCCTAAGGCAGTATGGCTGTCATGTGTAGCGTCCCATTCCAGGTCTCTCCTATAAAGTCAGGCCCATCCTTATGTTCCCACTCTCTTGATACCTCAAAATGAGGATAAAACCACAGCATGACTTCTTTGTGGGGAAATTTTACCCCTTTTTGAGCAGAATACCCTAATTGCCTCTGTAGTTCAGATTCTCCTTCATTGCCTGCTTCTTGGCAGTACAGCCTAGGTCTAGGGCTCCACTGCACAGAATCAGCTAGAGTTGTTTAAATATTGCTGCTTGTCTTTGGTTTTATGTAAGCATTTGCAGGGCCAAGAAGATGGATGGTTCAGTGGGTATTGGCAATGGTCACCAAGCTGGATAACATGTTTCAGTCCTGGAACCCACATGGTGGAAGGAGAGAATTGAATACTCGACGTCATCCTCTGACATCCACACATGTACCATGGTATTTGCACACATGCTTATACACACACTAAATAAATAAATGTACAAAATGTAAAGTATTTGCACATTGATGATGGCCTTGGAAATGAGATAACAGCATAGTTCGACAGTAACATAATTGGGTCAAACACAGTCCTGGTCCTTGACGTGGTTTGAATGAGAATGGCCTCTATAAGCTTATATGTTTGAATGCTTCATCGCCAGTTGGTGGAACTGTTTAGGAAGGATTAAGAGATGTGTCCTTTGTGGTTTCAAATGCCCACTCTTTTCCCAGTTAGTGCTCTTTCTCTCTCTGTCCCTTTCTGTTTGTCTCTCTCTCCATCTCTGTCTCTCTCTCCATCTCTGTCTCTCTCCCTCCCTCCCTCCTGCTTGTGAATCAGAATGTAAGCACACACTGTGACTACTTGCCTGTTACCATGTTCCCTGCCATGATGGTCATGGACTCTAACCGTCTAGAAGCACAAGCCCCAAACTAAAGTTTCTTTTATAAGTTTCCTTGGTCATGGTATCTTACCTCAGCAACTGAAGAGTAACTAAGGCTGTCCTCCATGCCCACTCATCAACACATCAGATGCCACAGTACAGGTGAGGGAGCCAACCAAAGCACATCAATAATTAGGTTAGGGTCTGTCCAAGCCTGTGTCTGCTTATAATTCCATAGGTGCAGAAGAAGGAAACACTTTCCCTGCAGTACCTCCATAGGGCTCTGTCCTCTGTGAAAACGTCCGCGTGAGGGCCATCCTTGTAGCAGCAGCATTTCAGGTAGAAGAGGCCTTGTCAGGGCAGTCTGGCACACCTTAGCACTGGTCTGTCCTGCTAGGATGGGGCCTCAGTCTGAGCTTCCCATTTACTTGGGAGACTTTAATTTCCAACTTCATCTCCTCAATGCCAAGACACCTAAAGGAGGAACTTTTCTCCCCAAAAGTACAGTGGGTGAATGGGTTTCTTAAGAGCCATAGCTAAGTATATGCATGTTACTGTCACTGTTGGCACATCCTCACAAGCCACTTCTGAAGTGACATTTTCTCTGTTGCACTGGCGTGCAAACTCAGCTCCTAGAGGCAGAACTCTCATTGAGGTTGCAAAGCTGTGGAGCAAGGTGCTGGTCTCTGAACTTGGTGAAATGATTCAGTATCTTGACCCAGTGTCTGCTTCTGGCTGGTGCTCACTAATGCAGACTATGGCTGTAAATATTGTCCTTCTCATTTTCATCAGTCTCCTCATTATTATTAGTGAGAAACAACTGAAATGACTTAACATTAGATAAATTGAGACTTAGGAAACACATTTTCTTTTCACTACCTTTAGCATACTGACATAATGATTGGAGACTTCTTTGTCTGAGAGTGTTGATTCTATCCCTCTCTACTGCCTGGCTGGGGTCGGGGGAGTCCCTGTCCCTGCAATGGCCTCATGGTGTCTTCAGTGGATAGTTAAATTCACAGAGTAGACAGCCTTGAGGATGAGTTCTAATGTGCACATTTAAAACAATGACCAGAATATTACTAGTTACCATTTAATAAATGCTATATGGCAAGTGCCAATTTGACTTTATGGAAACCCTAAAGGGCAGGAGGTCAAGTGAGCTCTCTAGGAAGGAAGTAGCAAGGCTGGACTTGGGGCTTGCCCTGAGTCAGTTTGAATACCAGGGCATTAATGAGCATCTTTAGTGGCAGGGCCATGGCCAGCAGGAGTGGGGAAGGAGGCACAGCCGTATGTGGTTAGCTCTTGTACCAGAAAAGGAGCTGGTCCACCTGGCCAGAGAGGCTGAGCATGTGAACGTGTGAATGAAGACTAAAGACTAGACTGGAGGAGGCTCTAGGATATCTGTGGGGACTTGTAACTACCCTGTGGGCTCAGCAGGCAGCATCTTCTTTTTTTTTTTTTTTTTTTCCTTCAGATTGAGCCTTTTTCTCCTGTCACCTTGAGCATGTGAACAAGCTGTGCTAGGGCTGCTTTCTGTTGAAATGGAAGGATCCAGTCCCCATAGATACAGGCCTGCTCCTCCTGGGCGGTATAAATCCTGGTGGTTACATTACCTGAGGATTATGGACTTCAGGAAAGGTCATTTAAAATGGGAACTGTGGCTCCAGAAAATAGAAATAAAATAAAAAGAATTTGAAATGTGGGCTTGAGACATCTTGAGAGACAAGTATATGTGTGTTAGGTTCTTTATCTGCTGCTGTTAAAACACTGGCAAAAGCAACTAAAAGGGGAAAGGGCTTATTGTGGCTCCTGGTTCAGGGGGACAGTTCATCATGGTGTGGGGGCCACCAGGCAACATGAGCTTGGAACAGTCCACATCCAGTCCACAGTCAGGAAGCAGAGTGAGAAGTGCCTGGCTCCCTTTCTCCTTTTATACAACCTAGCATCTCTGCCCACAGTGAGCAGAGTCCACAGAGGACCTTCTCCCTAGAGATTCAAGAGTGTCAGGGGAGCACTAACCATCACATGGGTATGTGGTGTGTTACGTGTTGGCAACATTTCTTGCCTCTTTCCTTCCTCCTTTTCTTCTTTTTTACTCCCTAGTCCCCCAAGCAAGGGATCCCCACACCTTTACTTCATAGGAACCTTAGTCTCATGGTTGTGCCTGCTGCTTTAGAAGCACCTAAAATACAGTTAATGTATGTATCTTGAGGTAGTGCAGCCTGTGTTGATTTCATGTGTCTGTTCTTGCCAAGAGAAGAATGTTTTTTTCTGATGATTCCACTAGTGCAGGCAAGTACCGAGGTCCAGTTTCTGGTTCTTCAGTTAGGTAATGGAATAGCCACTTATTTTTCTTCCCAAAATTTCATTATTTGCACTTTTATTGAAAGGTTCCTTTTTATTTGTATATATTAGCAATGCAAAGAATTGGCTTTGTTATGGCCTTTCCATACATCTAATGCACTTTAACCATTTTTGTCCCCTCTTGTCACCCTTAGTTTCTTCTCCTCTTTTCTGTTTCAGGTCCCTATACTAGACCCTGTTTTTTTGTTTTGTTTTGTTTTGTTTTCTTTCTTCTTTTCCCCCAGATTTCATGAATGAGAGAAAACATGATAATTTGTTTTTTTTTTGTTTTGTTTTGTTTTGTTTTGTTTTGTTTTGTTTTGTTTTTTGTGTGTCTGGCTTATTTCACTTAACATGGTGATCTCTACTTCCATTTATTTCCCTACAAGCAACATGATTTGTTCTTTGTGACCAAATAGGACTTCACTGTGTACCATATTTTCATTGCCTAATTATCCTTTGATAGACACATGGGCATCACACCCTAGTCATTGTGAATAGTGACATGATAACAGGTGTGCTGGTATCACTGTTGTGTCTTGATTTGGATTCCTTCATATGTTGTTCAGGAAGGGAATAGCCAGACAATATGGTACTTCTATTTTTAGTGTTTTTAGAGTCCTCCATGCCAGATTCCATTGTAGCTAAAGTAGTTTGTATTCCCATAGGCAATGTATACAGGTTTCTTTCCTCTCAAAATTTTCACCAATCTTGTGGAGGCCACTGACCACCCCCACCAGCCTAACTTCTAGCCAGACCTTGAAAGTAAAGCCAGGAGCCAAGGATAAAAGACACTTTGCAATAGGTATACTATTTCTCTTTCACAAACAGTGAAAGAGCTTGAAGCATGCTGTCTGTGGGTGGTGGCTGTATGAATGATGGTACTTTACTTTTTGTACTAATCTCCATCTTTTAAATTAAAAATAATGCTTTGAGAGAAGAAGGCCTTGTTTAGACTACCAGAATGTGTTTTATCTTTTGTCCTTCCTCATAGAGTCTTGGTTTTGTTCAGGGCATCAACATGTAAAAAGAAAGAAAAAGTCTATAATGAAGTGGAGATTGGGAGTTGGCAAACTATGTCTGAAAAAAGCCAGACAGTGCAGATTTGGGCCCATTACATGGGTTCTTAGAGAAGCCTACATGTGACCAGGAGGAAACACGAGCAGCATTCTTCACTTGTGGGCTGTAACAGAAACCGTGGGTGGTAACCAGATGACAGCTGATTCTTTATCTGAGGGCAGTGCTTACCCCCTCACCAGTTCTCTTCCAGAAGTTACACAGGTCACCTTTCCCACACCTCGGGTCCTCAACCACAAGGAAAGACTACCATCAAAATCAAAGAGATCTTTGTGTTCTGTTGGGGTTTTGATAGCGCACACTCTGCCTCCATTGCATATTGTCCATTTCTCGCTTCCAGATTCCCTCCAGGTTGTCATATGAATGTGGCTGGAGGTGACAGCCCCCGAGTCTGTGTCTTCCCTACTCCAATTAGGACCCATGCTAGCTCCTGGGTTTTGGAAAGGCAGTTCCAGGAACCTCACAGCCACCCACCAAACCCTGAGTCAGCACAGCCCAGTCAGGAAACCTCTGGAACACAGATACCAGGCAGAATCTGCTCATTTACAAGATCCCAAAGACAATCCTAAATGATGTTTAAAACTTGGTCACCCCAGAATGAGAGTTGCTGTTCTAATAAGTAAATGTCCTGAGTTCCATTGAGTTCTATGAAACAGGAGACTCCACATTGCCCAGTCCAGAGAATAAGATGATTCATGCTGAGGCCATCTGCGCTTGGTGACTGGTGGTGGCCAGGATCTAAGCAGACCTCTGTCCTGCCCTCCCAGCACAGCTCTCCCAAGGCGGGACCTCCCAGGGGAGAGGAGCTCTTGTGGATTCCCCAGAGGAGGAAAGGGGCATTTTAAAAGAAATGAGAATTCCTGAGAAGCCCAGCACTTCTCCCATAGCTCCTCACCCAGTGTTGAGTTCCCAGCTCTCTGGAGGCTGTGGGAGGAGTGTTGCCAAGGCTGCCTCCACTGCAGTTGACTTGAACCATCTTGGGCTGGTTTTCTGAGAACAAAAGCAAGAGGAACAAGAAGGCTGTGCATACCTAGAGGCAGCTAGCTGTGTCTTCAGAGCAAGGAGGGAGGATCTCCCAAAGAGTGAGCAGGACTTTGAGGCTCATTAATAGCCTGTTAGGCTTGGGGATGGAGAGGCAGCTCTGGAGAGCCGCACTTGCTGCTCTTGCAGAAGATTCCCAGCACCTGGTGGTTTACAACTGCCCCATGGATCCAAAGCCCTCTTCAGGCCTCTGTGGGGACTGGACACCCACATGATACACAGGCATGCATGCAGGCAAAACACCCATACACATGCAAATTTTTAGCTAAAAATATTTTTTTAAGTTTATCAAGTATTTGGAAAGGGAAAAAGGCATCAGAGACAGACCACAGGGCAGGCAGAGTCCAGAGGCAGAACAGCCCACTGGAGGAGAGGCAGCCCTAGAGATGCCCTGTGACTGCAAACCAGGAGACAAACTGTGTTTGATATCACAGGACAGGAGCCAGGTAAGGATCCTAAAGTGAGGGGTATTCTGCACTTTCTTAGAATTGATATGGTTGGGTATTCATTTGAGGAAGCTGGCCCTGTTCAGTCTACGGGATATATTTTCTCTTTTTCTTACCCTTAAAGCCCCATTTTGTGCCTGGTTTGTTGAGGCCACAAGTCAGACTGAAACACCCTCTGTAAACCTAAGTGTGGTCTCATGACCCAGTTCTGGAATTTAGCAAGTGGAGCTTCCATGAAGACTGTTAGTCATTTTATCTTCCTCATTAGAACTTACATGCAATAACCAGAAGCCCTGTAGCTACTTTATGTTGTTGAAGACAAAAGCTACAATCCCACGGTAACAAAAAACAGGATGATAAAAGGAGCCTGGACCTGAATGAAATCTTCAAGAAATTGCACCCACCTAACCTGGCTGTCCACCTGCTTCCCTTTCATTTATGGGATAAACAGATCACAGTTAAACCCAGACAAAAGCTTTGCTTTGGTTGAGACACAACAGCCACTAAGAGCTGCCTATTATCCTAATACATCTGGAGTTAGAACCACAGACAGGAGTTCACAAGGAACACTCTGAGAATGAAGAAGAAGCTAATGAGTAAGTTCAAACAGGAGAATGGACCGGGGAGGGACATTAGAATAACTCTCTCAAGTCTCCCTAAGTCAAGCCACTGTGTGGTAGGCACTCCAGTGCATAGGGTAGTAATGTGTTCTTTAAGGGGTTCCTGGTAGGAGTCTGTCTTTCCCTCGGTTTTAAAACAGAACTGGACTTAGCCACGGTGCTCACCTTCGATGGCTAGAGTCTTCCCTGGATCCAGGCAGGGCACTCACATCTGGCACACGCACCTCTCATGCTCTGCAGACAGTTGCCGTCATGGCTCACAGGCACCTCTGTTACCTCCCTCTAGCATTTTTGGAGAGATTTCCAATTTGATACAGGAACATTCCATCAGTCAAAACAATCTTTTTAATGAGCCTCTTGTCCTGACAGCTGTGTTTAAGACAGGCATGGGAAGCGTAACACAACTGTGGGAAATTGTCCATTCTGGGTTGAAACTTAATGCCTGGCCCACACGCCATCTCTCTCCCAAGCCTGCTATCTTCTTTTAAAAATAAAGAGGACATTATGAATAGCGAGAAAGATGTAATTTATGCAAATGAAGAAAAAAAAATCTCCTGATCAGATAGATAGGAAATAGGAAGAAGATGAAAAATATAATTATTGAGAAAGGCTTAAATATGTGACACATAGCTTCCTGCTGTGCGACACATCCTCCTGACCCCCAACCACATGTCATTTGATTCTCGCTTGATTTCCTCAGTGACACTGGGTGGTTGTGCGGAGCTGGCCTTCCAAATGAGGAAACCAAGGCTTGGAGATGTTGAAGCACATGCCACGTTATTCAGCTGGGCTCCACAGAAGTAAGCAGAGAGCCTGCCTTACTGACACGGCTTAATCTACTGATCGAGTGCTGATATGAATGAAAAAAAAAAAAAAAAGAAAAGACCAAGAAGCTTCTTGTATATTCTCCACAGGTTTTGAGTACCCAGCTCATCTCAGAGGAAATCGGTTTAAAAGCTGAGCATCATCTGCTGTGGAGAAGAGGATTCAGGGTGGCAAGGCTGCAGGTTGCAGGACTGTAATTAGCCTGAGAGCCAGGCCAGGGAGTGGTGCTGGGTGCTGATCACGCTTCCTGGGCAGCAGACTCTTGGCAGCTGCCAGGCACCTCTGGGCTCTGGAGAGTAATTATTTCCCAACACCACTCTTTACCCTGGAGCTGACAGTTTGCAGGCTGCAGAAGGGGGTAGAGCAGGCTATATTCTGCATCATAAAGTGTACTATGGCCTGGCATGGGAAATGCCATGCTACAAACAGAAGCATTAGCCCCTAGCAACCGCCCCAGGGGTCACTGGGATGGCACTAACTTGAACTTTTGTCTACTCTTTTCTGGAAATTTCTACAGAAGAACATGCAATGTCATAGGTAAACTGTACATACAGTGGTCTTACTTTTCTCTCTTTTCACTGCTTGTCTATCACCAAGAAACACAAGTCACCCTTGTCTAGTAGCCATTAAAAATGTAACTTGATTAATATTTAAATGAGGAAAGATAAGGATAATTTCCATAGCTGATTCTTAGATGAAAAAGTGGTGGAAATCTTTGAAAGAAAGAGCAGGAATCCCAGTAGGTGATATGGGATGAGATGGCCTTGGGTGAAGGTCATTGCAACAATTGCGTCATTTCTTCCTACCAAGAAGAAAGCCAGAAAGTAGAGAGGAGACAATGGTGAAGGTAGAGAAGGAGCGAGGGAGAGGAAGCCGCCAAGAGGAGGCTGAGTCCCAGAGAAGCCGGTTACCTTTATGTCACAGACGCAACATCCAAGTAGTTGCCTAATGTGACCACTATAAACATTTGGAACACAGGGCACCCACTGAAGAACCTGCCTTCCAGTCTCTGCAGTACATCTTGCCCCTACCCCTCTGCTGTGCCCTCACTCATGCAAAAGTGGAACAGCCGGGTGGGGTGTGCTTCCAGAAACCCAGAGACTCCTGTGCTGATGGTGACCAGTGAATTGGACAAGGAGCTCCTCCCTGACACCCGGCCCCACCCCCACACCTAAAGAGGAACTTCTACCCAAGAGCCCTGGCCTCCCTGAGAGTTGGCACCAACTACATAGGTCCCTGTGTCTGGGTAGTTCCTGAGGGTCTAAAAGACCCTTAGACCACCTGCCTTCCATGATGACAGTTTTTATTAAAATACAAAAAGATCATCCTAACTCCCTAGGTTTTCAGTATTTTAGAGGGTAGCTCTGACATAAGCTGTATGTTCTGCATGGAGCACCTAAAAACTGCACTGTTAAATGGGCACCAGGTCGCTCCTGCCTACCTAGCATATCCCACTCTATGAAATCTGTATGCCTTCATATATAGTCCTGTCACCCCTAAAGTAGTCAGATAATCTGGAAAGCACATGCTGAGCTCCTAAAATTGGAGGGGGGTTAAGAGATCGCTTCCTTATGCCTTCATGCTATTGTTGTTGCCTTGACAGTTGATATTTCTGATATTTGCTTTCATTTCTAATGGACCTCTGTTGTTCTTTTTAACTTTCCATCGAAAAATACTCTTAGAGTTACATTAAAGTTGCTAGACTATGGTAATGAAAGGAATGCCTCTACCCTTTACTGGGATTTGACCTGAACATGCACCCCATTGCTTTATTATTTTGATTGTTTTGCAAAGATATTGTGTATGTATATGATATATATACATACATGGCAAATCCATTTGAGAACAAGTTGCATGCATCATACAAAAATAATAGCCTATCTTATGAGTCCACTATCTTCTGTTTGTTAACTTAGCCACATTTCTTAGCAGTCACTCCCTTACCAACCCATGGTGGTGGTTCTTTTTCTGTTTTCCAGCTGCTGTGCGTGTGTGTGTGTGTGTGTGTGTGTGTGTGTGTGTGTGTGTGCATGCGCTAGTGCAAGCCATGATTTACTTACCTCTCTTGAGGCATGGTTTACTTTTGCAGGCAGTAAAAATAGTAGTGAAGAGAACACGCTGAAGTGACAGCAGTTTTTTATTTTAATTTTTTTACAATTTATTCATCATATATCCTGACTGAAGCCCCCTCCCTCAACTCCTCCCAGTCCTACCTTCCCTCCCTCTTCCCCCCATTCCCTTCCCCTAGTCCACGGAAAGGGAGAGTTCTCCTCCTCTGTTGTATTTAACTGAGGCCTAGCTGAGGGAGAAGCCAGATGACCTCAGAGCCCTTGGGCCTGTCGCTTACCTCCTGTGGGTTGTGGGTGTACCCCACATTCACAGCATGGTCATCTCATGAGGTCTAGCCGGTGACTGTGTTAAGTGATTTCCTGAGCAGGAAACCACGGGACAAGGGTCAGAGATGGCTCTGGGGGCCAGAGGAGTAAAGTGGCACTGCAGCAAAGCCAAGAAAGGTATGGCCTTGTCCATCACTTGACTCAGCCAGATGCTTGGGGAACCCATGCAGAGACAGATGTTCAAGCTACGTATAGCAGTACATTTTAAGACTGTTTAGCAGAGAAAAGAAAAAAAGAATGTTAAGGAATTTTAAATTACGTGTCCTGAAGCTTTTTCACAGTGCCTGGACCAAAGTGTGTCTCCAGCTACTATTATTGATTCCCTTTTTCTGATAACACTGTGAGATATTTGCATAATATCATGCAATTCAGTTTATTAAAAGTCTATGCATGCCACTCTCTGTACTTTCTTTTTCCCATGAAGCAACCTTGCAACCTTCTGGCAGTTACCCCTGCATTTCTTCCTACTTCACCTCAGCTGTAGAAATCCCAGCCAGGGGATTGGTCTGTTCTGAACAGTTTGTTTAAATGTTTCCGCACAGCATATTGCTTGAATGACTGTACCTCCTTCAGGCCTGCAAAGAAAGGGAACCTCCTGAGAAAGAAGCGGCTTTGCGTTCTCAGCAGCCCACCCTCCCAACAGCAGAGAGTGGACACCTCAGCCATCAGCCTGTCCAGGGGCTGGATAGCATGGTGTCCACCACAGTGAGTGGTGGGCTCTGCCAGGAGTAAGACAGTGGCTGTCAGCATGCTACAGGAGTGGCCGTGGGGCAGCAGCACGTGCATGTCCCTGGTAATAAGGACCTGCTGTGTGCTGTCCTTCGAATCCCTTCCTTGTGAGATTGCCAATACAGAAACCTCGGTGACCAAAATCACAACCTTGCTGGGAATTGTAGTTAATTTTTCTGAAGAATAATTTGAATTTTTTAATTGTATCAAGTCTGACAAAAATAGCAGTAAGAAGACTAAATTCCCATCAAAGAAGGATGCTAAAGCTCTTACACACACGTCTCTTTAAATTTTATTGGACATCTTTACCCTTGTAAAGGGCAAACAATAGGAAAAGCATAAAGAGCAGAATTAAAACAGTGCCAGTTGGTTGCTGTTTTTTTTGTAATTTAGTAAATCCCAGAAATCTACAAAACAGTTACTGGTGGCTTATTTAGTAAGACCCCAAGACTATAAGGCTAATCATAAGCAAAAACCAATTGTATTCTTACATACTCTTAGCAAACAGTTGCTAAGTAGGATTGTGGGAAGTACTTAATCTCCAGCACCACTGAAAGAGAAACAGCCCCTGAGTATCATGATTCAGACTCTGCCTGAAAACCCCAGTGAAAGCAAAGACAGCTTAGGGAACGGGAAGGGGAAGCATGTCCATGGCTCTATAGACAGAGAATATGGCACTTTCCCAAAATTAGTATAGAGATTCAGCCAAAATTTCGGAAATTGTTTCTAAGATGGTGTCTCAGGATGTAGCTCTGGCAGGCGTGGAACTTGTTATGTTGACCAGACCAGCCTCAAACTCACAAAGATCCGTCTGCCTTCTGAGTGCTGGGGTTAGACCTGTGCACCACCAAGTCCAGCCAACTTTTATGATTCTTTGTACATTTCTGTATTTCTCTAACACCAATAGATCTGTTCATGGGTATGGGATGAGGTTGAAGGGGTTGGAGGCCCCTCAGAATCTGTGCAGGACACACCCAGATACCAAATTCTCAGCACAAAAGAGATTTATCGCCCTGAAGGGGCAAGCAAGGTGGAGGCAAGCCGCCTCTGGATCAGACAAAAGCAGACAGCAATCAGCAGGCAGCTCTACGGAAAAGGTTTTTAAGGAGAAAAGGGGAAGCTGTGGTAGTGTGAGTTGTTGAGTCCTAATTGGACAGGTTAGCCAGTGTAGCCAAATAATGAATATTGATAGCTGGATCTTGCTGCTTAGTCTCAGGAATGAGTCAGGGGCCAAATAAGGAAATAGACCTTGGGGGCTAGCTTGCATGGGTGCTCCCTGTTCACTGAAGGCGTGTTCTCTGTGGGCCTCGTACACTAGTACCACCTAATGAACAGTACTCATGTTTTCATAAGCTGTGCTCAGTATTCCATTTGTCATTTCCATTAGTCATGAGAAGCACAGGGGCCTGCAGGTTTTGCAGAATCTTGAAATCTTGGCTGAGCTTCAGTGGACAGAATATATTTTTAATAGTGTTAGTTCTCTTGGCTCACAGCCATGCCCTCAGGCTCACATCCAAAAGTCCTCTGCTTCCATACTACAAGGAGTGGTCCACGGGGTCCACAAAAGCTGAAATCCTTACGCATGCTGGAAGGTGCAGGCCAGTGAAGTTAGGGACAATCTTCAGAAGCTCTTGAGGCTGGAGAGAGTTCTGGGAGGCGGAGGGGGGGTTGACCCACTGAAAGCCTGGGTGTTGCAATGCCTCTTCCATATTTCTGGCAAGAAGACAGGTGTGGGTTGCTGCAGTCAGCCTTTCCCCAGCCCTTTCCCTGCTCTCCAGCACCGCCGAATCCCAGCTGGTGAGCTGCTGCTGTACCCAAGTGCAGACTCTACCCCCTGGCCCTGCTCAGAAGAGCTCCTTTCCCAACTGGAAGGGCATTCAGAAGCTCCCAGGAGGCCAGTGAGCCTTTGTCAAGGTGTGGTCCCTGTGGCTTCTGAAGCCCTCTTTGGCCCTCTTTCTTTGTCTCTGGTCTTCCCCAGACTTTATCTGTTTGGTCCAGTTGGTGGTGGTTAAGCGCCTGCCCCTGAGCCATACCCTACCAGTCACAATTTGGTTCATTCAAGTTAAGTAAATGCTGGACGTTTCAAGGTCTTCCTTTTCTCATCTGTAAACCTGAGCTTATAACTGCACCTCATCCCTCGTTAGGTGAAAGCACACTGTGTACCTGCAACTGTGTCTGTCATAAACTCACCACCTGACTGTCACTACAGTCTCTTCCTTCAGAAGCCAGCTCAGATAGGATCAGAGAAGTAGCAGTCTCTGCCAAAAGTCAAATCCACAGCCCACGAAGCCTTGTGGGGATTCCAGCTCTGTGATCTTTAGCATTTTGGGCATACTTACATCAGCCTGAACCAGCTTCATATCTGAGCTGTGAACCCCAAACAAGCCACGACCTTGCTGTGTGTCCTGTGTGGTGTCCTCCCTGGGGCTCCTAATGGTGTGTGACACGGTCTGTGGCAGAGTGCTCCACTCAGCAGCAGGTCAGTGGAGCCCTGCTCAACCGCAGTCAGTCCCTGCACTCTCCCACAGGCAGTTAGTTCCTTCCATTGCTACCTGGCCCTGTGTAAACCTTGAGCGATTGTTAGGAAGGCTATCTCAGTGTCCTGTTGTGCATTACCAGTGTGTGTCTTCAAGAGGGGACTTGTAACTGCCTCAGACTGACTGAAGAAACTGCCTTCCCCGAGAGCCTGTAGTTAACCACCACCCCACATCCCCACATTCCCCAACCAGAAAGATGAGAATGAAGTAGTGGAGACTTCCCAGATCGTAAACCCACGGAACACTCACTTTTAAGAACCCAGAGTGGGGTCAGCAATCCTGACTGTCCATATAGGCAGCCTGGATGCCTGCTAAGGAAACCTCACTCCTGGAGAGATTATGTATGCGCACCTGCTTTCTGCAGGGCCACACAGCACACCCTCCTCCTCTCTATGTCTGTCCGTCTGCTGTCTCTCTATCTCTATCTTTGTCTCTCTCTTGTTATATTTTTCCTCACCGCCGAGGAAGAATAAATCAAGTGTGTCTGATGATTTATGCAGTTTTCACTGTTACAGCTAGCAGTATAAAGAGGCATAGCATTTCATAAATATGTACTCAACACAGAATAAAAATGAAAGCTGCCCAGTTAGAACTCAGCACGTTTCAGACCAAAGTTGGCAGCACCTCCGCTTGAGGGCACACACCTTACAGGTCAGAATTGTGCTGGTTGTATCTCACTAATTTATGGCAAGTTTCCAACATTAATTTAATATATTAAATTATACAGAGATTATATCCCAATCCTCTGATTCCAAATGAATTTGTGTCAAGGCAACTTAAAAAATGTTTTTTGCCTTTTTATGACTTAATACCCAGGAGAGTAAACCGTGCAACAACACCCACACATGAGGTCCCCACAGATGCAGGGTGCCTTTGTGGTGAACCCTTTCTCTGGTAGTTCATAATTCAGGCCAGTCTAGCCATACTTCCCAGTGAAGGGACCACAGAAGTTTGTCAGCACAGCCAGCTGGAGGCCAGGCAGAGCGGAGCTTCTGCCTAACTGCTGGGAGCTCCACTACTGTCGATCCCACATCAGGGAACCCAGGATGTATCCATATATTCTTTTGCACCATTGCATATGGGAAATGCTTTTCTATCAGAGGCCACTCAAGAGCCAAGGCCATGAAACTTCTGATTAGGTTCCTCAGCCTATAAACATGAATGTGGTTAGGTCAACACTCAGATTGCACATTGCAGAGCTCAGATGCCAGCCCAGAGCTGGGCCCTGGCTCAGCAAGAGCAGCTGCTGGGCAGGAGGTGAAGCTGGGCAGCAGTGAGCTTGTTAACACATTCCTGCTTCTCTCCAGACATCTGGCCTACCCAGAGGTGATGCTGTTAGCATTCATCCTAGGTAAGAATCAGCCACAAAGGTCAGAAATGTGCCTGAGGCCCCAGATAGAAATGAAACTGAGTCTAAAGGTGTCTTAGAGCTGGTGCTCTATTGGTTTCTTAGCCAGTTTGGGCCTTTCTCGTCTCACTTGGGCCAAAATGATGAGTGGCCACAGGACCATTGGGAGGAAGCACCAGGATGAAGAACAAAAGGAACCTGGCCTGCCTTTCTTCTGTACCCACCCCATCCCCTTAACAAGGCCGTGCAAAGAAAGTCAGAGAGACCCAGCATCTCCCACTGGCTAGCCTCCCTCAGCTTCCTGCAAATCTAATTCTGATCCATGACACTCCTTCACTGCCTACTGCACACCTCATCCTTCCTATCTCGGTGGTCACCCGGCCAGCCAGGAGACCCCAGCTTCTGAGAATGCCACCAGAGTCTAAATGCAGCAAGACAGACTTCACCTGCCTTCCAGACCCTTCCTTTGTAAGTGTCACATTGCCATTGCTTGTTTTCTCACTCAGGACCCCAAACATTAGCTCCTTGTTGTCATAGGAGCGTTCTTTCTCACACAATTTATTTCTAGTCCTGTAAGAATTCTCCTTTGGTCATTTTCCTTGTCTTGAGACACTAATAGTAAGTGTTGAGACCTAAGGGTGTTGGGGGTCAGAAAGGGGGACAAACAGGTTGCAAAGCAGATGACTGAGGCCCAGTAAATTCTACTCTGAAAGTCACATGGGCCTCTTGACTGTTCAAGGCTTCTGCTCCCGTGTCTGTGAATGCTGAGGAACATGGCTTGAAACTTCAGCAAAATGAGTCTTTAGACCTAACCATTGCTACTGTGAGCCCTTCTCAAAATTACCAAGCCCCACCCCAGATAGTGCTGTTCACAACTGTAAATTGTGCATAAAGAGTCAGATTTCATTACCATTTAGCACACACAAAGAATAACGTGAAGTATGTTGTGTGCAGCTTCTGAGAGTCCCCAAGGGAGGTGACTGTCACAAGCTCTTGATTAGGCCTCAAATGACATGAGCCTTCAGATTTCAAGGAAGCACTAATGTCTGTAGCCTCAGGCTGGTACAATCAGGAACATTTGGCTCTCTGTACAGTAAAGACTCTTCAGGTGCCTAGTCCAGTGGGTTCCACTAGAGCTTTTGAACCACACAACTCACCCTAGCATGACAGCACCTGATTCCCTACTGCCCTTGCTAGGTCCATCTGGCCACTGTCCCATTCACATCTCCTTAATGTGCTGCCCCTGACTAAAAGATCAAGTCATGATCACTGTGAGTGCTTGTCTACAGTTACAGGAGAGCGGCATCCCTTGCTAAGAAGCCCCCAGTTCCACTGGAGTAAGGGCAGTGCATGCCTATCCTCGTACTTACATAGTAGTCTACAAACACAAAAGCATACAATTCTTTGTTGTAGCTTGATACTCACACAGTGTATTGGGTGCCTTGCAATACCAACACCTGTAAAACTACCTCCTTTTTTTTTAATACATACTCAGGAACCTTCCCCACCTAGAGGCTTGCTGTCCATGGCTACCTCCTATCAACATTAACTGCAAAGTTCCAGGAATAAACGGCTTGTAAGTTGTAAACTCTGCTATTCTGAGTAACATCCTGAAGCGTCACCTGCTGTGACCCTACTCCGTCTTCCTGCGGATTGTCCTTTTGTGCAGTGTCCATACTACATACCCACCCACTGAGTCATGTGTAGCCTTCTCAGTCTCAAGTTGGCTGTCACAGAATCACAGCTTACATTCAAGCAACCATGCTTTTGCTTCATAGTCCCCAAAGTACAAGACTGGCAGTGAGGCAGAACATGGGGAAGGACAGACGAACTCCACTGCTGTATGGCAACACCTCAGGGGCCATAGGAAAAGCATAAGAGTTCATGGGGTCAGTGTACACAGGAAAATCATGGCATAAGTAGTATCTGTATATACAGGGAAAACAAGAGTTCCAGGGCTGGTACAGCTAGTTTGAAGTACCCACTGGGGATTATGGTAGCTGTCTTGCTCATGGGCTAAAGGGGGCATCTGTGTACACTGTACCCGTCATCTGAAAATGAGCATGACAGGCAGCTTAATCAGCATCGCTCTGTTTCCCCCAACACACACAGCTTTGCTTCCTCCTCTGGGGGCCTCTGCAATCCCAGCTTCTTCCTGTCTTTCCCATAAATTGTTTTTGTTCTTTTTTGTTTTGCTTTGGTTTGGTTTTGATCTGAAATCCACATTATAAAGTTCTCCCTTTCAAAATAAAATTCAGCAGTTTGAATATTTTCAGGAGGTTATCACCATCACCATTTTCTAAGAGCTGGCCATTTTTAACCATTTCACAGAGAATCCCTGTACCCATGCATTCTGTCTGTACTCTGAGAGTACTCTCAGCCTCTGTGAGTAATTCACCTACCATGTTTTCAGGGTGCATAACATCATAGCAGGTACTCATACTTTGTTCCTTTTGTGGCTGAGCACCGTTGTGTTGTGTGGATGGACATTCGGTTCATTCCTACATTCATTCATTCCCAGTGGCTGTTGTAAATGACATCAGCATAAATGTGTGCTTTCATTTCTCTCAGGTTTTTATCTAGAGTGGAATTTCAGGGCTGTGTTAGCTATATGTCTAACATTTTTGAGGAATTGCAAAAGCGTTTCACATCAGCACTACATGAGAGTTCTCATATCTTGAAAGACATGTGAATTCTTATTGCTTTCTGTCTTTTCTTTTTTAATTATAGGCATTATTATACTGTGTGTGACATTGCTTAGTTTCATATTTTTTTGTTGTTGTTATTGTTGCTGTTGGTTTTGTTTGTTTTTTGAGACAGGGTTTCTGTGCATCCCCGGCTCCTAGAACTCATTCTGAAGACCAGGCTGGCCTCAAAGTCAATCAGCATGCCTTTGCCTCCTGAGTGCTGGAACTAAAAGCGTGTACCACCATTGCCCAGCTTTTAACAGTAAAAACTGGAGTTTTGTTTTGTTGCTTTTTTTAATCAACAAACAATTTGTAGTTACCAAAGTGGTTTCTCAGGACTCAGTCATTGGTGTTTCTCTTTTTCATTTTTCATCTCATCCTTTGCTGAACTATTTCTCTTGATAATTTATAAATAAAGATTTTGGAAATGGTAAGATCTGATTTTTCACCCACATTTCTAGAAGTGTCTTTTCTTTTTCTCTCAGGTGTCAGGTGAGCTAGGTATAGAACGGGAGGTTCCTGGCTCCTTACTGTCAGGATTTTGATGATGCTGGTCCTTTTCTCTGCTGGTTGGTCTGCTATAGTAGTGTCACCATGCTGTCTTTCTCGGGGTTTTTTACTCTTTCCAGTTTTCTGTGCTGTGTATCAATGTGGAAATTGTGTTGTTATGTTGTTATACTGGACATTTTTTCTCTGAGGCCCCATGTCTCTATCCTTTCTAGAAAACTTTCAGCTAATATTCTCATTGTTTTGTGCATTATTTTCTTCTTTCTCTTTTTCCAGTTTCTGTTACTTACCTCCCACATTTCTCTTTACTTCTTGGGGCTCTGAGGACAGCATGCTCACTGCTTTGTACCTACTGTGCCTTCTGATTCATTCCTTTATTTTTTTCTTCAGTTCGCTTATTTCTTCTTGGGTTGTTACCTAATAGAATTTGCTCCATTTGTTTCACTGAGGCTTTTTTAGTGTAACTTTCGGTGTGTATTTTAGTAACACCATTTCTGAGTGTTTTGATTTTTTTTTTTTTTGCTTCCTGCTGTTCAATTTTTTTCCTGTTTTCTGTCAAAAGATTTCTTAGTCTTTCTTAAGTACTCTGATATACAAAAAAAGCATTTGCTTTAAATACTTTCTTATAATTAGTTACGCCTGGTGTGAACTCACACTGCCGACTGAGGAGTCTGGACAGCCTTGCTTAGCATTTGATTTCTTCACAGGCTATAAGATGTTTCTTTTTTTCTGGTTTAGTATGAGTAATAAGGACTTTTTGTTTTTGTTCTTGCTTTATGCTCCCTGTCTTCTGGTTTAGTTCACACACACACACACACACACACACACACACACACACACTCCATTATCCACACCTGACTTCCTAATGGCCATTTATCGATCCACTGTAAAATGTGGGAACACCTGTATTCTGTATTGGTTCCTGGACAGGGCCTGCATCTGCTGTCCTTTCCTCAGATTGATATTCAAGCTCAGAGGTACACTGAAGAACTCTTAGGTACACAAGCTCCTGTACGCACTGAGAATTATACTCAGGCCTCCCATATGCATGCTCTACTGTTGAGCTCACTCCTGGCCCCATGACTGTTAGTGCACTCTAAGGAGCTTTGTGAACTCCTTGTTCATTAGCTGCTATGAAAAGTTCAGCTAATGCATTCTCTGGCTGTCAGCATTAGTGTTAAAACCACTCACAGAATTTAACTTTGGAGCCCACAGGTGACCATGGAAATCCTTGGCCCCCTTAATGTTTTTTTTCCCTTCCCTGCAGGTATCAGAGCTGTGTTCTCAGGCCACTACCACAGGAATGCTGGAGGATCCTACCAGAATCTTGACATGGTGGTTTCATCTGCCATCGGGTGCCAGCTAGGCAAAGACACCCACGGGCTCCGTGTGGTAGTCATCACTGCTGAGAAAATTGTTCACCGCTACTACAGTTTAGATGAGCTGAGCAAGAGGGGGCTGGACGAGGACCTGAAGCAGCTGCTGAAGGAGTGATTCCCCACAAAATCCACCAGTTTTCAAGCTCATGCTCTTCCATTTCGCCAAAATATTCATAGCCCCTTATAGAAATGTTTGAGTAGACAGGCAGGTTTGTGAACAGATGTCCTTTTACATAAATCAAAGTGTGTGGTCCTGTCCTCAATTATATTCAAAAAAGACTGTCTTTCCTTTTAAAAATCCAGAAATGAAGGCTGTAGGTATTTTCTAATTATGGTGTGAGACTTTCCACAGGATGTTTGGGTAAATTCTCCTCATTGCGCAGTTCTGCCCTTGAATCCCGCTGTTTCTGAGCACTTACAATCAATATCCACCTACTGCCCTCCATCACAGCCCAGTTCCCAAGTGTGATCTTTAATAAATTCCTCGAACAAACTGCATCTGCTTTTCTTAAATTGTGGTCATGACTCCCCGAATGCTAAGAAAACAAAGCACCCCCTCCTTTCTGGCAGACCAAATAGCACCACTCCATCCTGGGGCCACATGGATTGCTCGGAACAAGGAACTGCGCAGCCACATTGGCTGGGAACGTCAGGATTCATGTAACTGACGTGCCAATGGTATGAGCACAATGCAGGTAGTCCATGTGAGCGTGTGTATGCCTTCTGATGCCGAACGTCACCTTCTGGCATGTATAGACTGTGTGCTCCAGAAGACCCAAGTGGGGGCTCTAGCATGAGACCTGCCCAGTGCACTGTTTGCCTTTATTCTGCTGCAGGTGGCCACAGCATCATCAGACCACTCTGGCTGCTGGGAAAGCTGAACCAACACAGACTTCTGAGAACACAGAACTGTGGCACTGGCCAAATTATAGCACATTAATGCCACTGATGTGCAATATCCCTGGAGAGAAGCCAATGTGAGTTACTTAAAATCCCTTTCACCATGGAAGCTGCTCTTCTGGGAGCTCTGACCTCTGTGGATTTTTTTCTGTGCATCAGCTGTCCTGGTGCTCCAGGATAGAGGGCTCCTCCATCCTGCCAGGGAAGTTTTACAGTGCCCTGCAGTGGCACTGGGGAATCCCAGACTGACTTTAAAAACTCACTGGCTAAAAATGAACTGCAAAGCCCATTAAATTAAAAACTTTCATGTTAAAAAGTTTTAGTCAAAGTAGCAAAACCATGAGAAATTAAATGAAAAGATAATTGGATATGTAAATTCATAAGGAACAAAAGATACAAGAAGTTAATTATGTTACAGACTGGTGACACACCAGAGCTCATTGTTAGGAAGCACAAGAAAATTAAATTTTTCAGACCAGAGTGATCTTGTGTGCTTTGCCATGATCCTGACTGGTTTATTTTTTACAGCAGAATAAGGAGTCAGGAGAGGAGTTGGGTGAGGGGCATGAAATTAGTCCACCTGTTCCAAACCTAGATCTGTGATCCCTGGGCCCAAAGCATGTATGGGCTTGACTCCATCATGGGAGAAAGTTTAATCACAGTGGGCTGAAAGCATGCCCTTTGTCCAATACATACAAAAAAATGCAGCCCCAGAATAAGGACAAGGATATGGGATAAAGCAATGGAAATGAAGTAAGTAAATCCTTGTCCCTAAAACACATAAATTGAAGGAGCTGGTTCAGAAACCCATGACTATGCTAAGGAGAGAAATGGCGTGGCATCTCCAGTTTTCAGTGGAGCAGCTGTATCCAGGTGGGGCTTGCTGCTGTAGGGAACACATATGTATCCATGTAATTCAGACAGTATGTCACTATTCCATTCACTCCTTTTTCTCTTGTAAAAAAAAAAAAAAATCTCATTAAAAAAAATAAAGTCTTGCTACATACACGTACTGTTTCTGAATGCTCTTTAAGTGTCTTCTGCATTTTAGCTCTCAGATGCCCAGATTCGATGCCCAGGTACCAGCCAATCAGTGGGATGGAAGGACAGGGTTGTGTAGATGAGAGCTGTTCTTTGCTGTTGCTGTGCTTTTGATTTGGATACAGCTTGTCCTCATATGAGTCTAGAGTGGGAAGTTTAGTCCTCATTATGAAGTTGTGACAAGGTCCTAGACGAAGGCCAAGGTCATCCTTGGGCCCCAGTGTTCTCTGACTTCCTATGTTACAGTGTGATTTCTAGCCATTGTGATATCCTCTACCAAGAAGCCTTTAACAGAGGCATCACACCTGCCCTTGAAGGCCCAGAAATAATGAAATAAACCTCTGTGCTGTATGAAGTACCTAGCCTCATGCATCTTACTATATTGACACACTAATACACTCTTTGTTTATAGTTTCCACTCCCACAGATTCAGAAATGTCAGTTCTGTCCCTCTTGAATTGGAAATTCAAGGGACTATTTGAAGTGGTCTCAATTTCTGTATCCACTCCTCAATTGAGAGACATCGGGGTTGTTTCCAGATTTGGGCTATTACAAATAAAGCTGCTATGAATATGGTTAAGCAAATGTCCTTGTTGTATACTAGGCATATTTTGGACATATGCCTAGGAGTGGTATAGCTGGATCTTGAGGTAGCACTATTCCTAATTGTCTGAAAATGCCAGATTGATTTCCAAAATGGTTGTACAAGTTTATATTCCCACCAGCAATGAAGGAGGGTTCCCCTTTCTCCACATCCTCTCCAACATATTGTTGTCACTTCTTGATCACAAAAATTGTGGTACATTTACACAATTGAATACTACTCAGCAATTAAAAACAAGGAACTCGTGAAGTTTGCAGACAAATAGTGGGAACTAGAAAAGATCGTCCTGAGTGAGGTATACCAGAAGCAGAAAGACACACATGGTATATACTCACTTATAAGTGGATATTAGACATATAATATAGGAAATCATACTAAAATCTGTACACCTAAAGAAGCTAAGGAAGAAGGAGGACCCTGGGTAAGATGCTCAGTCTTCATTCAGAAAGGCAAACAGGATAGACATCTGAAGAAGGAACAAGGAACAAGATAGGAGCCTACAACAGCGGGCCTCTGAAAGACTTTCAGGGTATCAAAGCTGATGCTGAGACTCATAGCCAAACTTTGGGCAGAGTACTGGGAATCTTATGAAAGAAGGGGGAAATTGAAAGACCTGGAATGGTCTGGCGCTCCATAAGGAGAACAACAGAACCAAGAAATCTGGGCCCAGGGGTCTTTTCTGAGACTGATCCAACCAAGGTCCAACCAAGGACCATTCATGGAGATAATCTAGAATCCCTGCACAGATGTAGCCCATGCCAGCTCAGTCTCCAAATGGGCTCCCTAGTAAGGGGAACAGAGGCTGTCTCTGACATGAACTCAGTGACTGGCTCTTTGATCACCTCCCCCTGAGGGGGAGAGAAGCCTTACAAGTCCACAGAGGAAGACTATGAAAGACAGTCCTGATGCGACCTGATAGGCTAGGGTCAGATGGAAGGGGAGGAGATCCTCCACAATCAGTGGACTGGGGCATGGGAGGAGAAGAGGGTAGGACTGAGAGAGGATGAGGGTGGGACTACAGCTGGTATACAAAGTGAATAAATTGTAATAAATAAAAGGTTATATTAAGATAGTGATGCTGGGAGGACATTCTTTCTGACCAGCAGCACAGCAGTATCAGCACAGTGAACAGCAGTCAGAACTCTCGGTCCTAAAACACAAGCGATTGTGTTTCTCAGGTGAGAGGATACTGCACGGTGTGGGATTCAATCAGCTTCAATTCACCCATCTAAACCGTGGAAGAGGTCCGGGTTCCACCAGGCACTTGGTCGCCAGCCCAGAGCCGCATGCCAGCATGCTCTGATTACTGTCCTAGACTGAACTGTGGGCCCCACAACATCAGAGACTGGGGTTTACAGTCAAGAGATAACCCCATGGTGCAGGAAATGATCTGGACCGACCTTAGGTCACCCAGACAATTCCTGGAAAAGAACCAGGGTCCAGCGGGTGCCCAGCAGTCAGCACAGAGTCCTGCCTGCATGCCTGACTCACTGCCCCAGATAGAACTATGGGCCTCAGGGCACCAGAGACTTGAGTTTCTCTGTCAGGTGCAAACTTACAGGGAGGGGAACAGCAGGTCTGATTTCAGAGCACTCGGCCGACACCCCCACCCCAAAAAGTTCTCAGGAAAAGTTACCAAGTTTTGGCAGGTGCCCAATCACCAGCAAGGTGGAGGCAAGTGAGCCTGGGCCTGTATGTTCTATTCGTCATCCCAAACAGAACGGCAGTCCCCAAAGCACAGTCTGGGTGTCCCTGTCGGGAGGAAACCCCACGGGGAAGGGGGAATCATCAGGTCCAACGCTCAGGACACCCAGCTCCAAAAGACTTTCTGGATTCACACAGGCTGTAGGTTCTAGACTTCTACTGCAAGCATGAGTGCCCTGCTCACCTGTCATTGATGACCAATAGGGCACTGGGGCACACAATTGCATCCTCAGACCTACAAAAGCCAGAGAGCCATTAGAGCAGCCCTCAAGGTGTGACCAGCTATCCATCATAGCTAAACTGACAAAACTGAGGGAATCCCTGGTTCTTCAAGAGAGCTGCACCCAACAATTACACCTTAAGAGCAACAGCTGCAACACATTAAAGTCAGAGCAAGAAACCCAGCAGCAGGGCAGCCATTTCCAGGACTTCTCCTGATGAGAGGAGACCCTTCCTGAACACCACAGTTACCACACAGGTCCATATGCCTGAGGTGAACTGTGACAATTCCTGAGAAGCATCACCATTCAGTTGACCATACCCAAAAAGCTGAGGAGATCTCCTTCAGAATCCCAGCAAGTGGATTTTCCCCACCCCAGGACCCAGCAGGCACCAGAAATTAACAGACAACACCTGAGACAGCCAGATGGGTAGAGGCCAGCAAAAAAGTACAACCAACAAAAGGCGAAGTAATATGGCATCCCCAGAATCCAGTTATCCAGGGGCAAGTAGCCCTGGATACCGTAACATAAGTGAAATTCAAGAAGATGACCTTACATCTATGCTTATGAAGAGGTTAATGGAGGAAGCAAATAAAATGCGTAAAGAATTAGAGGAAGATATAATAAAGCAGATTATGGCCATCCGTAAAGAAATACAGGAAGGGGCAGCCAAACAGTTTGTGGCTTTCAGAGAGGAAAAGATTAAATCACTAAAAGAAATAAAAGAAACAGAGGAATGGTCAAACAAACAGGTGAAGGAATTGAAGGACATCAACAAAACAGTTCAAGAACTGAAGATAAAATTGGAAAAATTAAAAAAAAAAACACAAATGGAGGAAATCATGGAGTGAGAACCTAGGAAAGAAAACAGGAACTACAGAGGTAAGCATAAACAACAGA
The DNA here is from genome assembly GCF_907164565.1 of Psammomys obesus. Lineage (NCBI taxonomy): Eukaryota > Metazoa > Chordata > Mammalia > Rodentia > Muridae > Psammomys > Psammomys obesus. The sequence goes on from NW_026596415.1 coordinate 2,828,196, forward strand.
CTACAAGAGATGGAAGAAAGAATTTCAGGGGTGGAAGATGCAATGGAAGAAATCGATGTATCTGTCAAAGAAAATAATAAATCTAAACAATTCCTGACACAAACCATCCAAGAAATCCAAGACAACATAAAAAGACAAAACCTAAGAATAATAGGAATAGAGGGGAAAAAAAAGATTCCCTCCTCCAAGGCCCAGAAAATATTTTCAACAAAATCATTGAAGAAAATTCCCGCAACTTAAAGGGGAGGTCAATAAGACTACAAGAGTCCTACAGAACACCTAATAAATTAGACCAGAAAAGAAAATCCTCCCGTCACATAATAATCAAAACAGTAAGTATACAGAACAAAGAAAAAATACTAAAAGCTGCAAGGGAAAAAGGCCAAGTAACATATAGTGGCAAACCCATCAGAATCACACCTGATTCTCAACAGAAACTGTGAAAGCCAGAAGACCCTGGACAGATATCATGCAGACTCTAAGAGAACACAGATGTCAGCCTAGGCTACTGTACCCAGCAAAACTCTCAGTCCTCATAGACGGAGAAAACAAGATATTCAACGATAAAAACAAATTTCAACAATACCTACACACAAATCCAGAGTTACAGGAGATACTAGAAGGAAAAATATAACCCAAGAAAACTAACTACTTTCAAGAAAACACAGGAAAAAATAACCTCACTACAGCAAAACAAAAAGTAGCCAAACACACAAACACACTACCATAGCCAACATCAATATCAAAGGATCTAACAGCCACTGGTTATTAATCTCCCTCAACATCAATGGGCTCAATTCTCCAATAAAAAGACACAGACTAACAGAATGGATGCATAAACAAGACCCAACCATCTGTTGCATACAAGAAACACACCTAAATCACAAAGATAGACATTACCTGAGAGTAAAGGGCTGGAAGACAGTTTTCCAAGAAAATGGACCCACAAAGCAAGCAGGAATAGCCATTCTAATATCTAATAAAATAGATTTTCAACCAAAATTAATCAAAAGAGATAAAGACACTTCATACTCATCAAGGGAAAAATCCATCAGGAAGATATCACAATCCTGAACATCCATGCCCCAAATGCAAGGGCACCCACATTTGTAAAAGAACCTTTAATAAAACTTAAACCACACATAGGCCCCCACACATTAATAGTGGGAGACTTCAACACCCCACTTTCAACAAAGGACCGTTCAACAAAACAGAAATTAAACAAAGAAACAATAACTCTGACAGAGGTCATGAATCAAATGGACCTCATGGACATCTACAAAACTTTTCACCCAAACTCAAAAGAATTTATCTTCTTCTCAGCACCTCATGGAATCTTCTCCAAAATAGACCATATAGTTGGTCACAAAGCAGACTCAAAAGATATAAGAAGATTGAAATAATCCCTTGTATCCTATCTGATCACCATGGACTAAAGCTGGACCTCAATGACAAAAATACCAAAAGGCCTACACACACATGGAAACTGAACAACTTGCTACTAAATGACAGCTGGCTCAGAGAAGAAATAAAGAAAGAAATTAAAGTCTTCCTAGAATTCAATGAAAATGAAAGCACAACATACCCAAACTTATGGGACACAATGAAAGCAGTGCTAAGAGGAAAGTTCATAGCACTAAGTGCCTTCAAGAAGAAATTCAAAACACTTCATGCAAGCAACTTAATGGCTCACTTAAAAGCCCTAGAAAAAAAAGAAGCAGACGCACCAAAGAGGAATACATGGCTAGAAATAATCAAACTCAGGGCTGAAATCAATAAATTAGAAACAAATAAAACAATTCAAAGAATCAATGAAACCAAGAGCTGGTTCTTTGAGAAAATCAACAAGATAGACAAACCCTTAGCCAAACTAACTAAAAGGCAGAGAGACACTATCCAAATTAACAAAATCAGGAACGAAAAGGGGGACATAACCACAGACACTGAAGAAATCCAAACAATAATTAGGTCTTACTTCCAAAGTCTATATGCCACAAAAATTTAAAATCTAAATGAAATGGACAATTTTCTTGACCGATTCTACATGCCAAAGTTGAATCAAGACCAGGTAAACCAATTAAATATTCCTATATCCCCTAAGGAAATAGAAGCTGTCATCAAAAGTCTACCATGCAAAAAAAGCCCAGGACCAGATGGTTTCAGTGCAGAATTCTACCAGACCTTCAAAGAAGAGCTAACTCCAATTCTCTTCAAACTATTCCACAAAATAGAAACAGAAGGAACACTACCAAACTCACTCTATGAAGCCACAGTCACCTTGGTACCTGAACCTCACAAAGACCCAACAAATAAAGAGAATTTCAGGCCAGTCTTCCTCATGAACATCAATGATGCAAAAATACTCAACAAAATACTTGCAAACCAAATCCAAGAACGCATCAAAGATATCATCCACTATAACCAAGTAGGCTTCATCCCAGGGATGCAGGGGTGGTTCAGTATACAGAAATCCATCAATGTGATTCACCACATAAACAAACTGAAGGAGAAAAACCACACGATCATCTCCTTAGATGCCGAAAAAGCATTTGACAAAATGCAACACCCATTCATGTTTAAAGTCTTGGAGAGATCAGGGATACATGGCACATGCCTGAACATAGTAAAGGCAATATACAGCAAGCCTATAGCCAGCATCAAACTCAATGGAGAGAAACTTAAATCAATCCCACTGAAATCAGGGACAAGGCAAGGCTGCCCACTCTCTCCATATCTCTTCAACATTGTTCTTGAAGTCCTTGATAGAGCAATAAGACAATTGAAGGAGATCAAGGGGATACAGATGGAAAAGGAAGAAGTCAGAGTATCACTATTTGCAGAAGATATGATAGTATACATGAATGACCCCAAAAATTCTACCAGGTAACTCCTACAACTCAGCTCATTAACACCTTCAGCAGAGTGGCTGAATACAAAATTGACTAAAAAAAATCAGTAGCCCTCCTGTATATAAAAAAAAAAAAAAAATGGAATACAGATCTAAACAGAGAATTCTTGATAGAGGAATATCGAATGGCCGAAAAATGCTTAAAGAAATGCTCAAAGTCCTTAGTCATCAGGGAAATGCAAATCAAAACAACCCTGAGATTTCACCTTACACCCATCAGAATGGCTAAGATCAAAAGCTCAAGTGACAACACATGCTAGAGAGGTTGTGGAGAAAGGAGAACCCTCCTCTACTGCTGGTGGGAATGTAAACTTGTACAACCACTCTGGAAATCAATCTGGCGCTTTCTCAGACTATTAGGAATAGCGCTTCCTCAAGATCCAGCTATACCACTCCTAGGCTTATATCTAAAAGATGCTCAAGTATACAATAAGGACATTTTCTCAACCATGTTTGTAGCAGCTTTATTTGTAATATCCAGAACCTGGAAACAACCCAGATGCCCCTAAACTGAGGAATGGATACAGAAATTATGTTATGTCTACACAATGGAATATTACTCAGCTGTAAAGAGCCTGAAGCAAACGCCATTACAAGATGGCACTGGCATCCGGTGTGTGAGATCGTAAACAATTGCCTATGCGCATTTTCTAAAGTTGAATTCAAGCCTGGGATTGGCTCACTTAGTGATGTAAGATGGCCTGATGGGCTGCATCCAATCAGGAACCAACACGTCATCATTTAGGGTATAAAAGGAGTGCCATTTTGGGGCTCTAGGTCTTCCTCTCATTACTGCTGAATAAACGCTTGCTGCAGAAGAATCCTGGTGTCTGTGTGCGTTCTTGCTGGCCGACCATGCGGGCTACACTCAGCAATAAAAAACAAGGAAATCATGAAATTTGCAGGCAAATGGTGGGAACTGGAAAAGATCATTTTGAGTGAGCTATCCTAGAAGCAGAAAGACACACAGGGTATATACTCACTCATAAGTGGATATTAGACATATAATATAGGATAATCATACTAAAATCTGTACACCTAAAGAAACTCATCAAGAAGGAGGACTCTAGATAATATGTTCAATCCCCATTCAGGCAAAGAGGATAGACATCAGAAGGAGAAACAGGGAACAGGACAAGAGCCTGCCACAGAGGGCCTCTGAAAGACTCTACCCTGTAGGGTATCAAAACAGATAATGAGACTTATGGCCAACCTTTGGACAGAGTGCAGGGAATCTTATGAAAGAACTGGGAGATAGTAAGTCCTGGAGAGGACAGGAGCTCCACAAGGAAAGCAACAGAACCAAAATATCCGGGCACAGGGGTCTTTTCTGAGATTGATACTTCAACCAAGGACCATTGATGGAGATAACCTAGAACCCCTGCACTGATGTAGCCCATGACAGTTCAGTGTCCAAGTGGGTTCCATAGGAATGGGAACAGGGAGTGTCTCTGATATGAACTGATTGACCTGCTCTTTGATCACCTCCCCCTGAGGGGGGAACAGCCTTACAAGGCCACAGAGGAAGACAATGCAGCCAGTCCTGATAGACTAGGAGTCAGAAGGAAGGAGAGGAAAACCTCCCCTATCAGTGGACTTGGGGAGGGGCATGCATGGAAAAGTGGGAGGGTGGAACTGGGAGGAGAGGAGGGAGGAGTTTATGGGGGTATACAAAGTGAATAAAGTGTAATTAATAAAAATTAAAATTAAAAAAATAAAAATAAAGTTATATTAAAAAATAAATAATAAAATGGTCTCAAGTTGGATTTTTAAGAAGGAGGATGGGCTGAGGGTTGTTCATCTTAAGTGCATTATTTATAAGTTTATTGTGAATTCTAAAGTTGGGGAGGATATAGGTTAGGTGGAATTGTACAGCATGTATCTAGCAAACACGGCATACTGCATATCTTAAAACAACTTTCTGCAGTAGGCTAGTGTCAGCTGCTGATAGAAAACTACATGGCAAAAGACGAGTTTTGAGCCTAAGCAAATGCCTAGGACATTTGCCTCAAAACTGTAGACGCTACCTACATGACACAGTTCAAGACTCTAGCGTCTAAAGCAAAGTCTTTGAAGAAGAGGCAGCAGAAACAGGGTTGGCATGTACCTGAACTCTTCCTTCTTGCCCACTAAGCAGCATTCCCACAGCTCTAAAGCCACAGAGCTAAGGATGGCATTGTCCTGAGCTAGGAGCAGGTTCTAGCGCTGCTTTCTGTAAGGACACAGAGGGAAGAGGGGAAGTTCTCACATGACTGCAGCAGCTTGCTGCACAGGGGAAAGAGAGTACTCAGCTTGTGATTTTTTAACCTATAATTCCATGAAATGCTGTCATCACAGATGTGTGTGTACACAAGCTTGTGTGTGTGCATTTTTAAAAAGTAATCAGCATTTTTTTACAGAAAAGCTTCTACCAACTGAGTTCTCTATTCAGTCAGTTCCTGTTTCCTTATTTTAAAGCTTGGTGTCTTCACAATGATTTCAATGAGTCTTTCCTTTATGTTTTTAGTATGTAAATAAATTTGATCAAACAATGATGTGACCTTTCATTATTCCATTGGGCATCTTTATCGTTAACCTTCTTCATTTATGGTGGTTTTTAGAATAAAGTTCTTATTGAAATATCAGGCCATGTCTGCCTCTCAAGCTAATAGTGACATTAGCTGCTTGAATGAGCTCTGGGTTCAACTGAGAGACCCCACCGCAACATAAAACATGAGGAACAACTGAAGAAAACCCCTGTCATCAGGCTTATGCCTGCACATACACATTGGCATGCACACTACACATGGAAATACAAGAGTGAAATACATATGGCAACAAAACCATATGCTCCAAGGGTGGAGAGATGGGGAAGCTGCAGGTATAAGGATTTGGAGTCGCTAATATGTAGAGTAAACAACTTGGAATCTCCTGAGAACGTCTGCCCCATGCATAGATTACGGCTGTTCTTACTGCCAGGAGGAAAAGAGCTAACAAATGACACAAGTGATGTCTCCCATCTCAGTGTGTGTGTGTGTGTGTGTGTGTGTGTGTGTGAGAGAGAGAGAGAGAGAGAGAGAGAGAGAGAGCAAGGAGAGAGCAAGGAAATGCAAGGTTTTTTTCAGTTGACAGTTTCTGTCTGTGGGTTTCTGTCCATAGTTTCGCACTGTTGGGTCTAGGCCCACAAAGAAACAGAACAGGGGGAGGAGCTTGTGGCAGAGGCTGCTCACCTCATGTCAGATAGAAAGCAGAGAGAAGAAATGAGCAGACATAACCCTCAAAAGCTGGTCATCACTCTATCTGGATCCCACCTCCCAAAGGTTCTGTAACTGCCCAGAACAGTGTTGCTAGGTGGGGAGCAGACATTTAAGACGTGGGTTGTTGGGATATTTCCTCTTCCAGCCACAGCCAAATGTGTACCTTATATTATCTCATCATATAGCTTAAGTACTACAATAGATTTTATTTTGAAACAAAATATTTTTAAATCAAACTTACAGAAGAATTGGCATGGGAATGAGTTATATTCCTTCTCCCTTACCAAGAGTTTGCCCTGAGGACAAACCACTGTTGTTAAGCAATGCATCAAAGATATATAGTATTTTTGCAAATAGCTGCTGTTGCTTAGACTAAAGAAACCAGATAAAGAAGCCCAGATCACTGGAGACTAAGTGAAGAATCTCAAAGGGAAGGGGCCAGGGATGGAAAGCCCCTGATTATGTACACCAACTTTACACAAATGTCTGCCTTGCCCCAAAGCATGTGGGAGCCAAACAGATAAAGCAGCAAAAGCTGGTGGACACAATCTGACTGCTGAGCAAGCAACAGGGAATGCATTTATAGTGTGAGTTTAATCGTGTTCTACTGCTAAGGCAAAACATCAGCACTCTTCAGAGGACCATAACAGAACCCACCTGCTGTACAGAACAGCATCACAGTGCTTAAGACACAACTCTAGAGTGCTTGACAGGGGCGGGGAAGCTCAAGTCATTGTCAAAGGAAAAGCCAGCCCAAGGTGCCTCCAACGTTGACCTCTTACTCTTGGATATTGGAGTATGAATTGTAAGAAATACACACTCAAAATCAGGGAGCTCATCTGAGGAATAGAAATTAAAGCTTTGCGACTGAAAAATACAGTCCCTGAATTTTTTAAATCCAGTGGCTCTAGGATATTCTGGGGCATGGTCATTGGCGGAAAAGGACTATTTGGATAATAGAGAATGGATTTAGGAGAGAATGTGTGTCCTTTTGAAGACAGGAACAGAGAAGAGCAGAGGATGGTACCAAGGGTGAGTGTAGAGGGCCCTAGCTAATGCGGCAGTTGGTTGACAGCTCTGCGGGTGAATTTCCCAGAAGCACTCTGCTCCGTGAGAAGGCAGGAATTTTAGCACAGTTCCTTCTGTCACTGGGCAGAGGCCACCACCTGTACAGAACCAGCCACATCTGACCTTCTCCAAATCCCCACCTCCCTCTGTGCTCCAGCAATGATGTGCTTCAGCATTGATGGAGGGAAACAGAACTGCCTTTGTCACCATGCATTGAATTCTTGGTCCTCCAAGATGCCCTTTCAAGCCTTCAGAGATGGTAAATGGGTCCATCTCAGCTGACCTTTGAGAGACTTATTCACTCTTAAAAGAAAGAAAGAAAGAAAGAAAGAAAGAAAGAAACTAGCAAACTTATGCTGGTGAAATGGTATAGTGAGTAAAGGTACTTGCTACCAAGCTTAGCCACCTAATCTCACTTTCCAGATCCCATGTGATGGAAGGAGAGAACCAGGTTCTGCAAGTACACACACACACACACACACACACACACACACACACACACACACTCAAAAAACTGGGACATCAAACCCTTCGGCTCCATGAATGACATTCTGTGGCTATCACCAGTTCACTAAAGAGCCCTGAAGATAAGATTGAATGAGCACACTCTGCTGGCAGGAGAAGTGTGAGCCCTTGAGGGGGAGCAGCAGTAGCTACGTGTTCCCCACCCCTCTCTGAAGATTTGTTGACTTCCTGTGCAGTCACTTGAGTGAACAGTCCCCCACACACACACCATGAGCTATCCCACAGATGTCTACCAAACAGGTGTGGAGCCCTGCCCCAAGCACACTGGGCAGCACATCTCAACTTCAAAGCTCAAAGACTGACGCCTGCATGTCCGAGAAGCCCCCTTCCTTCTTCCGTCCCTGGGGACTGCCTCCACACTGAGAGCCTCAGGAGCTGAGGATGACTGTAACCTGTCTCTTTGGGGACAAGATGAGCCTCTGCTGAACACACAGCATGACAGTGTCCAAAGGAATCTCACACTTTCCAAAAATGCCATTTACCTCCTTCCCTTCAAATCACATTCCTGTCTGTTTCCCTCCCTCTTGACAAGGAGCTTCATTCCCCACCATAGGCCTTAAGTCAGAAATGTGGACCTATCTCTAGTGTCTTGCCTCTGCCACTCCCACGACAGCTCCCTAGACTTCTATACTGCACTAAGCAGCCAGGGCTCCTGAGTCAGGCTCTTGCCTCTATTCCTGTGGCCAACTAACCTTTGCAAATCTTGACTTCTTTTGTAAAATAGGGATACGGTGGCCCCTGTGGGAGGTGATAGGAAACAGTCTGTGTTAAAGAAATAACTCAATACATCAGTACATGTCATCAGTCCCTGCTGCGGCCTCCTGGATGTCCCACCTGCCTCTGCTTTGCCCATTCCAAGACCTTGACAGCCAGATGCTTGCTCTGCTGGTCCTGTCACCTGGAGATTTCTCTGTTTGGTAGCAGGAAGAGTGTTACAGTGTTACAGAGAGCTTGAATGAGCTTGATCTGAGAAAGTCAAGATGGTAAGTTTAGCCAGGAGAATGGGGGGGGGAGTGTCGTTCCAAAGGGACTAGCAGATGCAGGGGCCACAGTACCCGGGAACAGGACTCAGAGCTTCACATGAGAATGAGAGCTGCTGACAGGAGGCAGAGCTGCATGGCCTCAGGTCTCCTGGCCTATCCAGAGCCAGCCTCCTGTGGCCTTTTCTGCTTACAATCCATACTGAGTTAGACTAGCTTCTACACACTATTCACTCAAATGAGTCTTTACCCACAGACCCAATACTTTTTTTGTGGAATTGGGAGTTGGGTCCATGCCTGGCATGCTGAGTAAACTCTTCAATTTTGAGCTTTCTCTCACCTTGAATCTTCAGTCTCCCAAGTTGCCCAGGGTAGCCTTGAACTCATGCTATAGCCCCGACTGGCCCTAAATTTTCAGTCCTGCCTCAGCCTTCCAGTAGCAGGGACTACAGAATCAGCTCTAGTTCCAAACTTGCCACCCACTAAGCCATCCAGGTCCCCCTACCCAACCCTGGGCCACAGGCTGACTGTATGGTCCACAGCATTTGAGCCTGACTCAGCTTGGAGCTGTTATATAACAAACACCATGTGAAGAATGTCATGTCAATGACACTCTGTTTTCCTAACTCTAAGGTGCATGCTTTTGTTGACATTTTATTGTTTCTGAAACCTAAATGTGCCCGGCCACCAGTGGCCTCTTTTTAATAGCAGAGTTTTAGAAGTACAGATGGAAACGCAAAGACAGGAGAGGGAGGTAACTAACGGATGGCCTGGGCTTGCAGGAGTTGAGTTCTAGCCCTGCTGCCCCCCCTGGGACCCTGTGCGCAGCCTTGAGCTAGTAGTGACCTGTTTCTGGGGCTTGGGTTTTTTTTGCATAAAATGAACAGTGTAGTACCACCCCCACGAGATCGCCAGGAGTTTCTTCGTGAGCACACACCACTCCTTGTTCATTGTGCAAGCCTGTGCCTAACAGAAGATACTGGCACTGTCGCCGTCCAGCTTCGTGTGGCTGATGCTCAAAGAGCCCAGCAGGGCAGCTGCAGGGCTCAGTACCCACACTCACAGGCTGATGCTTCCAAGCTGTTCTCGAGAATATTGTGTGCCTGAATGCCTGTGTTACCATTGTCGTTGAGGTGACAAGGGGCATGCTGGTAGGTGAAGGGCAGAGGGAAGGGGAGAGGCAAGTGTAACCAATTGTATGACAGCCATGTAGCTCTCTATTATTCAGCCTCAAAACACTAAGACTTGTTGAAACTGGGAAAATACTTCAGGGGGTGAAAGTGCTTGCCTCACAGGCATGAGGACCCGAGTTACCTCACCACCTACAGAAAAGGCTGGGCATGTAATTCACATAGTGGCAGTGTGTGCTGTGTCCAGTGGTGCAGAGCGTCAACCAAAAGGCCAGGACATGCGGTGCACAGGGCTCATCAGTGAGCTCCAGACTGGAGGAGACCCTGTCACGGGACAAGAGGATGACACCCTCAGGCAGTGGTCCTCAACCTTCCTAACGCTGCGACTCATGCATGTGACAAGTCCTCATGTTGTGGTGACCCACACCATAAAATTATTTTTGTTGCTACTTCATAACTGCAATTTTGCTACTGTTGTGAATCGTAATGAAAATAATTTTGGAGACAGAGGTTTGTCTCCACAATCCACAGTTGGAGAATCACTGCTCCAAGTGTTACACTGGACTACACACACACACACACACACACACACACACACACACACACACACACAGGGGAAAATACCGGAGCAAACCTCTCTTATTAGGGGATGAAGTTAAGTGTCCAAATCCTCTTCTAAATGTGTCACCCATAAGAGCTCACTGAAGCCTGAAAACAACCCTCCCCAAGTAGGGGCTTGTGCTGTGCTCACATGAGGAAGCTGAGGTGGAGGGACGGCAGGGCACTCATGACACACCTCATAAATAACTAGAGGTGAGCGTCACAGGAGGGCTCCAGCACCCAGCACTCCCGCCACCCCTGTGATAGTCCTCACACCGCTGTGACCATGCACCATGATGGTGCAGGCTCCAGCCTGCAATAGTGGATGGGACTGAACAGCAAGTCGCCCAGTGGCATCTCCCTGCTAGCACACTGGTCTCCTAAAGTTTTATCTCTAGCATCCAGGGTAAATCTATTTAATGATTCAAATCAGTTAAGTATTTTTTTTCCTCTCCAAGGAATTTTAAGCAACAAAGTCACAAGCTCCCTGAAAGACCTCCAGCAGAGGGGTTTCTGGGCCAAGCTCCCACCTGCAGAGACTCTGCACAGATGAAAAGAAAGCACCAGTGGTTTATTTACTTCTCCCAACACAGCGGCCAGCCCAGGATGGATGCTGACGTCATCTCTAATTAGCAGCAGCCCCTGCCTGCCTGTCACAGTGCAGACTGCTTGGTCTGTGGGTAGGGAGAGTCTCTGAACTGGCTCTCCTACTGAGATGCTCTAATTACCTCTTAGGAAAACAAGCTTTTTGATGTTGTATAGACAGTTGTCAACATCTCCCCAACAGGGCAAATAATTGTTAACACACTCTCAGCTAGGGAGGGGCTTTCCAAAGGCTACAGCACCAGGTCCTGAGGAACCAGAATTTAGAATTAATCTTCATTTCCCAACTTTCTTGTCTCTGGAGCCCCTAGATACTCTCCATTGTTGTGGAATAAAACCCAGCCAAAGAAAAAGGTTCAGTATCTGATGGCTTACAGCGGATAGAATGTGAGCTACTACTGATAACTTTCACAATAGACTATTTAAAGGTAGAAAATCAGACATAGCTTGAATTTCCTATTGGCAGGGTCTCTCTGAGCCTCTGAGAGAAATGTCTAACAGTTAATTACTGTCAGATTGTTGAGTTGACTGCTGCTTCTGTGTCTCAGTAAGAGACAAGGCACACAGTAGGGTAGCACCAAGGTCCCTTTGCTGTACAGTGTTGCCTATTGTGGTGAATTAAATGAAAAGGGCCCCCATAGGCATTATTTGAAAGGATTAGGAGTCATGGTCTTGTTGGAGAAGATGTGGCCTTGTTGGAGGAAGTATGTCACTAGGAGTGGGCCTTGAGGTTTCAGATGCTTAGGTCGGGCCCAGGGTCACTTTCTTCCTGCTGCCTTCCAATCCAGATGTAGAAGTCTTGGCTAATTCTGCAACACCATGTCTGCCTGCATGCTACTATTCTTCCTAGCCTGATGATAACGGGCTAAACCTCTGAACTGGAAAGCCAGCCCCAACTAAATGTTCTCCTTATTAAGAGTTGCTGTAGTCATGGTGTCTCTTCATAGCAGTAGAAATCCTAACGAAGACACCGTCTCTACCCTACTGCTCTTCAGTATGGCCTTACATGACTGCCTGACCTCTGTTCCTGCTTTCGGTTTTCCCTTTTTTGCGACAGACTGTCACTACGTTGCCAGGGCTGACCCTCACTATAGCCCAGGTTGACCTTCATAATCCCTCTGCCTAAACTTCCTGAGTACTGGGGCTGCCAGCATGTGCTACCACTCCCAGCTGGAACCTCCAGCATCCTTCTGTTCCTGCTACACTGTTAGGCCCAGCACAAGCCTAATTTTCAAGAAGGATGAAGAGAACTCAGGAGACCAGATCTCATCATTGCAAAATCGCAAGAGGTTTATTTTAACCATTGCACAATGGGGTCACCCCTGCTGGTCAGCAAAGAGTGGCCCCAGGAGACAAAGGCCTTGGGTTTTTAGAAGACAAAGTGTGGGAATTTTGAGTTTGCAGTCTTGGCAATTCAGGATTGGATGAGGAAGCTGTAAAGTAAGATAATTGGTTAGTCTTAGGTGCTCAAGCTTGGCCAATCCTGCCAGCTGCAATTAAAGGTGGGGGTGGTTAGCTCATCCTTGAAGATTCGGGCTTCGGGCTTTTGGCTGGAGGTCAGGAGCTACTCAGAAGAAGGACTGAGGCCATCTGGGTTGGTTGCTAAGAAACAATATCTCAAAGACAAGGGTCTGGTCGTTCTTTTTGCTGAGTGAAGGTCATTGCTTGCTTGCTTTTTTATATTTGTCTCACAGATAGGGTCACATTCCTCCGTTCTCTGGAAAAGTACTAAGAGGCTTTAGCTTAACCTGGACCTAAAACTCAAAACTATAGGCTTTAGAAGACATATAGGTTACAAAGTTAGTCTAACCCTTTCAACATGACCTTCCCACCTTTACAGCCTCTCCCTTGACCCCGGCTAAACACATTCCACCACCACATCTGCCAACAGTTGCCCCTGAGAAGCTGTCATACCTCCCCCACGGTATCCATGAGGAAGCTCGGGGTCTCCTGGTTCCCTGGGTTCTCATTGTCCCTTTTCTGCTGCTTGCACTCATGGGTGCTAACCTTCAGCAAACAATTCCCTGTTCCATATGTACATGCATGCATACACACACACACACACACACACACACACACACACACACACACTCAGACTCACTGAAGTCACCTGCCAGCTTTTTTTTTTTTTTTTTTTTTTTTTTTGTGGAAGACATTGGAATGGTTACAGCCTGCCTTCTGTCCACCACAAGTCTCACCTTCATCAAAGTGATTTAGTTTTCAAGGAAAATGACCACCAGAGGAGGAAAATGGCTTATACGTGTGTAGCATCTATCCACCCTGCAAACTTTAGAGCCTTCCTCACTCTGCTGTAGTTGGGTTGTTTGGAGGGGTTCTCTCTGTCCTAGGCTTTCTTGTGGTGGGAATAGAAGGAAGTGGAACGCATCGTGGGGCCACACTGCTCTGACCACATACCAGCAGTGCCATGTATGGCACTATGACCAGGTCCAACCACAGAGACACGATCCTGGAAGTGTGATGACGATGAGCATCCTTCTGGCTGGGGTTGCTGCAATGACAATGCATGTTTGGAGCTGGGAGCAAGCCCAGGAGAGTCTACTAGCAAATGAAGCCACTGCAGAGGAAACTGGTGCAGGGCACAGGGAAGAGAGAGAGAGATAAGGTCAGAGACCAGGATAAGCAATTGGGTCCAGCCCTGCCTAAAGCTTCCCAGAGACGGCGCAGACTCACAGAGAGGTGGCAGAGGCCCAGGACTATCCTGTGTGGTGGATGTGGTACTTCACGGAGGCACACATGTGATGCCGCAACCGCTCCCCAGGGGATGGCAATGAGCAGTAAAGACGGGCTTCCTACTCCGATGGCCATTCCGGCCTGATTGTTTAAAAAGACGAGGCCCATCCCGTTTTTATTATGTCAGGAGCTTGCCAGTCGAGTGGCTTTTATTCCGTCAAATAGAATCTGCTCTCCCGTTTCTCAAAGTTGAGGCCATTTTGTAGCGTGAGTTGATGCCTGGGTTTATGAGCTGTCTTGTCCACAGTCAGTGTTTCTGTCTTATTGATCCGGCAGTGGGCTCTGTGCACGCTGTGTGTATGCGGATGTGAGAAATCCACAGTGTGCTCTCCAGTGACTAGGAGCCTCAGGCTCACACACAGAGCTCTGTGTGTGACACTATTCCTGGGGAGAGGTGAGAAGCAACCTCCTCATCCTGGATGCGGAACTGACAACAGACCAGAGGACAGCTACCACCAAAGTCCGATTTGGGGAATCAGTGGGTTTTGCTGGAGTTATTTACAGAGATTTGTATAAGAGGTTGCTTATAGGAACAGAAATGACTCAAAGACAGCTGCATTGCCCATTCCAGCATGAGTGATGGATGAAGGGCTATGTGGCTGCACAGACTTGGGTCCGCGGTAGGGTGGAGGTGGGGGTGGGGCTGTTGTGAGTACTCGCTGTAAATGCTTTTCTGCCTGCCAGCATGTTTGAAGCTTCATTTAAAAGTATTCAGAAGGAAAAGGGCGCCTGGACTCAGAAATCAGCTTCTCCGCAGTAAAGAATTGTGACAGCCATCAATGGCATTTGCCAAGTGGCAGGCGCTGTGCTCTGAACTTTACATCCACGGCCTGTTTAATTTGCACAGGAATCCACTGCACCTGTTTCTCCTGCCCTGCATTTGCAGGCATGGACCCGAGGCTGATGATGACAGCTCATCCAGCTATTCAGGCAACAGCAAGTATTCAGATGCCAAAGCCAGCTCCTCCATCATACTGCCCATTAGAAAGGTGCAAGGGCCTACACTGGAGAACCCCACTGAAGGTGGCTGCTCTCAGCCCCCCACACCCTGAGTCGGGTGATTTTTGACACCATGCCTTCTCACACGGGTCCTGTGCTTACCATCTGGGACAAAAATCTGGTGGGTCCAGGGTCTTTCTGTAGTCCAGACACAAGCCCGAGAACGCAAACCCCTTTGCTCATGACTGGCTTGCCACGACCCAACTCCATCGGCCCTGGTCCTCTGTTCCAGCTGGGTGCCACCACCACAGCACCCTCCCACATTGATCATCAAATCCCTCTAGTATAGTCCTTGAGGATAGGACTGTCACACACCACCCCGACCTGTCCTTCACAGATGCTCAAAGGCACTTGTTGGGCTGAGCAGGCAGCTCAGTCAGGAGCGCTGTTGCCACAGCATGAAGACCCTTTACACTTCAATTGCCAAGCTTGCAATCCTAACACTGCACAGGCAGAGTTGCTGGTCCCTGAGGCTCGCTGGCCAGGCGTCATAGCTTAGTTGGAAGGCTCCAAATGAAAAACGACAGAGCCTGTGTCCCAGAAATAAATGCAGGCAGTGCTGAGAAACAATGGCAGAGGTTTTCCTTTGGCCTCTACACACATGCTCACATACTGGCACCCTTACATACACACAAATGTGCACCTATGTAACAGCAGCATGCATACATACACATACACACACACAAAGAAGTGTTTGTTGGTTGACAAAGTCAAAAGATGTGTTTATGTATGTATGTGCATATCTACATATATGTAGATATATGTATAAGGGGTGTGTGTGTGTGTGTGTGTGTTGAGTAATCTCCATATCCTAGATGTTTGCATGTACAGTTTGGAGAATAGCAGTAGTCATTGTTTCTATTCTAATCCTGTGTGAAAGATGGTTATAATTCTAATGAAGCACTCTGTGTGGAATTACACATCATTATTATATGGCACTGTGTATGGTATATACCGCTAACCAACATTTACAAGTGCTTTGCACACTTCTGGAGGTGAAGGATCTCAGAGTGAACTGAGGTCCTCTCACAACTGAGTGGTTCAGGCTCAGGTCCTCTCATAAAGTTTTGCTTGGTCATCTGAAAGCTTGAAGAATCCACCACCAAGGTCACACATATGGCCCTTGGCACGTGTCCTCGCCATGTGCATCTTCCACCAGGATGCTTGAATGTCTTGGGCATTATGGGCGGATGTCCCCCAACCAGGGATCCAAGAGAGACTCTCATGATGGAAGCCACACCACCCTCTGTCACGGAAACCAACTCTGAAGCAATGGCGAGAGGCCACATAGAACTCGACCACCAGGAAGTAGAGAGCAGCCAGAGCAGGCTTGAAGGTGAAGACACTGATCAGTCAACTAGCACACACACGAACACACAATTGTAACCTGAGGTCCACGATCTCTGAGTGCCGATCATGGTTGTGGGAGAGAGCAGAGAGTTGTGGGGGATAGCACTTGGAGGTACCTAGGGGATGAATTAGGCAGAGAGATGAGGAAAGGGAAGAGAGAACCCTGGGCTCTTGGCTGACAGCTTTGCCCACAGCAGGGAGCCTTAGATACAGGGATGCCAGGGCTGTGCCTTAGAGGCTCTAGGTGGTCAGCAGTGAAGTCTGGACAATAGGGATTTTCAGGGAAGCTGAAGAAGAGAGCAAGTTGCTCGGATGGTCTAGGGCTATAGTCCAAACCTAAGCAGGGCCAGAGGAATGGAAAAAAAATTCTGATTACAGTATTGGACTAAGATAAAAGCCATGTGTGAAAGCCTCATGCTCCCAGATGAGAAGACCAAAAGGTCACTGGCAGTTGAAGTCAGTGTAATTATAAAACTGTCTGAAATGCCATCCAGGCTCAGCACAGTGACCTGTCCCTCTGCGCCTGGCAGGAATGCTAGGACAGGAAGGGGCATCTGCCGAACTCTTCCAACCTCCTGACATTCAGATTCTCTGTGTAGGAGAGGGGGACACTCCATGCCATGTCTGGACTTTTTCTCCCCAGCAGAACTCGTGAATTCCTTTCCAAGACAACCTAGGCCTTTGACAGCTTGCTCCGCCTCTGCAATGACATGGAGAAAGGTTATTTCCGCCTCCCCCTTTTAGCCCCACATTAAGCAGAGGGGGCCCTTCCTTTGCCGTCAGTAATGATTCCCTGCCTCCCATTAGGTGACTTCTTGGAGGAGATGGTGACACCCTGCTCAGCAGGCTGCAGTCCTCAGAGCTGAGGCAATGCCCGCAGACATGGGAAACGCCTCACCCATTGACGCCCTGTCATTGTTGAGAAGGGACTAACAGCACAGGCTTTACCCCAGAGCACAGAAACCAGAAAGTAACACCTCCTAATACAAGCTTGTAACCTGGGCATTGCATTCCACCGAAGCCATGGAGGATAATATACAAGTAAGAACGGAAAAAGACCTTTTAAGAAAATCTACTTTCCTTCCTCAAGATCCAGCCATACCACTCCTAGGCATATACCCAAAAGAGGCTCAAGTACACAAAAAGGACATTTGCTCAACCATGTTTGTAGCAGCCTTATTTGTAATAGCCAGAAGCTGGAAACAGCCCAGATGCCCCTCAACTGAAGAATGGATGCAGAAATTGTGGTACATCTATACAATGGAGTATTACTAAAATAAGGAAATCATGAAATTTGCAGGTAATTGGTGGGACCTGGAAAGGATCGTCCTGAGTGAGTTGTCCCAGAAGCAAAAAGACACACACGGTATATACTCACTCATATAAACATACAACATAGAATAAACCCACTAAAATCTGTACATCTAAACATACTAAGCAAAAGAGAGGACCCTAACTAAAATGTTCAATCCCCATCCTGAAAGGCAAAGAGGATGGACATCAGAAGAAAAAGAAAATAGGAAACAACCTCGGAACCTGCTACAGAGGGCCTCTGAAAGCCAAAAGAAGAAAACAGGACACAACCTCGGAACCTGCCACAGAGGGCCTCTGAAAGTCTCTGCCATACAGACTGTGAAAGCAGATGCTGAGCCTGATGGCCAACTGATGGGCAGAGTGAATGGAATTTTATATAAGAAGTGGGAAATAGTAAGAGCTGGAGAGGACAGGAACTCCACAAGGAGAGCAACAGAACAAGAAAATTTGAACACAGGGAACTTCCCAGAGACTCATACTCCAACCAAGGACTATCCATGGAGATAACCTAGAACCCTGACAATGCAGCCACTTCTGATGAGAACTGATAGACTAAGATCAGAAAGAAGGAGAGGAGGACCTCCCCAATCAGTGGACATGGGGAGGGGCATGCATGCAGAAAGGAGGGAGGAGGGTGGGACCAGGAGGGGAGGAGAGAGGGGCTTATGGGGGGATACAAAATGAATAAAGTGTAATTAATAAAAGTTAAATAAAAAAAAAAGAAAATCTACTTTCATGCCAGCCGGGATGGTAAAAGCCTTTAATCCCAACACTGGGGAGGCAGAGGCAGGTGGATCTCTGAGTTTGAGGCCAGCCTGGTCTACAAAGTGAGTTCCAGGACAGCCAGGGCTACAAAGAGAATCCTGTCTGAACAAACAAACAAACAAAACCAAACAAATAAACAACAACAAAAAAAAAAACACAAAGAAACTCTACTTTAGTGGTGGCCAATAAGTAGCCCTCTCACTGTCTCTTCTGCCTATATCCATGCCACATATCAAAAACCTAACTCAGCCAGGCTGGAGAGATGGCTGAGAATGAGAGCACTGATCAGTCTTCCAGAAGGTCAGGTTCAATTCTCAGCACCTACAAAGTGGCTTGAAACTGTATCAGTCCATCCCAGGGGTCTAATCCCCTCTTCTGGCCTGTATGCACAAGCTACACAGACAACTTTCAGGAAAGCACCCATACATATAAAATAAAAACAAATAATCTTGAAAAAAAAATCTGTCTGAGCACTACTTACCTCTGAGTCTTCCTCAAGGCTGCATATGCAACCATTATCAATTGTGGGTATCACCCAAGAGCTACATTTTGTTATATAGTAAATTATATTAGAAATTCAGCCTCTAACACAGCCTGTATTGTGGGAGCATGTAACCACTTATATTCACACAAAATAAAATATCCCAATTGTTGCAGACAAAATCATTGGCATCATTACCTTAGAAACATATTTTCAAACGTCATTCATCTGTCATTGTCTGTGTGCGCGTGTGCCACATTAGCCTCTCTTGTTTTTAAGGGCCTTATGTAGCCGAGGATAGCTTCGCCCTTGCTATGTAGCCGAGGATGACCTTGAACTCCTGATCTTCTCATCTTTACCTTCCAAGTGCTGGGATTACAGGTGTGCACCAACACACCGAGGGCTAGGCAAGCACTCTACCCTTGGGCCTACATCCCCAGCCCACAGCAAGCACTTTTAAAAGATAGTTATTAATAAAGACAGTTCATGTCTCTTCAGTCTTCTTTACTTGTAACAGATACAATCCAAGAGCTCCCCGGTTTCCCAAACTGCAGATGACAGAAAATGCTGTGCATGTGCTGTTTTCCATTTTTACAAAGTTATGATAAAGTTTAGCACAGTGAGATTAGTAATAACTAATTAATAAAAGAATTAGAACAACAGAGGATAGTTCTTTAAAATGTATGAATTCTTTCTGGGATTTTCTCTTTAACATGCTATGTTGCCTTTGGCCACAGAAAGCAAAACCATAGATGACGAGTCGAAGCCAGCAATGGGAATGCAGGCATAGCCACTCTAGAGACTCCACTCTGGAAAGAGACTGTTGTTGCTTTCTATATGTTCTGAAACCTAAGGACTGGCAAGTGTCCCTCCCCAGTGCTGATGTCTGCACTGTCTCACTTCTAGTCCCCTTTTTCTCCATAAGGCCCCCCCGGCTCCTTCAGCCAAAACAATGAGGAGGGAAACTATCGATGTAGACTATTTGGAGGCCTGCCATGCTCCCCCTCGCAATCTCCTATGGAAATTCCCCCTTCCTTTGCCTGTCAGCAAAGCTATGAGAGTCTATGGCTGGGGTTTCTTGAAGTTACTAGATAGATGAAGCTTGGATGCCTGACTACAGGAAGTAATACATGAGCAAGAAGCAAAATCATACTGAGCTGAACCATTGAGATATTTGGACTTAATTGTTTAGCAGCTATTCTGACTATTCCTCCAAATGAGGAAATATCCTTTGATAGAATCAAAGAGATTGGAAAAGAATTTGAAATGAGGCGCCCTTCCCACTTTGTGGCTCAGTGTGACTTAAAGCCTTCCAGGTGGGCTTTTTCACCTGTGGTGGCATGATGGCATCAACATCATGAGAGGAATTAATTTCCTGATGCTTTGGAGTGTAGACCCTACGCTAGGTGAAATCTTGTCCAAGAGGAAACTATTTGTTCTTTGTCATTGTTTGTCTGTTGGAGACAGGGTTTTACAGTGTCCTGGAGCTATTTGTTCTAAGACAGAATTTGCCTGTTTCTGCCTTTTCAGTGCTGAGATTTAAGCTGTGCACCACCATGCCCAGCAGAAGAAAATGTTTGTACCTCTTATCTAGGATAAGGTATTTCCAGGTGGGAAGCTTCCCACCAGAAGGGACTTGTCAAAGCTTTTGCCACCTGTTGCCACATATGGCTCACAGTCCTGACCCTGGGGCTAGAGAGATGGCGCTGTGCCTAAGAGCACCTACCGATCTCTCAGAGAACCAGAACTGGGTTCTCAGTGCATACAAGTGCCTATAGCTCTAGTTCCAGGGACTCTGATGCCTTTCTCTAGCCTCCACAGACACCTGAGCTCACATGCACTCACCCCCAACACACACACAAACAGACACCCCCTCCTCATACACACACAGACATATACATACAAATAAAAAGAAATAAATGTCTTGACTCAAATTCAAGTGCTCCTACCTTGGCATTACTAACTCAAGATTCAAAACTTAATGAATAAAAGGAAACTCCATTCCTTGGAGATATGTCCCTTGTAAAGAAAAGCATTGGTGACTCTTAGAGTGGACCACTGCCTGGCAGAAGATGGACTTGGGGCCTACCATCGGCTGGGTATGTCTTCTGTCAGTGACTCCAAGGGGTTATTGTGTAGCTGTTTTGGAAGCTGCCGGCTTCTATTAAGACAATACAACCAACCTTCCCAGACTGTTCTCTAAGAACCTTGTTCTCACCATACGCAGGCTGGACAGCCCTGCCCTGGAGTGTCATCTCTGGCATGGAATATGGTTGTGGCAGCATGCTGGAGCCTGTCTGAAGAGCAGCTGGCACCTTCCACTTCTGAGGCACTGTATGAAGAAGTCTGAGCCATAGGGAAAGACCATGGGGGCGAGGGGGAGCAGTCCCGCCTTCCAGTTGCCACTTCTGAAGGCACCAGAAGTAAAGCCATCAGTCACAACCGTCAGAACTGCAGTCTGACAATAGTGGTGTCAAACTAGCCAGGCATCCCTAGTTGAGCAGATAGGAAGTGACAAACAAGTGCAAATGACACATTGCTCGACACAAAGAAGAGACAAGTCCATTGAAAGGTCCTGAGGTGGGGGGAACTGCAGGGGCCACTGCTGGGACAGTAGCAAATGGTAGGGCTTTCAGGGCAACAATACCCACGCCACGCAGGGCTCTATGGATTCCGTAGAATCCATAGGGCTGGACATGGGTGTGAGCCAGCTCTGGGCGAACAAGGGCTTTAGGCTAACCCTTCCCTCCCTAGGCTAAAGAGTAATGTGTCCTTGGACATTCCTTTCCTGTTCTGAGTATGATCAGGTTGTTTATGCAACTTTAAAAAGAAAACAAACCAAGACAAAAAATTGCAAAGATGTTGTCCCAAAGAGGCCCCTACCTCCAGTCCAGCCACCCACCACAGGGCACATGTCCGTGCATGGGGAGGTTAGCCAAGCATTCTGTAACTTGGAGCCCAGCACCTTGGTACCTTTTCTTGGGAGGAAATTCGTTGGGTGTGGCGGAGAAAGACGATCCCAAGGCCTCACAGCTGGGATGCTTGCTACACAGACTGCAGATCCGGCAACACAGCTGTTCAAAAGAGCCAGCTGCCCAGAACTTTCTCCTCAGACGGAGAAGGCTCAGTCTCATCGGGGTTCTGCATCTCTGTGCATCCCAGCATCCTCCAGGCAAGCGGCTGAGTTCCCTAGGCCACTGAATCTCCTGCTGTTTGCTGCCTGCAGGATGGACTGTCGGAGTTGACCCCTTAAAGCCTGCTTTGCTTACGGCACAGCCAAAGCCATGTGCACTTGCTGCTACCAGGACCATCCCAAAGCCATTGTGGTAGCAAAAAAGCAAATGACGATTAAATCGAATGTTATTTTTATCCAAAATGCTTTGTCTGAGGAAATGTGGATTTAATTAGAAGAAGTCAAAGTTGATGGAAACTTTCAAAGATTGGGAGATACCCCCAAGAGCTTCACAAATACAACAGGATCAACTGTGTCCCCTGCCCACAGCACTGTCCACAGCTGGCCCTGTCATTCAACTAAAATCTCACAATGGCTTTCTCTTGCTTCTAGAAGCGGAGCAGCCGGGGTTAGTGGTGCAGAGTTGGCTGCAGTCCAGCCTGGCTTTCAGTCTTACCTCAGTTTCTCGTTGGTGTTAGCTGAGTTCCTCCTACTCAGGCTTTTTTCGTCTGGGAGAGTCCTGGCTTATCAAGTAGTTATGAACATGTGTCAGTCAGCTTCCAGTGACTGTAACAAACACAGGAGATGATCATCTTATACAGAGAAAAGGGTTATTTTGGCCCATAGTTTTGGAGGTGTTAGCCTATGGTTCAATGGCCCCATTGCATTTTCGTCTGTGGCAAGGCAGACCCCACATGGGAGCTTGTGGGGGAGCAAAGTCCTTCAGCTGGAGACAGTGATGAAACAGAAGAAGAAAGGTCACCATGGTCGTAAGAGCTCTTTAAAGAGCACAATTTTAATATCTGGAAAAGCTCCCACTAACCTTGCCTTCTAAGGCCCTACTCTCTCCCAAGAGCACCACCCTGGGGAGCAAGTGTTAACACATATATCAGTCACATGACAACAGTCACAATGCAGCAGGGCCGTGACGGTCATTGCTGTTACTGTCATTTACTGAGAGAGTGTAGAATGAGGTCCTAGAAACCAAATGGAACCCCGGGTCCTGGAGGCAGAGACAGCAGCATGAGTGTTCTTGGTGCTCTGCCCAGCTTCCCTACCATTACTGCTGTGAACACCAGCAGCTCTCTCGACTGATTCAGAATGACAGAGATAGACCATGTGAGGCGGCTCCCTGCTGCTCAGGAGACCCAGGAGGATCTCAAGTAAGAAAACCCCGGAGTCAAAAATAGTTGCATCATGGTGTTGAGCTGATCCCTGGGAGGCCTGCTCTTTTCTGGAGGGATATGGAGGAGCAGTGGGTCTGAGGAGAGGGACGGTTGGGGGGCGGGTGCAGAGGAGGGACTGCTGCAGGGTTGTGCTGTGTGAGAAAAGAATAAAGAAAAAGAATAAAAATGTTTTAAAAAGACAGAAGGGGTGGTGGGGCTGAGGAGTTACCTCAGCGGTAAAGTATTGCCTAGCATTCCCAAGACCAGAAGAAAAAAGATGAACAAGAGGAGAAGGGGGAAAGGTCGAGGGGAGGAAGCGCTGCATTCTGTCACGTCAGCACCAAACACAGTTTGCAGAGGCCTTGCACAGCACAAGGAGCAATGTTCAGGTGTTCTGGGCTCCAGTCAGATAACTTTTCTGTGACATAGGGGAAAGGTGAGGCAAATTATACCCCGTAAGCGTTTTACATCTGTGCTCCTCATCCTCAGCCCTCTTGACACTTTGAGCTGGCTTGTTCCATGACATGAGGTGTGAACTCACTGTGGAGTCCAGCGGCGCTACCATTTGTAACACTAAGCATGTCCACGGTCACCCAGCGTCAGGAGAGGGGACCGATGCCAGCTGGGATGCACTGGCCAGAGGAGGGTCAGCACTGCACGTAGAATGAGTAGCATCGCTGAACATAGGAAATGGTCAGCATCAGCTTGGCTGTTTTGCCTGTGTGGTGGGGCCTATCCCTGTTAAGGTAAGTGCTAGCTCTGACTGGGAAAGGTCCTCCAGAGGGTCATGTGTTTGAACATGTGGTCTCCATCTGGTAGTATTGTTTCAGAAGGCTGTGACACCTTTGCCAGTGGGCCTGGCAAGTGGACATAGGCCACTAAAGACCCACACTGCTTCCAGATTTTGCACTCTGCTTCATAGTCCCCCAAGACATGAGTAAGCCATGCTGCAAGCTCCCAGGCCAGACTGACCCATCCTCACTGCAGTGCCTTCTCTGCCATGGTGGACTGTGGTCCTCTGAAACTGTGAGCCAGAGTAGACCCTTCTTCCCCAAAGTGCTTCTGTCAGCTATGTGGTTGCAGCAATGAGAAAAGCAATCAACGTGGCAAGGAAACCAAGGCCACACCAATTCTGAGCAGATTTCTGGGTATATCCAGAGCCCATGTCCTGTTCAGTTAGCTTGGCCACCTGCCTGTCACAACTCTGGCAGCAGTCCTAACCCAGCTTACAAAATCAGTTGACTAGGCCAGCCTCTGAAGGGTCCACAAAGTCAGAAAAGAGCTTTCCTCCATGAAATGCATACTTCCAATGACATGGGACAGGACTGATGGTGCCACTGGGGCCCAAGGAATCAGCTCAACAATGCCACCATCCCTCTCCTCCAAGATGCCAAGAAAGGCCCGCTTCCAAACCCAAATATATATATATATTTGACATTGCTCCCATGCCTCCACCTGCAGTGCACTGACTGACTTCCCATTGTCATGAGCAGCATGAGCTCTCTTCATGAGCTCATTGAGAGTCCAGTGTGGGCAGAGCACAGCTGCTGTGCGGTGTGGCCATCACTGCCATCATCACTGCCAGTGCACAGGCTGAGCTTAACCCGTGGAATCTATACTGCCATGGCTGATCTTTTTGCCCCTCCACTCTCCTGCTCCATCTGACCTAGTTCTCTGCACTGTTGTCCTCACCACAAGAAGCTCTCAGAAGAAAATGAGACTTGATAGTGAGAAATAGTTCATGCTCTGCCACTGCAGCCACTCACAATACCAAGACTTTCAAGAC
This sequence comes from Psammomys obesus, assembly GCF_907164565.1. Lineage (NCBI taxonomy): Eukaryota > Metazoa > Chordata > Mammalia > Rodentia > Muridae > Psammomys > Psammomys obesus. The sequence goes on from NW_026596415.1 coordinate 2,853,030, forward strand.
CCAGAGATGTCTTACAGTAATCCCTTTTAAACACAAGCATTCCTTAACCCGTTCCATTGCAAAGCCTTTTCTAATTAGGCAGTCCCAACCAGCCAGCAGTCACCTAATCCATCTCCTCTTATTCTGGGTGCTTGCACATTGTCTCACCTCCCACTGTGGTGGTTCAAAAAGGAATGCCTCCCTTTCCACCCCTAGACTCAAGGGTTTGAATGCTTGGTCACGGGGAGTGGCACTGTTAGGAGGTGTGGCCTAGTTGGGGTAGGTGTGTTACTTGGGGCAGGCTTTTAGGTCTGGAAAGCTCGAGCCTGGCCAGTGTGTCACAGCCTCCTTCGGATCGAGATGTAGGACTCTCAGCTCCCTCTTTAGCACCATGCATGTCGCCATGTTTTCTAACATGATGATAGTGCACTAAACCTCTGAAAGTGGAGCCCAGCCCCAGGCAAATGAGTTGCCGTGGTCATGGTGTCTCTTCACAGCAATAAAACCCAAACTAGGACACCCACACAGTACAGCTCAGCCCTGTGATAACAGTTCCAAAAGAAAAGTCATCGGGCTGGAATCTACCTGATCTGCTCAAACCCTTCCCCCACGAGTTTCAGTCGGTTTCCACCTCTGAGCAGACCAGGCTCTGAAGGGTTAAAGGAAGCTATGGATTGCTACAAAGTCTGGAACAATATTGTGATCCACTGATGGGTGTGGCGTGGATGTGAGCTGTCCCCAGTCACTGTGTGTTTGAACTCCTCACACCCAGCTTGTTTTGGAAAGCTAGGCAAACATCTGCTGAGCACTACTCAGTATGCGGTGCTGCCCTGAAGCTGCCCTGATAAACTGCCCACACTGAAGACCTAAAAAGACTCTGAGTGTGAGGGCGCTCTGGCCTGAGCCTCCCCTCTCTGCTGCTGGCTTCCGGTACTCTTGGGGCTCTTTGTCTTGCAAAAGCATCACTTCTCATCTCTGTGTCCACCTGCGTGTTCACACAATTTCTCCCCAGCATCTTCGAAGCTCAGAGCTGCCACAGCTTCCTCATGGGCTACCAGTCACATGGGCGATACAAGGTAATTTCATCCAAACATCCTGAATCCCCCTCCCCCACCTCGCATACTTAATGATCAAAGATCTTTGTCACAACTGGGGGAAAGACAATATTCCTATACTCAAGTCAGTAAAGGCTGGGGTGTGGCTAAACATCCCATAATGCACAGGGCAGACCCCCACAACATGGAATGATACAGCTCAGAATGTCACGATATCTGAGAATGAGGAGCCCTGGCCAAGGGTATGGAGGCCTGTCTTACAGGAATACTTACTGGGCATAATTTGACTCACTTTCTCCCCATTTCTCTTCATCTAATCTCATCTACAGAGATTTTATTTCCCTGTAAGTCGATATTCACAGGTACTTGAATATAGGACTCAGACATAGTAAGAAACACTAGCGGCCAGTGAGATGGCTCAGAGTGGGTAAAGTTGCCTGACACCAAGCCTGAGGATATGATTCTGATGCCTGGGGCCTAACGGAAAGGAGAGAGCTGACTCCTGAAAATCCTCTTCTGACTTCCCCACGTGCACTGTGGCATCCTCCTGCCTTCATATGTGTGTGTGTATGTATGTATGTGTGTATATATGTATGTATGTATGTACATATGCATATATATATGCACACAAAATAAAATAAATAATTTTTTATGAAACCCCCAAGAGTGCCCAGCTCTTCTTTACAGGCTAATGTTGGCTCACTGTTCTCTCATATGAAAAGATGACAGAACAGCCCAAGGTTGTTTTCGATTTTTCTGTTTTTTATTATTTTTCAAGGTAACATTTGTTGATCCTTCTAAAAACATTCTGCACCACACAAATATGATGGCAATTACACATTTAATCCAGAAAGGGCAGGGTTAGGAAAAGAAAAAGTTTCAATGTTTTCTGTATACATTTCTGCTTTGTCTCTAGAAATTCTCATTTCTTTCTGAGGCCCCAGGGAGGACATGGCTGCCCAGGCCCTTCTGACCTGTATCATCTATAAGAACAAGCAAGCTCTAAGACCCTAACTCCTTGGCCAAAGCTGACTTGTCTTCAGCTAGATAGATGGACCAATCAGATTCTCCTCTAGGTTGTCATGTTTCTAACTGGGCTGGTCCTCTCATGGAGACAGCATTTATCTGGGACTAAGGACTAAGGACTAAGCACTGCCCAGTGCTCTGAAGGCAAACTGAAGAAGGAGAAGAACAAGACAGAATGGAAGACAAGATGAGACCCTGGAAAGTGAGATTCCTGGTTCTACTTCCTGCTTCCTGCGAGGCCCAGGTGGTGGACATTGCTCATATTTAATTGCATGATGCCCCTGCATTGGGTGTCAGATTTCCTCCATCCTAAAGGTTGCAATGAAAGAGCCTGTTAGTTGTTTCTTGAGACACCAGCTGATTACCATCCTTCATCCTCATGACCCTCCTCCAGCGCCCTGTAGACAGCCCTTATCCTCCTGAGACTTTCACTTCCTCATCTATAAAACATGAATAGTAATAACTGCTGCACAGAGTTATGATACAAGTTAAATAAGATATAACTCTGGAATCATGGAAAAAACTATTAAGTATTATATATCACCCATTTTTGGTAGACTATATATTGCTTAAGAGCAAAAACCATATATATACATATATATATATATATGTATATGTATGTGTATATATATATATATATATTATTTGTTTTAAAGTCTTTCATTTTCCAATGCTTAAAGCTCAGGCCTTGGCACATACTAGGTTGTCAGGGAAACGAGTAGAGAACACTGGATGTGTTCCTCCTATGGGTGAACTTTCAAGACTTTAAGTTCCTAGAGATAGTTAGATACTACATTTTTGTTTTTGTGTGCGGAATGTGTGTGAATATAGACACAAACATGCTACAACATGCTTGTGGAGGTCAGAGGCCAACTTCAGGAGTGCTTTCTCACCTTCACCATTGTTGGAGGTAATGTGTTTTTGTTGTTAGCTGTACCTATACCAGGCTAGCGCAGCCATGAGCTTCCGGAGAGTCCCTGCCTTGACTTCTCTTACCTTAGGAACACCAAAATTTCAGGTATGCATTTCTGGGTCTGGCTTTCATGTGGGTTCTGGTGATTCCAGCTCAGGTCCTTACGACTACATGGCAAGCAACTCACCCACTGAGCTGCCTCCTCAGCCTAGATACTACTATCAACTCCTTCCTACCTGTGAGGAAACCACGGCTTAGAGGAGCTATGTGCCCCCTCCAATCCACACAGCTTGTGATAGCAGCAGGTTTGCAGTTCCCTGTCTCTACCCTGTGAGCTTCCACAGCAGCCGTCGCCCCAAACTGGCCACGTGTAGGCTTCAGAGCTCTGTAGCTGCTCTGAATCTGGAAGGTACTGGCAGAGCTGAAGCTCTTGGCAGGGCAGTGGGCTGCTGGGGAGCTGCAGGCTGAGCCTCCTGCCCGCCCTACGTCTGTTCCTGTGAAGCCCCTGGAGCTGACTTGGAAACCAGGGGCAGGACAGGAGCGGAGCTTGACATTCCGCCTGCTTAGCAGGCATGCCCTCCTTGGCAACAAGGGCTGGTGACAGGCACCTCCCACGGACGTGCAGAGGCCTCCTGCTCACCCGGTTTACTCAGGTGGAGGAGCCAAGCCCCGTCGTGATCACCACAGCGGGCAAACCCCCACTGCACCTGTCTCGGTCTCTGCTCCCCACTGGAGGTTCCAGCCCATTGCTTCACTTGCTTTTGTTTTAATTAAAGCAGATGATTCACCCACATGGCCAAATGCTCAAACGGCAGCAGAAGAGATAGACAGATATGGATGCAGATATAGCCTCGTCTCCTTTTGCACAACAGCCTCCCAAGGCCACCTCCCTGGAAGCCATAACGATTTTCAGTCTTAGCCTTCCAGAAATGTTTTATGCATACCCAAGTCTAAGAATCTATTTTAAAAACGCAGGCACACACATTTTTTCTGTCTAGTTAATAAGACATGTGGGGACCCTCTCAGTGTCACTCAGCAGAGAGCTGCCACCCGCTTCCTCTGACATCCCAGGACCTGTGACATCATTTTGTTATGGTGTGGTTGGATGGGCCCGACCGTCCTCCGTGAGCATTTCAGATCACCTGGCTTTGTTTCCAGCACAGAACTGCATAGAAACCCAGTTCCTGGTGGCAGAATTGCTGGACCAAGTGTTAAGTTTACTTTTAATTTCAAGAAATGTCAGCAACTTAGCATTGGAAATTGTGTAGTCGCCAGGACAGGCTCTCCTGCTCGGTTTCTGCTATGGGGTAGCCAACTGTGTCTTTGAGAGTCTGAACATTTCTTTAGCTCCGGCAGTGTGCCCTCCTCCTGGCAGATCCCCACCCAGGAGTTACAAGTCAGAATTATGAGACTGGCTGCCAAAAGCATTTTTAGAAAAAAATAATGTGGATAAAATGAATAATGCATGCTCACATAAGTGACTGAAACAAGTGCCCAAAACGATGAGAGATTTTTACATTAGAGTAAGTGATAAATGTGGGATCACAAACTATATTGCTGGTTTTTAATTTTGTTTCATTTCCTTTTGTACACTTGCTTATGTGTTGGTCCATGCATGTACATGTGTGAGATTGTGTGTACATGCGTGCATGTATGTGGAAAGCAGAAGTCAAGTTCAGGAGTGCTTGCTAAGGATCCACCCACCTTGCTTTTTATTTACTATTATGTGTGTGTCCCCACACACACGCACACATGTGTCCAGGTACACATGCCCATGTAGATTCTAGAGGAGAATGCCAGGCATCTTCTTCTGCTATTCGCCGTGTTATTCCCTTGAGGCAAGGTTTCTGCCTCTCGCTAAATCTGGAACTTGTGTGTTCGGAGCTAGACTTAGTGGTCAGTGAGTGCTGATGATACTTCTATCTCTGTATATCTTCTCCTTGTCCCCAAGGGGACAGGCAGAAATGGCCATGCCCAGCTTTTACAGGGGTGCTGGGGATTTGAACTCAGGTCCTTTGCTTGCATGGCAAGCACTTGTACCCACTGAGCCACCTTCCAAGCCACCCCCCCTAGTTTGTTGAGGCAGAGTCTCTCATTGGCCTGGTAATCACCAACTAAGCCTAGCTGGCTGGCCCACAAGCCCCAGTGCCCTATCTCCATCTCCTCAGCAGGAGGACTACAAGTGAGTGCCACCATGCCTGGCTTTGTTTTTAAACATGAGTTCTGGGGATCTATCTCAGGTCCTCATACTTGCAAGGCAAACACTGCTGACTGAGCCATCTCTCCAGCCCCAAAGTCTGTATATTTAGCAAGCTCACTAAGTCTTATGGTTTGAATCAGAAATGTCCCCACAAGCTCATTTTTAGGGTACTTGTTTCCCAGTGATGGTGATATCCAAGGGACCTTTAGGAAGTGGCGCCTAGCTGGCAGAAGTGGGGTGGGCCTTTGATGGTTATAGGCTGCCTCCAGTTCTGTCCTTGCTCTCCGCTTCCTGGCCTACCACTCAGCTTTCGTTGCCATGATCACCTCCGTGACTTCCTTGTCTGTTATGACAGACTGACACCACCACAGCCACTTCCACCCTGGAACCAGGGGACCATAAGCCCTTTTTTTCCTTATTTCTGCCAGGTCTCCACAACAAAACAAATTAGACATTGGGAGGTACCACGCAACCAGGAGACTTCAAGAACTCCTAGACTCCCAGTATGATGGAAGAGCAAGAGATAACCCATCAGGTGAAGCAGCAGTCTCTGCAAACAGAGGCTCACTGAGGAGAATTTTCTTTGTTATTCATACTTTCCTGCACAGAAACTCTGATGTCAGAAAACAAACAGATGCTCTCAAAAGTTTTTAAAGCCTCCCTTCCATCTTTCCCATCCTGCATGTCTCCTTCCCTCTTCTCATTCCTTCCTCCATCTTCCTTCTCCCTTTCCTCCTCCTTTCTTCTCTTCCACTCCCCCCCTCCCTTCCATCCTCTGCCTCTTCTTTCTAATTTGGTTCAGGGTGGGAAGGACAGAAGATGTGGGCCTTGTCCTGACACTTGACTGGGCCTCCTTCTTTTGCTCTGAGGAGTGTCACTGAGGCGGCTGACAGTGCCTGACTCCCAGTGGAAAGCCTCTGGGAGTTCTTTGCTGAGATCGGCGACAGTGTGCAGAGCTGGGAACATCAAGCCTCCCAGTGCCACTTCACTAACTCCTAAGGCACTTTGACTTAGGTACTTGGAGCCTGCCTTTTAGTTTCTGCCTCAGGCCCCGTAAAACGATGATGTAATGTACATTCACGGGATTCAGTCTTTAGTCTAATTCGTGGCCTCTCTGTATGTCTTGTGGTTGCGGCCCTATGCCCTTTCTCCATAAAAAGAACTTAAAATACTTTATGATCTCACTGATATACTATTAGTATAAAATTGGTATAACAAAATTATTATTATATATTCAAATATTCTCGTGGAGCTGAAAGTTCACAGTTTGTTTTTTCCATCCTAGTAGACCTTGGCCTGGTCCACACTGGGTATAATGGAGAAGCTGGCCTCAAGTGAGCAGAGACTGCCACAAGGTGACTGTCCCTCGCCTTTATTTTTACAGAAATGAGCTCATGCTGAATGTCCCCACTATGAACTCCCTTCACCTTTGATGTGCCACAACTGCTTCTACAGACAATGACAGTAAGGTTCAGTCTTGGTCAGAGTATTCAAGGCTTTGATTTGATATTGTCTATGCACTCACACCATTCTGGCCCTCACTAGCACACAGCCGTGACTTCTATACCTCCTCTTCCTCCTTCCACTATCTGAAAATGGTACTAGAGTCACAGGCCCAGGTATGGGGTCACCCGCAGAGCTGGAGGACTAAGGAAATGCCTCCCACGATGGGTGATGGCTGGTGGGGATGTACACACCCCATTCCAAATTAGTCTCAGAAATGGAAAGTGACTCACTCTCACCTGCCTCTTGATGTTTAATCCCATTTCTCAGCCCAATTCCCATCTTGCTTCGCAGGGTCCCTTGGGAAGTCTTCCCAAGTAGACAATTGGGACAACCCATATCTTTGTCTCGTAAGATACACACAGCTGTTAGTGTAAAACGCATGTAGATTGCTTTTTACATCAAACAAACAATTTACATCCAAGTGGTAGATAGTTGTGGGATGTTTGTTAATTGACACATAAATATGCATATTTATGGGCCCACTGATATTGGGAGAATGTATGCTATGTATGTGATGACCTTTCCCTTGCCTTAAGCACTGAGCTTAGTCCAACCAAAATGTGCAGCTGATCTCTGGTCACCACAGTCACCCTGCTGTCTCGGCACATATGGGGCTAAGTCCTCCCTCTCTGCCCTTGGTGCTTGGTATCCATTTTCTCTGTCCTTCCTTTACCTTAGCCCTTCCCAGCCTCTGATGACCCATGTCCTACTCTCTTCCTTCATGACATCAACTGCTTTATTTTTGTAGATTGGCACTTTTGTTTTTAAAGCAAAATCTCAAGAGTAGAGTGAGTGGGTCGAGGGATATGTGCTTGTTTTTGTTATCATTCATCAGCTACTGTCAGATTTTGTCTGTGCAAGAGCCTAGCTGTGCCCAGCCTTCCAACACTGGGGCTTCCTTCCCTGGCTCTGCTTCTACCTCTCTTAGCATGTAGTGTATGTATGTGCTCATGTAGATATGAAGACATGTTTGCATGTGTGTAGAAGCAGAGATCAATGTCAGGTGTCTTCCTGGATGGCTTTTCACTTTATTTTTTGAGGCAGAGTCTCTCTTTAAACCTGAAGTTTATTAATTGGTTAGACTTGCTGAGCAGTGAGCTCTAGGGATCTATCTGCCTGTCTCCATCAGTGGTGCTGGGGATTTGAAGTAGAGTCTTCATCCTTGCATAGTAGGTCCTTTACCCAGTGAGCCATCTCCCTCATCCTCTATCTTTTTTGTTTGGTTGGTTTTGTTTTTGTTTTTTGAGACAGGGTTTCTCTATGTAGCTTTGGCTGTCCTGTGCTCTCTTTGTAGACCAGGCTGGCCTTGAACTCACAGAGATCTGCCTGCCTCTGCCTCCCCGAGTGCTGGGATTATATGCGTGTACCACCGTGCCCGGCTATCCTCTCTCTTTTCTGAGACTGTGCCTTACTATGTAGCCCAGACTCTCCTGGAAGGTGTGCTCCAGTTGCCTGGCCTCTCTGCAGAGCTGTAGGCTCACCATTGTTACATTGCTCACTGTTCTTCTGTCCCTACTGCGGCCACCCTCAGCCAGTACCAAGAGCCCAGGAAAGCAGTTCCATGTGGGCATCCAATGCAGCCAATGCCTCGGGGGCCACAGGAGGCTCAGATCTGTTCTCATTTGGAGAAGGATGTTTTACGACTTCAAAAACTTCAGTTTTGCATGATTTCTTTTGTTCTTCATTGTGAAGTAATTCTTGGCTAGGAAAAGTTGGAGGAATCCTGTTGAATGTCTTTTCCAACAAGAGCTATTTACTGGCTGTGCTTTATCTGAAAGACACTTGCAATGCTATGTAAATGCACATTAGACACACTAGAATGTGATTTATGACTTATGAATGTACATTTTATTTTATGAGCCATTTGAATAAGATGCCCACTGTCTTCTGCTTATTTCTTAATTGCCTGGTGTATGTTTTGCTAGGATGAAGTCACCCCATAATCAGCCTGTGTTTATCCACTAGGAAGTTAACAGGCACAATGTATCACCATCTCACACAAGGATCACTTTTCCCAGCAGTATCTCTCAGGCCAGAGAGTATGTTTTTTTCCTGGCCAGGCTCCAATCCAGGACAGTGTCTTCTTTTCTTTCAGGGGCCTATGGCTTTAATCTTCCTTCATCTAGAATGTTCCCCGGCCTCACTCTGCCTTTTGTGACCTTGGCATTTGTGAAAGCTCCAAGCCAGTCACTGTGCAGCGTGTCTCTCATCGTGGGCTGGCTGCCTTCCCCTCATTACCAGATTCCTGTCTCACACCCCAGCGGGAAGAACAGAGACTAACCCAGTCTCTCCTTGCCAGTGTGTCTCCTGCTGTCACACATTTTGATCACTTAATTAAGGTGACACCTGCCTGGTATTTCCGCTGGTGATACTGGTATCTCCACTTGGCGATGTGTGGCAAGACATTTAGGGACCATGTAAATGTCTTGCTTTTCTAGAGACACCCTTTAATTTTAGATCCCTTGAGGCTCTCCACTGAACAATGTATTTTGGGTGTGGCTGCAGAAATCTGATCGAGAAGATTATAAGCATGTGTCAGGGCCTCTTTGACCTATTGGCTTCATTTCAAAGAATATATTCAAGGGAAACAGATTTGCATCCCAGCAGCACAGTGAGAGGACACAGTGGGATAACCAGAGTTGAGTCACATGTTGCATAGCTGTCGGGGAGATGATCCCGTCATACCATCGTGCAGTGCTGCGTGGGTGGTAAGGCGGAAACTGCACATGTGCAGATAGAGTGTAGGGTCCTAGCCTAGTCGTGGGTCGGAGAGAGGGTTCCAGCAAGAGCATTATGAAGCTTGCACTTCAGCTCACCCAGTAATCCAGGAAGGCCTTGAACCTCTGAGTCTTCTACCTAGTGTTACCTGTGCAGGCGATTCAACTGGCCTGCCCTCAGGGGCCTTTAGAGTCTTGATGACATCCGATGTCACCACCTGTGTGTCCAGGGGGCTCACCAGGTAGGTGCTCAGGGGTTTAACCTGCCTGCCACTCCTGCCCACTCTCTCTCTGTCACTCCCCCAGCTCTGTCTACCTGGGTGCAGCCGGCCCTTCCTCCCCCTCTCCTTCCCCCTCCCCCTCTACAATAAATCTTATACCATACATGTTGCATGGTGCCATATCTTTATATATTGCAACACCTGGGCCTCCAAGAGGGCTAGCATCACAGGCACAAGCACCAGCACCCAACAAGTTGATGAAAATCCAAAAGAAGCCTGTAGCTTCGTTCGTGATAAGCATCAGCATTAGTTGATAATGTGTCACGGTGGGGTGAGAGATGAATATCTGAGGGAACTGAGTAAGGGATGTGCCCGCACTCACTACACTGCTTTGCAGCTTTTGTAGAGAGAAAAAGTTGTTCCCAAACAAAAAACATCACCAAGAAGTTAATGGGGGCAAATAGGAATTTCATCTTGACTGCTGTGGCGGTTTTGGTGGTATAGAGAGTCCAGACACATCAGAGTGCTTTCTGCACAGGCATGAGGACCTGAGGGAGAGCCCAAGCATGATGTAAAGTCTGGGTGCTGTGCACACACTGAAACCCAGTGCTGGGAATCCAGAGAGATCTGGGATTTCCTGGCCACCTGAAACAGCAAAGCCCAGGGTTAGTCAGAGGGCACCTGCCTGTCTGCTCCAGCACCATGCGTGTTGTCACAGCAATAGAGAAGACTCTCTCTGTCTCTCTCTCTCTCTGTCTCTCTCTCTGTCTCTGTCTCTGTCTCTCTCTCTCTCTCTCTCTCACACACACACACACACAGTAATAATTAAAAAATAAAAACTTGTTTTGGGTAAGCTCCTAATTTTTCAGTATCTATCCCAGGAACTGGGTGAGAGGCTGGAGAGATGTCATGATGGTTAGGAGAGCTTGCTGCTCTTCCAGGGCACCCAGGGTTGCAGGAGACTGTCATTTGGATCCCATCAATTCACTGTGGTTCATTCTTATACTTGGCAGCTCCTAGTGAGAACATGAGTACCTGCCCTCACTCACACAGAGAAGGGGTATTTACAGCCCACATAGCTTTGTCATGAAGAGAGGCTCACGGGCATCTGGATTTAGGGGCAGGTCCTCAAGCTTTCCTATGCCTAGTGTTTGAGGCAGGGCTGGGAGATGTTTAGACACCTTGAATATGCAGATCCCCAGGCCCCAGTAGCAGCTCTGCCTTACTGGGCTAGAGTGGAGCCACCCAGCTGGTGGAGGCCAAGCCCTGCTCCTGCCCAGGCCTGGGCATTTCTTGAAAGTGGCTCAGCCCAGTGTGGCTCACGTAACTTCTCCCCTCCTAATGCACCTGGCTCAAGCTCCAGCTGACCCCAGGGCTCTTCCAGGATCTCTGGAGCTCCCCATTCCACCCTGGTGGAGGGCAGTGTTCCAGGAGAGGTGGGAAGGCCCCTTCCTTTCACTGCTCCGTGGGAACCCAGACAAGGTGCGCCCATGTCTCAGGTGGCCTGGGCCTAGAGTAGCCCTTGCTGTCTCCCTGAGAATGTATTTGCCTGTAAATGTTTAGAGATCTGAGGGAGAGTGTTGCCTGAGAAAAGCCTGCAGGGAGGGACAGAGGTAGAAATAGAAGGGAGCAAAAGCCAGGTGATGCTGGGCCAGGTCACAGTGAGAGCTGAGGAGGACAAGCAGCAGGCCAGTGCCCAGGCTGCTCTTGGTTGTTTATTTTTCAGTGAAGATTTCATGCTGTCAAGACAGCTCTTTCTGCAGAGTGAGGCCCAGCATGTTGTCTGCTTACAGGGCAGCTCTGGAGATCCAGGCTGTTCTAGGAACAGCGGCTGATTCCCAGGTATGAATTCAACCCTGAGCCCTGTCAAAGGAGCAGGACCTTGTCTGTACATGGCAAAGCATATGGTTCCATCCTAGGAATTCTCCCTTTGTGGAAAGGACTTTCAGGGGAGCCTGACAAGGAATGCCATCCACTGTGGCCTGCCTGGGTGATGGGGTAAGGCTTGGGCATCAGCAGGCAGGAGGTTCCCTCTTAGCCACAGGTGGGCTCAGCATCAAGCATCTCCCTAAGGGACAGCTTTCCAGTTGTGCTGGGGATCAGGGGCAAGATTATTTTAGTATATCTTCAGGATGGGAAAACAGGCTGATAATTGAAGGGGTAAGGGGTCAGAGCTGGCCCCAGGGAGACAGGCACAAAGGGTGTTCACTAGCTGAGGAAGTAAAATTAGCTGTGTGAGGCCCCAGAATGAGGGGCAAGCAGAATAAGGAGATTCCTCTAGCACATCTGTAATTCCAGTACTGGGGAGGTTGAGGCCAGAGGGTTGAGAATTTGAAGCTAGCCTGGGCTACATAATGCAATAGCCTGTTACCCCGATCAGACTCACCTGCAATCCACTTCCAGTCTTACAGGAAAGCTCTTCAAAATGCACCCCAAGTACAGCTGCTTCTCTCCCCACCACCCTTTGCCTGGTCAAGATGGGCTCCTAAATGCTTCTGTCAAGCCCAGAGACAACCCTTGCCTGCACATGAATTACTCTGAGGTCTTGGACAGGCCTGTGTGCTTCGTTATCTAGGGCGAAGAACTGTTGGTCTCCTGGGCCTTCAGGGTGAAGGTGATTACAGATCAGCATGTGAGATACACGGAGAAGCCAGCCAGGGAGAGGCTGACACTAGGAGCTGCCAGCACTGGCCCCGGGGTACCGCTCATGCAGCCTAGAAAGGAAGGGTCAGGATGACTTTGCAGGGCTGAGGAGAGAGCGCATTGGTGAAGTGCTTGCCTTGACCTGAGCTCAGTCCTCAGAACCCACGGGAAAATGCAGAGTTGGTGGCACATGCTTGTAGCCTCAGCTCTGGGAGGCAGCCAGCCTGGCCTGCTGCGTGAGTGCTAGGCCAGGGAGACTCAAAAAGAGGTAGCACCCGAGGAAGTGCTCAGAGCTGTGTTCTAGCCTCTACACACATGTGCACCAGTGCATGCACGAACACACACACACACACACACACACACACACACACTCAACACACACATACACAAATAATGTATGTTTGGTCTTGAGGAATATGTTTTCATGACAACAGATCCCCAGGGGTTGCCTGCGGCCCTTAGAGAGGAGACTGACCACGCCCTGCCTGGTGGCCTTTCCCACGCATCACAGGGTCACCCTGGGAGGGCGCTCATTCTGTAACCCGGCCCTGCTGCCTCCCAGCTCCGCATCCTTGGGAGTGTCTGGGCTTGTTTGTAGGGTGCTGGTGGCCCCTTCTGCTTCACCAGGTGCTGTGAGAACTGAGTGCTTAGAGAGGGGCCTGCAGGTGGCTCAGCAGGTAAAGGCATTTGCTGCTAACGCTTGACCACATGGCTTCCATCCCTGTGCCCCACCCACATAAGGTGGAAAGAGAAAACCAATTCCAAAAAGTTGTTCTCTAGTTTCCACACATGTGCCATGTATGTGACAACCCACCCACCCACATACTCTAATGCACACACAGTAATTCCACCTTCACATACCTACATACGCAATAATAAGGACCTACATACATAATTTTGAGAACTTTTTTAAGTGCTGAGAGGGCATGGTGAGATTGATCAGAAGGCAAAAGAACCTACCACCAAGCCAGAGGATGCGAGTTCAATCTCCAGGACCCACAAGGGTGCACACAAAATAAATGTAATAAGAATATTTTAATAAAATGTAAGAATGGCTAGGAAATGGCAGTGCATCGTGTCTGTAAACCACGGAAAGAACATGAGCAGCCGACACTCACTGTGGACAGCTGAACCTCCTTGTTCTCATGGCTCTCGCCTTTACGATGAACAGTGTGAAAATTCGTTACCCGTCATGATTGGTGGGGCTCTTCATGATGGCGTGTTGATGGGTATTCCACCTTAAATGTGGTCCTTACAGGTGTGCTATAACTGCCTGGGTGCCAATTATAACAGGGCTTTCTTTGGACTGCCAGCTCCCGATAATGACATGGAGACGTTTGATCAATCAAGAAGGTTTGGCCTTAGCATTGGCTTGTTCCCCAACTAGTCTTAACTTAAATTATTTCATATGTGCTAACCTAGGTTCTGCCCCGCGGTTCGTTATCTGTCCTCAGCACCTTTCCTGCACCAGTTTCTTCTGTGTCTGGCTGACTCCCTTGTCTGGCTGGCAACTTCTGCAGTCTCTGATTTCTTCCCCAGGGTTCATTTCTACCAGAAGTCCTGCCTTCCTTTCCTTCCTTTGCTAGAGGCCAGTCAACTCTTAGCTAAAATCAGAAGGGGTGGGAAGGAGTGTTTACAAGATAAGGTGCAGAGCAAGACTATAGTCCGGCCCGTGAGCAGGTCTCTGCCAGCACAGAAACCAACACTGGACTCTAAGAGACAACCTTCACGCGGTGCACACGAAGGCCACCACAGCAGTGTGCTTAGTTTGCCTTGTGTTGCTTGGTAAGCACATGCTCTGGACATATGGCTGCTATCTTGGTTCAAGAACCACATGGCTTGCTCAGTGGTTTCCATTTTACTGTGATTCACCCAGGCTTCAGTATGGCATGGGTGGCAAACTCCCATCAAAACGTAAGAAATAAAGCTTTCTATCTTCAACGAGGGCCAATGACTTGGCCCCCGGGATGCTGTAGGCTGGCCTTTAGAAGACTGCGGTGCAGATGCCCCCTTAGTGCCAGCTGGGAGCTCAGGCTGGGTCTCACTCCCTCTCCAGGTGGTGTATAGGCTGGGTGTATACCTTTCCAGTTTTATTCTATGTTGGTTTGTGGACACACGTGTTTTGAACCATGTGTATATGGGGACAGGTGGAAGCCAGAAGAGAACATCAGACCCCCTGAAGGTGAAGGTACAGGGGGGAGAAGCCACCTGATGTGGTTGCTGGGAAGGGAACTCTGGTCCTCTAAAGAGCAGGGCAAGCTCTTCCTGCTGACCCATCCAACTCCTAGCTTTTGCTTTAGATATAAACTGTGTCATGATGTATGCCTGGCCATATGGCTTCCTTTTCTTCAGCGTCTCAGAGCTGTGACACTGTGTCTCCTTTCTACAACCACAGCTCAGAGATTACTGTACAGACGAGCCAAAGTGGATCTGGCCCCCCACCATGGGCAGGCGTGCCAACTGTGACATGAAGTGCGCGGTGGGCAACCTGTGTTACCTTGGTGATGTTGAAAAATGCTGTCTTGAGGGAAGATACTAAAAAAATAAAACTGCTGCATTTGATGGCACTCATGTATGCTAAGTTGGCAAGACTGACCCCAGGTGACAGATGGACAATCATATTAAAGTCTTGATGATATTTTGTTTTTAGTGTATGTATCTGTCTCTGTGTATATCTGTGTCTATATATGTGTTTGTGTCTGTGCATCTATGTATGTGTCTATGCTCTGTGTGTCTGTCTGTGTGTCTATGTGTATATCTGTGTCTATGTGTGTTCCGTGTGTGTCTGTCTATGTGTGTCGCTGTGTGTGTATATATATATATATATATATATATATATATATATATATATATATATGTACGTATGTGTGTGTGTGTCTATGCATTTGTCTGTGTTCAGGATGTGTGTGTGTGAGTCTATGTGTGTCTATGTGTGTGTGCGCCTGTGTATATATGTGTATCTCTTTGTGTCCTTGTGTTTGTGTTCTCTGTGTATGCATGTGTCTATGTGTGTCTCTCTGTGTGTCTATGCTTGTGTCTGTGTTCTGTGTGTATGTGTCTGTATCTGCGTTCATGTATGCTTGTGTGCATGTATCGTCACAGAAGCAATACCCACTGTCGTACTGCTGAGAGTGTTCAGTCTACTTATATGTGTAAAGCATGTCTGAACTCCAGACCTTATAGACACCAGTCTTGAGTGTGGACTCTGATTTTTTTTCTATCTGTCCAAGCCTGGGCTTTTACAGAAATCCAATGTATTTGTTTGTTTTCCAATGACTACTAGATTAAGTAAGGTTTGTTTTTGTTTTTTTAATCAATAAATATTTATTTACTTATTTTGGTTTTTTGAGACAAGGTTTCTCTGTGTAGCTTTGGCTGTCCTGGACTCACTTTGTAGACAAGGCCGGCCTCAAACTCACAGAGATCCACCTGCCTCTGCTTCCTAGAGAGCTGGGGTTACTGTGCTGGCCACTGCACCCGGATGACTGAGTGAGGTTTTAAAACTTGTTTTATTATTATCGTGTGTGTGAACGATGATGGGAGCAGTACGGAGAGCAGAGCACAGCTCTGTGGACTTGGCTCTTCTGTTTCATGGTGGCTTTTTCCTGGCTACTGCACTAAGTACCTTTACCCATTGAGCCATCTTGTTGACCCATGACTTGTTTTTGCTGTTGTTGTTGTTTTTAAGACAAAGTTTCTCTGTGTAGTCTTGGCTGTCCTGGACTTGCTTTGTAGACCAGGCTGGCCTCAAACTCAGAGATCCACCTGCCTCCTCCTCCCTGAGTGCTGGAATTACAGGTGACACTGTTCCTGGCTTATTTTGTTTTTTAAAACAGGGTCTCTCTATGTAGTTCTGACCATCTTAGAACTTATAATGTAGACCAGGATGGCCTTGAACTCATAGAAAGCCACCTGCCTTTGCCTACTGATGCTGGGATTAAAGGCATAATGGGATTAAACTATTACGCCTGGCTACTGAATTGGTTTTTTTTTTTGTTTTGTTTTTTGTTTTTCGTTTTTTTAAGCAGAGAGTCTTTGATGTCATTCTGTTCTTGATTACCTGAAAAATGGGGTTGAACATCCTTAGAATGTGGGGACAGGCTTTGGGTCAGTTTCTCCACTGCTTTCATCCTTACCTTACCTTACCTTACCTTACCTCATCCTTACCTTACGCTTCTGCACTAGCCAACACCCCTCCTTCCACTGCCATGCCTCTCCCAGTCCCTGCTCCTACCCTGCACTCCCATCACACATGGAACACAGCAGGGAGCCCTCCTCTGCTTGAACAGTCCAAGAACCTCTTTCTTGGAGAGGAGCAGGGATTCTCCATCTGTCTGCTGAGGCCATTGCCACGGAGATCTGGGATCCTTCATCTCAGAACTCAGCCTTTTAAACATCAAGGTGCATTGGGGTTCGTGGCACCAATGACCATCTCATGCCCTCCCTGGCACTAACACCTCACAGCACTGGCCTGGTGGTCACTGTCTTGCCCTCTTCTACCCACTCCTAGCTAATGTGACTCTCCCTCTAGGGTCTTTCTTAGCAGATGTCAAAGGACAACCTGATTTTTGTCATACCTTCCAGCTTGCCAGCATAGTGTACCCATTTATTTTAGTTGCTTTCTCTCTTAGCTGTTTTTTTTTTGTTTGTTTGTTTGTTTTGTTTTTTGGTTTTGTTTTTGTTTTTAGCAGAAAGACATTTTTTTTGTTACAGTTAATAAAAAAATAATTATGGAAAAGCATGTGACACAAGTTCATCTCGATCGTTGTGAGGCAGTTCAGTGTTATAGTATGCTCACAGTACCGCATCCCCCAGCCCGCCTGTCTCTGCTCTCCTCCTCATTAACTCTCTCAATTAGACAGTGACTCCCCACTCTGCTGGCTTCTCCTAACCCCTATTCTCCTCACCCATTTCTATTATTCTAGCTTTTCTAAATGCCACATTTAGGTGGGAATTATACAGTTTTTCATTCAGTACCAGGCTCATTTCAGTAGCTCAGTATTCCTGGGATTAATTTGTGTTGTAGCTGAGGGGGAGGAGGGAAGGGCCAGAATGGCACATGTCAATTCATTCAGCTGTTGGTGGATTAGTTGCCCATGTTTTTGATAATGGCTACCTTACTGGAGGGGAAGGAAGGTGCCAGTGAGCTTTCTCTGATTAGGTATGTGGACCATCTTTTTGTGTTTTGTGTGAATACATGTGTGATAGTTACTTTTTTATTAATTTCTTTTTCTCTCATATATTAAATACCAGTTGCAGTTCCCCTCCCTCCTTTCCTTCCAATAACCCACACACCTCCCCCACTACCACTGTTTTCCTTTGGAAAACGGCAGGCCTCTCAGGGATATCAGCCAGCATGGCACTTCAAGTTGCAGTAAGACTAATCATCCCCCCTTGCATTAAGGCTAAACAAGGCAACCCAGCAGGAGGGGAAAAGTCCTAAAGCAGGCAACAGAGTCAAAGACAGCCCCATTCCCACTGTTAGGAGTCCCACAAGAAGACCAAGCTATACAACTATAACGTATGCGGAGGGCCTAGGTCAGATCCACTGGGAACGTCTCTGAGGTTCCTGGGCTCTGGGGCCTCAGGATACCCTTGGGACATTGTCCTACCCAGAGCTGGGATACATTTCCAGTCCTCATAGCAAGTGACTTGGTTTGAGGCCCCAGACCTGTGGGTTTCCTGGAAACCCTTTTATCCGAGTGCAGGAAGGCAGGCCAACCAACCCAACACATGACAATAACAGCAACAGCCATGCCCACCTTCCACACCATCGGTTCAACTTACAGCCCTGAAAGCTGGAGAATACACACAGAAAGGTTTCCATGCAGAGGCCAGATACAAGAAGCAGAACAGTGGTCATCAGAGACCCTAAGAGTGGATGGCTCTGTAACACTGGAGACAAGGCAGCCTGATAACCTAAGCCCACTGTAGTAGATTCCCCAAGTTGAAGCAATCGAAGCCTCAGCCTGCCTCCACAGTGAACTCCTTGTAAAAATTTGGACACTTTGTGGACTTCATAACCCCTCAAGGCAGAAAAGTGGCCAGACCTCTGCCTGAGGAAGCTCCAGAAGCCCAGCTCTTCATCCCCCAGACCTCTGTAACTGTCATCTCCAGCCCCTCAGAAGGACTCATCCTAGATTATGCAAATTTGAGGAGAAAATTCTGGACAAAACCCCACCAATCCATGAACTGGAAAACTGACCAATCCCCAAGCTTCCCACTAAATCCCACCAATCCCTGAGCAAGAATTCCAACCAATCCCTGAACAGGAAAGCCCACCAATCCCTGAGGTCCCCAAGCTTAGGACTTGAAATCCCACCAATCCACACTCTGCAAATCAAAGCTCTGTCGCTTAAAAGACTCTATATAAAGGCTGTCAGCCTAGTTCTCCATTGCCCTCTCCCTGGAGCAGAGACAGTCACTCCTGTATTCATTCCTTCTCTCCTGGATTCTTCCCTTCAATAAATCTCTTTTAAGAGAAAAATAAATAAATAAATACTCCCAGAGCTGTGAGGTTCCTGGGCTCCCATGTCTCAGGATACCCTTGGGACACTGTCCCACCTCAGAGCTGAGATACCTTCCCAGCACTCAGATTTGCAGCCTTGGAGTTGTAGGTTTCCTGTACACCCTCCCATCCGAGTACCAGAAGGCCAACCAAACAAAAACAACAAGAGGCTCCTGTTTAGTCTAGCTAAGGTGGCTTGTATTGCCACCTACACAGTATTTGTGTTTGGCCAATATTACATAAAAGGGAATCTGGAAGGTGGGAAATAGGTTGCTAGTATGAAGACATGACTTTCACTCTAGAACCCATGTAAAAAAAAATTCTGGGCATGGGAGTGGGTCCTAGTAATGGTGGCTGTTCACAGTGACTCGATGGCAGGGAAGCATTCTGAATCTGCCATGGATCCCTTTGTAAACTTCGTAAACTCTCAAGTCAGGAAGGTGTCCAGGCCCCTTCCTAAAGAGCCCCAGCTCCTAGGATCCAGGTCCTGCTCCTAGACTTCCCTAATGGTCATATTCTAATGGCTGCAATTGTCGTTTTAAGCCCTAAGTCAGGAGAGTGCCCAGACCCTGCCCAATAAGAAAAATCTTACCAATGCCAGAATAGAAAAATCTACCAATCCCCGAGCTCCCCAAGCCAGACTTGAAATCCCACCAATCCTTGCCCTGGAAATCTCCACTCTGGAAAGTTCTACTCCCTAAGAAATCCTATGTAACTCTTGCCTACTATTAGTTCCCTCCTGTATTCTCCTAGGAGCAGAGGCAGCCACCCTGGATTTGTACCTCCAAATAAATTTCTTTTATTTGCAGAAGAAGCCAAGAAGCAAAGAAGCGGAGTGGGGAAGAGGCTCCTGGTCTCAGCTTTGCTGGGACCCTCACCTGGGAGCTGCAGTGCTGAAGAAGAGGGTTAGTGAAGCAGAGCTGTTACCCAGTAGCGCTCCAGCTCAGCTCACTCCTCCCTCAGGGCTGCAGTGTCTGCTGCAAAGGCCTCCTCTCAGAGCTGTGGGGCTCCTGAGCCCCCATGTCCCAGGATAGCCTTCCACCTGGACTCACCTCAGAGCTTCATGGCTCCTGGGTTTCGGAGTCCCTGCATACCCCAACAAGTAATCCCAGTACAGGGGAGGCAGAGTCAGGCAGAACTCTGGGTCTTGTTAGCAAGCCTAGAAGAATCAGCAAGTGCCAGACCAATGGAAGACCATGTTTTAAATGTTCCAATATGGCCTTAAACATATTATAAGCATTAATGAGCATCAAACTCCAGCTGGGTTGCAACAGCATTATATAAAATTGGTGTAATTATGAGGCCCAGGATGATATTTTATTATATGTGTATGCAATATGAAACCATGAGTAGGCAATACACACCCCTACCAGGTTGGGCATGCACTGACACTTCCCATGATGGGTGATGACAACCTCCTGTGCCTGAGCCTGGTGACTGGCACTGCCTCTGCCTGAGCCTGGTGACTGGCACTGCCTCTGGAAACAAACATGTCTGTGAAGGAGTCTGGGACATGTCTGTGAAGGAGGCTGAGGACATGTGTGAAGGAGCATGAGGACATGTCTGGGACATGTCTGTGAAGGAGTCTGGATCATGTCTGTGGAGGAGTCTGGGACATGTGTGTGAAGGAGGATGAGGACATGTGTATGAAGGAGGCTGGGAGTTCTCAGTAAAGGCCCTTGCACACTGATGTATTCACACTGGCAGTGTTATGCCCAGATCTTAAGGTCCCCAAAGACCAACAGAAACAGGACCACATATGCAAGAGCAAAGAGCTTTATTCAGGCTTAAGCTCAGTCTCCAATGCAGTGGACCAGAGAGGAGAGCTCCAAGCAGCTATACATCAGGGGTTTTTATTGGGGTTTGAGCAAGAACCTGAATTCCCAGCTTAGCAGTTACATGATTGGATGGTATTCAGCAAGGGCAAGTGTGTTACAAAGTGATTGGCTAACTAACATAACTAACATTGAGTGAGCTATCTATAGACCTCAGGAATGTTAGGTCAGTGGGCTGTCCAGCACAGTTGCCCCACTCTGAGATAAGATACCTTCCCATGTTTGTGGTAACCTCCAGGCTATTGCTGGGGTAGGGAATTTTATGGTTTTCTTATTCCTGGAATTGGTGACCTATGGCGTAGTTCCTGGGAGTGATGACTTTTTGGGGGGAGGGGAGTTATGCTTGCTCCTTTTATTCCCCCCCTTGAACAGGATACAATCTCAAATCTTTGAGATGGGTCTAAGGGCTGGTATTAAGACTTTTTTTTTTAAATGCTAGGCATAATTGTGCAGGGGGCACAAAGCATGTCTAGAAAGACAGAACTAAGGGCCAATTTTCTGGTATGTCAACTGACATTATAGAAACCCATTCTTTATGCTGGGGAACCCTTTTTGACTTAGCATTTCAGCCAGTTAGATAGGATAAAGGCTAATGAACTTCTCTTCTTCTGTAGCTGCTTTAGGCTGACATTGGGGAGGAGATATTGGGGACCCAGGAAGGCTGAAAAAGCTAGTCAAAAGCTAGTCAAAGGGGAACCATATCATTAGCGATCCAGCTGAAGAGACAGGGAGCCATCACATCGGCTGGACTGGTTTACTTCAGCTTTCAGCATGTCCAGATTTCAGCTCTCAGTCCATAGCCAATCCCTGAATGGAGTCTGTCAGCCAGGTGAAAATCTGCTGAGACAAATTCAAACTAGAGACAGAAGTTAAAATTTGTCTAATAAATGGGGAAAGCAAGGAATCCCAAGACCAAGGGAAAAACTCATCTGGGGTCCATTTGAGCTATGGCAGATCCAAGTCTTCTGCCTTTTTTAATTTCCTGAAACTGATATGAATTTTAGTTTACAAAAGGAAGTACATTAGTATTACCATTGTATTGAGACCCATACTTTAGAAGAAGCAGGTAACGTGTCTACAAGACAGCAGGAGTAGACTCATGCCATTAACACCTAGTAAAAGCTATGCCTTTTGGGTCAGAGATATACACATTAGACAGAGATGTTTTTAGCATAATTAGAAGTACCTATAAGTCTATCTCCAGAAGTCAACCAAAGGGAAATTGAAATCTCAAGCTTGGATAATAAGCAGTCAGTGCTCCATCAGTTTATCAGAACTCTAATGATCAATGTTGTAACCCTGAACTTCTGAAATCTTATAACAACATAAGTACAGCAATAGCAGAGAGAGGGAGAGAAATCTGAAATATCTCCCATTTTTAATATGCCTTAAATTACTTTCTTATATCATTACAACTTGCATTCATATACACCTACTTAGACCCTCTAATCTTCCTTGCATTTACCAACCTTGAACCATCTTCCTAGAGTCTCAACGTTTTTATATCCTCATAATTTAAACTTTCATATCCTCAGACCTTATATAAATTATATATCTTTCTATCCAGTTATTCACCATAAGACACAGGCAATTAACATGAAGCCTGTGAGAAAGGCAAACCTCTTTATCTTTCTAAATAAGAGATCTAGTACCTAGTAGTTCTAACTACCTAATGAATTGACCAATGAACTAACTGTGGGTCTAATTGTCTGCTCTTTAGCTGTAAAGCTACCATTAGCTTAGCTTAGCCATCAATGTGATCAGAGACCTGAGAAGGACAAATTATAAGCTAAATGAATCTATGTACCAATCAAAATGACAGAGATGCCTAGTCAGTCCACAACCTAGGCAGCTGCACATGGCTCCTGTTGTCTCATGGCAGCATGAGCAGAGGCAGTCTGGCCATTAGGAACAGAAGATGAGAGACTGATTTCACCTTGCCTTCAGCAACATGAAACAATGACTCTCCACGTGTCCACACCTTTGTCCACAGTTTAGGCTGGGCCCTAGCGGTGGGTCAGTTGGGCAGTCTTGCCCAGTGGTTAGCATACCACAATCCAGAGTTGAAGTCATCTGTCATTGTGCCCAAATCTTCTCAGAGACCTTGGGAAGCTACTGCCAGGATTTTGAGACTCTCTGTCATAATAAGCTTACACATGTTAAAATGCCATATTGCACAGATCTCTGACAAGCTTGAGGGCCAGCATATGAGTTACTCTTTGTCTATCTTTAGTTATCTGCTCGAAACTTCATTCCATAAAACAGAATGTTATAATCTCTAATTCTGGCATATTCCTTAGATAAGTGTTTTAGAACTGTATCTATTTCAAGTAGATCTACAAAGGCAAACTTTGTAGTTACCCATCCTAGGATTAACCCTGAAAACATAAACAAGAGAGTAGGTAAAGCTGAATCTTGTAACCAACTGCAGTCATTAGCATAACTTTAAATATATTTCTGAACTAAAATCAACCACAGTTCATAGAGGGGCTGGCAAATCTTGCTGATCCTACCACATCATATTATTAAGACTAAACAGTACAGAGCTTAAAAGACAGAAGTTTCTTTTAGCACTAAACAGGGAACTGACCACATCTGGCAGCCCTCAACAAATATGGCAGTAAACTCACGGTTCCACCCTCTTCATCCCTGGACCAACATGGCGGCTAGCCAAGAGTTGTTACAGGCTGTGGCCGGCAATTTAAAACATGGCTGTCAGATGTTGCTGATGGTGTTGCGGCCTCCTATGGTATAGCACTGTGGAGCAGTTACAGTTTCCCGGAACCAAGTTCTAACATTGTGATCAAATAAGTTTTAGGACCAACTGCGTAATAGAACAGTATAGAAGAATTTTAAAACTGTACTTGAACTATTCTGGCCATACCAAACCTATTGGCCAGAAAGAAACAGCATTAATCTGTTTTTTCAGGAACTTAATGACACAGGCAGCCAGGCACATTTCAAATCAGCCTGTTAATCTGAGTAGATGTTCATAAACCAAGGTTGAACCACACATATAGCATGCTGCAAAAACACATTCTTGAAATTTATATATATATATATATATATATATAAAACGACATTATAATAAAATACCTGGTAAACTTTAAAATGTTTCATAGCCTCAAACACATTTTTAGAAGACATCTGTTTTTGCAATATCAAAATAAAGTACCCTTTTTAGGAGTGAAGTCACAAAGCATAACCATAATTTTAAAAGTCAAAACCAAATTTTACCAGTATAAAAATTCAATCTTTAAAATCAATACCAATTAAAAATGAGATTTGTCTTCTTAGTCTAAAAGGCGATAGGATGATAAACAGAATTCATTATGATGAAGAGGTTCTGAAATTTTTTTGCCCTGTATGGCAATTTCAAGATGGCGGAGTCACATCACATGGCAAGTCATGTGGTTGCTATTTAAAAACATCTGTGTTTTTATAGATGTTGCAAACACATATGCACACATAAATGTTTTAAACAAGAGTTTGAATTTAAACTTCAAACATATCCAATAACTGTTAATCTACAATCACGACATACAGAGCATATTAACCATTTAAGATCAGTCAGAAATAAACATGTAATGGCCATACATACATTTAAACCACAAAACCTTCCTTCATTCAGCTGTAATAACAACTTTGTTATCTGTTGAATCTATAGGAGTTTGTCATTTGCTGGCAGTGTTGTCCCCAGGGTGCCACACCCTTCAGCCACCCCTTGGCATGCCTCCTCGCCTTTGAGCTCTCATGCTGACCTCCAGAAGAGAAGCGGCCATCACCACCATTTTTCCTCCTGGAGGCAGGCTTGTACACCCACAGCCATTGTTGGCGGCCTGCCTGCCTTCCCAGGCTCTTTTCTACCCACAGCTAAAGGCTAGAGGAGCAGAGCTTGTGGACCATGGCTCGAGACACTCTGCCAGGGACCTGAGGCTTGTGCTTGAGCCCCCATGACCCACAGCTCTGCTGGCCTAAAACTAAACTCAAGTTTTGCCCATGGTTAAATCAATTAAAGAAGACCCACCACAAAACAACAAGGACAGGACATTCAGGAATAGACACAAACGTTCTTGGGGGAAACTGGTTGACCAGGGAATTGTGGCAGTACCATTTGCTGGATCCAGAACCAAAGAACCAATTTGAGAGCTTCCAGGCTCCCCAAAACCAAAACCAATGAGAACTGAGGTTCTCCCAAACAGCTGGCAAGAACATCTTTTATACCTGGGGCTGGGGGATTTACAGCTCATCCTCCAATCCCAAGGGCCAGTTTCAACTCCTTCTGCAAAGAAAAACAAAACCAAGAAAGTAGACATCAGAAACAAGAACACAGACACAAGGAAACACAAAACGTAAACTAATATCTCTGAGACACAGAGCATTCACTTACCGGCCGGTGTTCAGCTCCATGTGCTAGGAGTCCTAGGAGGTTTTGGGGATCCTGTACAAGCCCCCAAATGTTATGCCCAGATCTTAAGGTCCCCAAAGACCACCAGGAACAGGACCACATATACAAGAGCAAAGAGCTTTATTTGGGCTTAAGCTCAGTCTCTCCATCGTCACCAATGCAGTGGAGAGGAGAGCCCCGAGCAGCTACATGGCAGGGTTTTTAGTTGAGGTTTGAACAAGAACCTGAATTCCCAGCTTAGCAGTTACATGATTGGATGGTATTCAGCAAGGACAAGTGTGTTACAAAGTGATTGGCTAGCTAACATAACTAACATTGAGTGAGCTATCTATAGACCTCAGGAATGTTAGGTCAGTGGGCTGCCCAGCACAGTTGCCCCACCCTGAGGTAAGATACCTTCCCATGTTTGTGGTAACCTCCAGGGTATTCCTTGGGTAGGGGATTTTATGGTTTTCTTATTCCTGGAATTGGTGACCTATGGCCCAGTTCCTGGGACTGATGACTCTTTGGAAGAGGGGGTCAGGCCTGGTCCTTTCAGGGGGCAATAGGAGTGTAGTGAGTGCCATGACATCAGCAGTGGGTGGATAAGCCCTCAACACTGTCTAGCACATAGAAGACTCTGGATTAAAACAAAGAAACAAACAAACAAACAAAAAACCAAAAAACACTACCTCCTTTCTTCATTAACCTCTGTGGTTGAAAATGTATTCATGTTCTTTAAATCAAAGTGTGCCTCTTGTATCAAATTGTTTTCATTATTCAGTTCAGCAACCATTCTGGAGCTGTATGCCATTCCCCCTCTGCTTCCAGGAACAGCCTGGACAGGGCTCCTGAGGCCAAGCGCTGTGACTCATCTAAGCGTCTCTTCTCTGGGTAAATGTATGTTGGGCTTTCCATGGTTTCATCATAGCATGTCCTGGGGACCCCTGGGACCTGTGGCCTTCTCTGGGTCCCCTGCACTGCTGCAGTAGTGCTCAAAGCAGCTAACTTCATGTGAAGCTCCTTTAGCACATAGGCTTGAAGACCATCCTGTCCCTACACAGGCTCTGGCTGTAGTCTGCTGGGGCCCCATGTTAGGTGGTGGAGCACATGCAGGGGAAGGCCACACTGTGAGGCAGGAAGCTTGGGGAGAGAGATGGCACTGCGCATCCCTTCACAGATGATGACTTAAGGGCCATGGACTAAGTGGCCCTGCCTCTTAGCAGTCCACTCCATGTTCCAGTACTTCCACTCCAGTGACCAAACCTCCAATTACAAGACTTCAAGCCACAATCACAAGACATTCAAGCCATATTACCTGTGTCCTTCTCTGGATTTTCTCTAGAGTGTGATGTGAATTCGTTGCCTTTCTTGTTGCTGTTACAAAAGTCACTTTAGGAAGGAAAGATTGCCTGTGGCTCAGTGAGGGAACACAGCCCATCATGCAGGGGAAGGCAGCAGGAGCGGGCAGCTGGAACTTTGAACTTGCTCACATCTTGAAGGAACAGAAAGCTGAGTGGACAGGGAGTAGAGGCAGGCTCTAACCCCTCAAGACTCATCTCTAGCGGTTCTTCTTCCAGAAACATACTGGCTGGCCATTGGAAGGGACCTCATCGTAAGAAAGCAGCCTGTCTTGTTTCCTCAGCCCAACTATACAGCTTATCCAATACTGCCATCTTTCACAGAAAGTTCTAGATGGATGGTAAAGACAAGTCCAAGAACATGAGAATGTGGCCATAGCCCCAGGTCTTGTGTGTCTGACTCTTACTCCTCATCTGGAGCCTCTCACCACAGGTGCTACCAGCCCTGAGAATGCCCTTCTGTGACAGAGCTGGCTGCTGAGCCCCATTTCATCTGTCAGGATGGCTCTCATGGAGCCACTGGAGATGAATCTGTGAGTGCCATCTAACAGCAGTTATCAAGATGGGGTCCAAGCCCCTTGGAGGAACTCATAACACAAACTGGCCAAGGCATATATTTAAAACATTACTTCAGACATTCCCTTCTCTATGTGCTTTATAAACAGTGTACTTGACTATATTTCATCATTTCTAAAGCTTATTCAACAGCCTTCTACTGAGAGTTTATACTCCAATTTTTTGCTAACAAGGACATCTGATCAAGAATATTTGAGGTTTGGACATGATGATACACATTTTTTAATTTTGTCACTCCAGAGGCAGAGGAAGGAGTATCTCTGTGAGTTTGAGGCTAGCCTTGTCTAAACAGCAAGTTCTAGGAGAGCCTGGGCTACATAATGAAACCCTGTCAGAGAGAGAGAGAGACAGAGACAGAGAGAGACACACACAAGAGAGAAAGAGAGAGAGACATAGACAGGGACAGAGAGAGAGGAGGAGGAGGAAGAGGTGGTGGCGGGAGGGGTGTAAGGATCTGATCTCACAGTAAGGCTCTTTGGAGAGTCTCTGTCCCCACCCGCCCATCTCAGCCAGCCCTGTCCTGGGAGCTTGCGTCATCTCAGAACAGACACTTATGTTGAGAATGGTGTCAAGTAGCAGTGACTACGATGGCTTTGTGTGTGTTCGTGTGTGGGATGCATGTGCATGGTGTGGCCTGTGGAGGCCAGAAGACATCTTCAGCTATTTTTATTTGTTTATGGGTTGGCAATGGGGTCTCTTTCTGGCCTGCCTAGAGCTTTGTAAGTAGACCAGGCCAGCTGCCCAGTGGCCTTGCGGGCATCCACCTGTCTCCAGCTAATGGCATCACACCCAGGTGGAGTCTAGGGAATAGGACCTGGGTTCTTGTGACTACAAGGCATGGGCTTTACCAAATGAGCTCTGTCCAGCCTGTATATGACGGCCTTGGTTCAGGGAGCTGTGAGGCATAATATCAGAAAATTTAAAATGTCTGCTCAAATCTTGTACTACAGCTTGTGCACAGCTTCTTGCAGCCTCACTGACAATGAACACAGTTCACCGGAGCTTCTCACTGTCTATACACAAGTTGGTTCACTGGCCCCAATATTCACTTGACCTCTTAGGAAAAAACAAAACACTAGACCCCAAGAGCATCACATCTGCACCAATGGAACACACAGGCAGAGGGGTACTGCTTCTCATGTGGTTCTCTGGGGCCAGGAGTCCCCAACTCTGCACCATTTCACGGCTGCCTTATGTGATGGTGCTATTGTAAGTAGCAGGTCATTAGGTCACCAGGAATGATAAAGATGTGGCATGCCCAGGCACCTGAACAGGAAGCTGTGGCAAACAAAGTAAGGGGAGAAAGGCCCAAGTGAAGCTGGAAAAGCAGCCTCAGGCCAACACCTTGTGGTAGAGAAGGAGTTAGTAGAAGGAGGAAGGGCCACACAGCTCCACACACCTAAGAAGGTCCCACTGGAATTTCAAGGCCCGTGATTCTGCTGTGTGGAGTTGTGTGGCCCTTCCTGCTCCTGCTGCCATGCTCTCTGCCCCTGAGTTTCTTAATAGAGTCCCAGCCCAGGAGAGGGTATGGGGAAATCCTAGTATAGATTTCAGGAGCAGATACAGTGACTGGTTGCACAAAAGCATTTCTGGGGTGATGATGCTACTTAGGATCTATTAGTTCCAAGGTAGGGCAGTGTCCTAAACTGACTTCTGACTGCATAGACAGAAGGTCGTTACTGTACACAGCAGCCTAAATTCAGCATCATGAGTCTCTTCAGGCAGGTTTCTGCTTACCAGGATCCCACTTAATCCATCTCCAAAGAAACTACATCAGGCAAGGACATCTAATTCCTGTTAATCCAAACAGCCTGAATCAGCTCAAAGACCCCCCACCCTGCTGACTACCATAAAGTCCACTTGATTTTTCTCCCATTTTGCTTCTCCCCAACCACACATACACTCTGAGAGAGGGCCTTGCCAGTTTGAGCCCCAATAAACCTTACTTTCTACCCACTGAGTGGTCTAGTTCATGGTTTCATTGTTCCCTCACTTCTGGGACTCACTGAAGACCAGGAGCTGGGAGTTGAAGCCTGTGGCTGAGAGCATAAAGACCATCAGGACTCTGGACCAGAAGCCACTACCACACACTTTCTCCAATGACTAACTTGGCTACTGGACATCAGCCTCTGGTGCTTTTGACCTACGGGGGTGGGGGTGGGGCAGATTTCCCAGAGCCAGACCAGCGAGAGAAGGCTCTGTCCTGCAGTGTCTGGTTGATCCCCCAGGGTGACCCTGGCCACTCTTGCATTTACAAATTCAAAAGCCTGTGCAATCAGGTCTTGCCCTGATGCCTAGTTGTACCTTTCTTGGAGGTCCCTGATCCCATGAAAAATGGTAAGTATAGTCGTATAAGAAATGCAGGGAAGGAGTCAGAGGGAATTTACACCTCTCCTTCACTTACTTGTTTCGTGACTGAGTGGACAGGAACCTGTGATGGGGATGGATGATTTTTTTCTGTGTGGGATTTTTATTCTACATTCTACTTGACTAAGATCAGTCTAATACTACAAGTGATTGTCAATGTTTAATTCAAACAAACTGCTGATGGCTGAGCCACATCTTGATGTGTATCATATCACCTGAAGTGATACGTGAACCTTCTAAACTTTAGAGGTGTTCTGGTGATGTGTACATAGTTCATTGAAATCTCCACTGTCAGTAAGAGACAAAAAAAAGCACAGAAAAGAGGTCCAGTTTAGAAAATGCCATTTTAATCCCCTCACTGAAAAGGCTTCTCTCAACCAGATTGTAACAAAATCCACAGCTTATTTCAAAAGAAAATTTTAATACAAGAGATTTTAGAAAATTAAACATATTTGTTTAAAAATTCTATTGTGTAAACCTTAACATAAGAGGGGAGTCGGGATACCACATGCTCAGACTTCTGGGCTGTTTGTACCCACAGGCTCCAGCTTAGGGCTGTAGCAACCACAGAGCTTTCCAGGGTGGATGGAGACAGCCAGCCAGAGCCTTCACCCCATCTGGAGGGCCCAGATCTCAGGTTCTCTTCCCGGGTGTTGAGTAACCCTATGGCTCCTGTGCAAACACTGTCACTTGTCCTATGCCCCAACTCTTTCTGGGGCTTTCCAATTCATCCTGATGAAAAAAAACTCACAGAGACAGACAAACCTCCATGTGGTCAA
The DNA here is from genome assembly GCF_907164565.1 of Psammomys obesus. Classification (NCBI taxonomy): domain Eukaryota; kingdom Metazoa; phylum Chordata; class Mammalia; order Rodentia; family Muridae; genus Psammomys; species Psammomys obesus. The sequence continues at coordinate 2,883,103 of NW_026596415.1, forward strand.
GTGGCCTCCCCCTGTTGGGGGCAGAACTGAGCAGGTTGCAGATGGCGGCTGGAAAGGCAGTAGCTGGAACAGGTGGTGAGCAGATGTCTTCAGGGCAGGAGAACACAGCCCCAGTGAGATGTGGACCCAAGGCCTCAGCACAGCAGCCACTCCAGCACTGCTACTGTGCACTCTAGCCTTCCCATTCACTACCTAAACTTTACTTCAGAAACATGATGGAGAACATGTGTCAGCAACAGGGGCTGAACTTTTTGGCACAGAAACATTAGATAAAATACAGTGCTACAGTTGTGCAAAGTTAGTGCAGAACCAACCTAAACAGCAAACATTTAATACTAGCTTTAGTGAAATAATGCACAATATTTGAAGAATGTTCATTACAATAGACCTTGTTAGTAAGGAGGAACCTGCCTTCTGACAGCTCCCAGGCCAGGGGGCGGCTCTGGGGTTGGGTGGCAATGTCCCTACGTGGGGGTGTTGGGCAATCAGGACTGTTATTGCCATGGGCATGAGGCAGCTCCTTCTTGTGTGCCTCTCAAACGATGTAGCAGGGCAGGGGCAGGGCGCCCAGCTGAGACTGCTCCTAGATCCAAGCCTCAAAGGACCCCAAAAGCTGATCATACTGGGAAGGTGTGTGCAGGTGCAGGCTGCTAAAGTGAGGCAGTCTGGTGGTACACCCTGGAGAACAGGGCCCAGCATTTCCTGAGGGGCCAGTTATGTCTAGAGGTTATACAGACATACAGAGCTGGAGTAGATGGAGCAGGAACCAAGGCCTATAACACCATGACATGGGCCTCAGGGCAGGAGAACATTTCTAAGAATGAAGTTTCAGCAGCCACAAGAATGCCAGGGCCACAGTCAAGTTCATGGTTAGGAAGCAGTATCCTGTAGAGGTGGGGATAGTCACACTCACTGGGTGACCATGGCTCTGCATTCCTCTTGGACTCTGAGCCTCAGATCTGGGGAGCATTGTGAGAATAGCCTTCCACCACCTAACCCTGCCCTGCACAGCTATGCCCAATTTCCAGGGGGATCACATGCTATTGTGAGGTAATGAGATGGGCCATCTGGAGCCAAGAGTGATTGCTGGGTTTCTGTGGAAACAGAGTGTGGGCAGGGCTAGAGTGTGGCTTAGGGGAGAGCTTCTGTCCAGCACTTGCAAGGCCCTTGTGTCAGTCCCCAACATGGAGAAACAAGGGAATGGGTAGGAGACAGATAGCAAACAACCAAAGGTCCCACAAGGCCCCTGGAACCATTCTCTTATATTCACATTATGGCAGAGTTGGGCAAATTTCCCACAATTATTCCTTGGAAACCAAAGCATCTACTCTGGATGTTTGCCTGCCTGTCTTTGTTCCTTCCTTCATTCCTTCCTTCCTTCTTTCCCCCTCCCTCCTTCCTGTGCTTTAGCTGCAGAGTCTGAATGTGAAGATGGTTCTGTGTGCTGTGTTTACAGGGAGAGAGCCCAGACTCTTAGTGGCATGGGTTTGGACCAGGTGTCCCCAGGGCCTGTTACTTGAGACTCTGGGCTTTGGAGATGTGGGAGGTGGCAGGATCCTTTCCGTACAGAACAGGATGGAATCTGAAGTGTCTCTGTGCTGACTTCCCCAGCTCAGGAGGTGGAGTTGGGGCTGCTAGAGCCTCACGGGGCCTTTTTGGCTGCTAGGTCCAGTTGCCCATACTCTGAGTGTGGTGTTTGTGTGGAGCCCGTGGCATCTTAGGCAAACAAGAAAGGAACCATGTTGGCTTTCTAGGGCCGAGAAGCCTCTTGGGTCCTCCCTTCCCAGCAAACTGCTTCTTCAGCCATGATGGAGGGCAGCTGTGTTCTGCCTTACCTGTGCACAGCCCACCTGGCCAGAGGTGCCCTCTAGAATTGGAGCGGTTCAGGTCTCTCCCTGCACTCTGATTTCCTTTCTGGCTTCTAGGGAACTTTCCCCAAGGTTTCCATGGCTGGGAAAAGCCCTGCTTCCCCGGATCACTTGCCAAGGTCTAGCTTTGAGCTGAAGCCCTTCTGAGCCCATGCTCAGGGGCAACCTAGGTAGTTGCCCCTTGGTAGCCGCCCCTGGAAACTCCTTGGCAAGTAGAGAAGTGCACACTGCTTGGTACGTGGTCCTTTCTGCAGGCTCCTCTAAGCTGTACCAAGACAGCAAGGAGGTTCTGACCTAGTGAGACACACCATGACAGTATGTTCTGAGAGTCAGAGGGACCCAGGATTGGTGGCAGAGGAAGGCAGAGCTGCAGAGCAGCTGGATCTTATTCTACCCCATACCTGAGAGCCCCGGGCTCTAAGACAGTGCCCTGAGATGAGAGCAATAGTAGAACGTCCTCCTGGGGAGCCACAGCATTCTGCTCCCACTGAGGTGTGTTAGGGACAGTTTGTGCTAAACATGTTCAGGGGACAATCATTCTCTTTTCGGTTCTGGCACTGGGTCTGAGATCCTATAGGGCTGGTCTTCCACAGTAATAATGCCTAGCGCCAAGTCTCTGGTGACCTGAGGTCACAGCCAGGGACGTACTCCTCAGGGTTTCCAGGCTGCTGCTGAGGGCTGTGCTGGATGGTGGACCCCTCAGCTCTGACTGGCTGTCCTTGCTGGGACAGCCTCAGGTTTCCTGTATGAATGGTGCTTCCTGGAGCCAGCACAAGGAGGGAAAGATGAGTTCTTCAAGGACCAAAGTCACTGCCAATGCCTTTGCTAGGCCACTAGATGATGTACCTGGAGAAATCACATCCATACCAGCCATGTGGCAGTGCTGTTGGGTGTCTAACCACCACAGGGGCAAGAGGAAGGGCAAGGAGGCCTCGTCCACAGGCGCAGGCAGTTGGATCAGGAGATCCGAGAGTGTAACAGTCATTCTAGTTCCCACAGGGGACAGTGTCATGGGCGACACCTGAAGGACCCTCCTGCCTATGTGTCGTGCATCTCAGCCAGGGGTCTGGGTGCAGCCTGACACCCACTGTCCTGCTGGCAGAACTGGAGTTGGTGAGAACCATACCTGGCCACCCTGGGGGTAGTGACAGTGTCTCCACCTGTGTCTGTCCAGTGAGCAATGCCTTGCTCTAAGGACAGAGACCCAGCAGTTAAAACTGACCAGTTTAATCGGGTGGCATGTGGCAGCAGGAAGGGTGTGTTCTCTCTGGGGACATGGCCATCCTGCCAAGGTGTCCAGGGCCAGCTGCCATGGCTAGGTTGAACACAGAGATTCCACTGAGGTCAGAGGTCACCACTTTGAGGCTCCACAGTGCGAATCTCCCTGGGGTGGCCTCGGGACAGCTTAGGGAAGCGAGAAGCTACTTTAGGCCTACTGTTCTTGTTCAGTGGTTCTCCAGGTGGGGTGATGTCCCTGAAAGACAAGAGGAGATGTGATGAAGTGATAGTTTAAATGCTAATGTCATAGGCAGGGACAGGAGCCACCCACGAGACCAGCAGAGATCACAGAGAGAATCCTGGCCACTCCAACTGGTCAGATATTCATATCATCCCACGTCTTAAACAGCCTGGAAGGCCCACTAACCACCAACCTGGGCTGTGCCTTGGCTAGCTTTAAGGCACCGTACGTGAGCCTGTTTTGAGGCTGTCAACTAGCCAGGCACTCTTCATCTTCATGCGTCATGTTTCCCCTCATCTCCTAGCAAAGCCTCATCCCAGGGCCAAAGAGAATATGCCTCCCAGATCCCTTCATCCAGGGCTGCAATGATGTGCAGAGATGTTCACCAGGGACCTCTGCTAGCATCTCTCCAAGAGGACAGTCAGGGCACATGCCAGTGTTTGGTGGCCAAGGCACTGGTCACAGCCTTGTGAGGAAAGCTGCTGTGTGGCATGAATGGGCCCAGAGCCAGGCTGCAGGTATGAATGCAGATGTGGTGTTCATAGATGGACCTGTTCTTAGCCCCTGAGGCTCCCCTGGGAAGAGGAATGTATGTGATATACAGTCTCAAAGCTTTTTTCCCCCTTCACTTAGCCCAGTGGGGAGTCACTGACACTAGTCATTAAATATCCACCTCCCAGGACAGCCCACACTAACACAACCTGCTTCACTGACTTGAGAGAAATGGGTGGCTACCACTAAAGGCAAAGTTGGAGAAGGATGGCATGCTATGCACAGAAAAGCACAAGGGAAATGTGTTCATTCCATATATATGCATGGCTCTGGAGCCCTTCGCACACTCAACCCTACTCTGAGTAGATCATGGGCTCTGTCCTCTTCAGCTATATCTCTTCAAGATGGGGCACAAACCTTTTCCCATCAAGTTCTATAGAGGATGAGGAGGCAGAGGCCATGGAGGATGTGCATAAGATAGCATGTTGAAAATGAGGGGGACAGGTCAGCTCCAGCAAGGGTCTTCCTGGCAGAGGTGGTAGCAAAAGAGAGTGAGGAAGCCCTAGCCAATAGTGACAGAGGGCTTTATGGGTACAGCGGCCAGGGTACCAAAATAGGTGTATGAGAGGTGTGTATGAGAGGTATGTAGGGGACCCCTCTACAGAAGAGTCTAATGCTGCTGTGGGTGCAGCGGTGCCTGCCTGCTATCCTAACAACCCTAGGATGGGGCTGGAAAACAGAAAATAATCAAGAAAGTCTGGGGAACATGACTACATGTCCTAATCCCAGCCTTACGTGGGTGACTCTCTGTGATGTCACTTCCTGTGATAACAAAGCTGATGCTGAGCCCGGTCCCTCCATTCCAAAAGGCTTCAATGTTACCTCAGCCTGTAGTTCTGGAGGTCTAGCAGCAAGTCCATGTACTGATCATCACCTCTGGGTTTACAACTTCAGCCTGGGCTCTGGCCACGTGCCCTGGGCCATCCACTCCACATGGCAGGAAGAGGGTGCTTAAATGCCTCCTGACATTGTATGTCCTGAGCAATCCTGTAGCCTCCTCACTCTCCACTGGGCACTTCCTATGATTTCTCAAGCTCCTCAGCTTTCTCAGGACAGCGCTAGCTGTGTCCACACAAGCTCTTAGCCTCCTTCAGGCTCACAAGACAACACCCTGCATCAGGCAGGAGGAGGCTGAGCTGATACACTTGAGGTCTGACCCCAGCACCAGGGTCTGTTCTGGACTCACAATAGCAACAGTTCTCAGCCCCAGTGTGCTCCAGAGCCACCACACTTCAAACACAGTGCTCAAGCCAAGATGCAAGTTTGCTGAAAAGCCCAGGGAGCACAGGCGGTTCCGGAAACACAAGGACCAACTGATCCGAGAACAGTTCTACCAATTGCTGGGGTTAAGGTGACTTCCTGGTGGGCTGGCAAACTATCTGAACATTGAGAAGTGATTTTGGAGTCTGTCTAGAAGAGGCATGCAAGTCATGCTAGGAGGGCACTGGGCGCTTGAGAGTGCTTTCCTAGTAGTTGTGTGGCACATTCCAGTGTCTTCATTCCAGACTAGGCCTCACCCAAGGAGCAAAGCTCACTGTAGGAAGCCCAGTCCCGCAGCCTTCACCTGAAGCCCATGCCCATCAGAGGAAACTCTCAGAGCAGGCAAGGCCACCCACTCTGCCTGCACCGCTCACCGTGGTTACTTCCACTTAAATGTGGTGAGGGCTTCAGAGCCTCCTTCCCTGGCTCCCTTCCAGAATGAGGCTATTAGAACATTCAGACAGAAGGTGGCCCATAAAAGACCTCTGCACTTTCCTCAGGAGGCAAGGGAAACATGGCCCAAGAGCTTGTTTCCTCTCTCCCCTCTTCAGCCTCGAGATACTTTTGAGATGTGTTACTTTATTTCATGATTTCTGGGAATAGGTAACACAGAAAGTGTAGCAATTTAAACAGAAAAGCACAGAAGTAAATGGCATGTGTGTGCCCCAGCTCTGGCCTCAGGAAGCAACTTTTGTTGTTGTTCAGAACATCTCTCTAGAACTACCTATTGCAGTGTGTGTGTGTGTGTGTGTGTGTGTGTGTGTGTGTGTGTGTGTGTGAGAGAGAGAGAGAGAGAGAGAGAGAGATTAACAAAATTAACAAATTTATTTGTTAATTTTGCAAGTGGAAAATATGCCCCGTAATGCCTCCTGTTTCTCATGCCAATGGCACATCACTGAGCTTCTCTATGCTGCTTCATGGAGATTGGCTTGGCAAAAGGTCAGGCCCTGTCACATTTGTGGCTCTGGGAGGGCTGTCACTTGGGCTCTGCTGTGGCTGCTGTGTGGATGAGTGCACTGTGGTCATTAGCCTGTGGCAGTTTCTTGGGCTCTACTCTAAACTTTTCTTTTCCTTGCGGCCCAGGGTTTTGTGCACACTAAGCAATGCCCTCCACAAAGCCACACCTTAGCCTTCTAGGTGCTGATTCTGCTGTTCTGCCACAGGGAAGAAGGAAATGTGGCCTGCTTTTCTAAAGCACAGGGATCTGAACTTTTCTCAATGGGCATCTGACTACAAGTGGCCAGTCACCTGCCTGTCACCCCATAGTAGCAACCAGGACATGAGGGCCAGGTCCTGGGTCTGTCATAAGCAGCACTGTTCTCTCTCCAGACATGCATGAGTGTCAGGAGGGCCGTGACAATGAGGAGCACAGGCTTCGGGGCCTAGTTCTGGGTTGAAACCCTCTGTAGCTAGGTGTGAAGACCTAAATAGACACAGGTACCAAGTGTCTCAGGGAGCTTGGCACCTGCTGATACTGGAAACCAACATGGGCATGATGAGGAGTGCCATGAACAGTCCAGAGCCCCATGCAAGACTTCTATCTGCTCTTCCCACAAAACCATGTGAGGTCTGTGTAACCTGATTCTGAAAAAGAAACTCCGTCTTAAGGGTAAATGTCCTGGGCGTGAACTCCAGTTTCAAAGAAGGAGAAAAATCCACAAAAATATGCTTCGACCACTCACCTCTGGTAATATTTAACCATCACCCCTAGCAATGGCTAATCACTGAAAACCTGAAGTTTACCCAGGTGTTCTTCACATTAAGTTGAATAAAACAATTATGGTTTGGCCTGCAGGACACAATCAATCGAGTTTTATCACCCGATATTTGCTAAGTGTCAGTCAATCGTAAAACTGCCAAGCTGGAATTCCCCCAACCTTGCTGTAACCTCAATAAAAATTCTGTTGATTTAGAGCTCAGCAGTCTCAATCCTGACCTGCTGCACCGGTGATGGTTTTGAGCCCTGCTTGAGCTTGACTAAAACAACCCTCATGCATTTGCATTTGATCGGTTCACTGGTGGACTTCTGGGGTCTCTATGATCTGGGCACAACAACCACCCTAGTCAACTTAAGGCCAATGCCCTATTAACCACCCTGCAAGTGTGGCTGCACATTCTCAGTTCCCAGGCATCCTGACCTAGCCATTTCTCCCTTGCTACTGTCTCACTTACCCATACTTGTCCCTTCCAAGTGGCCTGGCCTGACTTCTTGGCCATTATGGTTAGACTTTTCTGTTCCCAGATGACCCAGCAAATATGGAAAGTAGGCCTGTACTTATGGTTTCCTTGAGTGTGAAATCTTAGAAAGTGCTAGAGAAACAACTGCTGCTCAAATGAACTCTGCTGGTATCAGGATGGGCAGTAAAAACTTGGTTAGTCTTCAACTGCTCTCCTCTCCAGGCCTACTGGATAGTTCTACGTGTGCCTGAGGGTCAGCACAGTGTCCAGGTAAAGCTGGAGGATAAGGGTCATCATGAATGAGTTGAGAGCCAGGAAGGTGCCCTCCTCCCCTAGCAGGATGCCCTGCTGTGCTGTGTGTTTTGACCTAGACCACAATAGGTTCCTTCTGAGTTGGGACCAAATGGGACCCCTAAATTGTTTTTTCTGTGATGGGGCCCAGGCAGAGTGACTATAAGTAGCCTAAGGGGAAACTGCCTATGGGTGATCCATCAAAAGTACCACAGGTTCAGAAGACAAACACCAACTACAACTGACTCCCTAGACAGCAGTGCTGTCCGGGAGGGCACGGTCTTGGAAGACAGAGGACTCCCAGGTGTCATGGAAGGTATCAGGCAGGGATACCCTTCAGTGCACTGAAGAGCAGGGCAGCCAACCAGTGACCACTGTGACATAGGCCATCATAAACTCCACCACCATTGTGTTCTCTCATGGCTGGAAAGGTCCTGTCTCCAACAGGTATTATGGTTGGGTGACAAATGCTATGTCCAGACAGAACTGTGCATGGGCAAGAGGCCCACCTCCCTCTTGGGGACAGTGAGCGCATACTGCTATGAGATGTTCAAGATGACTCTGAGGCCTTGCTTTTGTGGGAATATATTGTCCCCTGCCCTTCATCTTGCGAAATTGCTGTATATTACCATTCCCCAGGCCACACAGGGAACACCAGAGGCCACAGAGCATGCAAATGGGCTCTTACAAACTCTGTTGTTGTTTTTTTAATTTTAATTTTAATTTTTTGAGGCAAAGTCTCACAATGTAGCCTTGTTGAGCCTGAACTCATGATGTAGATCAGGGTGTCTCCAAACAGGTCTACCCACCTCTACTTTCCAGTACATGTACCTCCTCCCACTCAGCATGAACTGCTCTTGGAAGGCAGCTCTGCCTTCATTCTGCACCTGTCTGCAAACCAGGGATGGCTAACCAAACCCGCCCTCTTCTAGGCCAACGGCACAGACGTTAGAGTCACCTGTCTGCTTTTACATCTTTTTTTAGACCCCTTAGAAGGTGTCTCAAAGTCTTCAGCCACTGTCCTAACCCTATAGCCACCTTGGATCTCAGGAACAGTAGAACCTTGAAGATGCCACACAGGAACAATCATCTTGTAGGAACTGGACTTCCTGGGGCCACCTTTGTAGAACCAGAATCAAGCAGCACACAACCAGACTGCATCTTGCCTAGGACTGCTTAACAAGGCAGGATTTACCCGTGCCCAAACTTAACCCTAGAATTCACAGCAGTATCCCAGCGACCGCCAATGCTTACAAATGGCAATTTTGGTAAAAATCCTTTCCTGCCTGTAATCATTACTTTTTTTTTCTTCTTCCTTTGAAGTTGAGTGGCCAGGCCTCTTATCTTCAAAGTTCCAGAGCAATTGGGGCAGAAGTGGAGCAGTACCTCACCTGACCCACCAGCACATTCAGGGATGTAGCACAAGGACAGAACACTTGCCCAGTGTGTGCAATGTCCATTTCCAGCACTGTAAAATCCAAACCAGAACCAGAACCAGAGCAGCATCAGGAAAAAAAAAAATGACAACAACAACACAAATCCACAACAACAACACCCCACAGAAATAAGCCTGCTGCCTGGCTTCCACGCCACAGCTCTCACACAGGACAAACAGAGCAAGGACCTTCCTTAGTGCCCTCAGACACAGGCTCATCAAATACAACCGTGTCCTTAACAGTAACGGTCAGGGACTGCTAGTGGTGGCAGTGGCTCTCACTCTGCAGAACTACAAACCTGAGAAGCCAGGCAGATTCCCTGCTCTGCACTGGCCTGCGAAAGAAGCTTTCTGCCACCATCTCCTATCTACAGAGCCTGCAGGACAGGATGAAACCCTGCAGTGGGGATGCCCCCATGCAGAGGACTCACAGCCTCCAGCCCCTCAGCCTGACTCCCCTGCTTTATGGCTCGGGGGTTTTCTGAGCTCTCTATGGGCCATTTTAAAGGAGTAACAGCTACAGGTACTAGTAGAGACATTTATGAGCAGCAGGTCCCTGGTCTTCAAAGCCTCCCTGCTCTGGAGCAATCTTCAGGATGTGCTGTCATCAGCTCAACCACCAGCCTGGGAGGTCACTTCAGCAGCACCTAACACAGTGACCTCCATTTGCATCCGAAGGGACAAACCTCTGGATGCCTATGCAATCCAGCTGAGCTACAGCCAGTCATATCACCCCGCCTGTCAGTTAGCAGGGGACATGCTGCCACTCATCCAAGAAAGATTCTGCCCTTCCTCTCATTCCCTGTGCAGGCCCACTGACAGTGCTGAAGAGGGCCTGGGGTCCAGAGGAGAGGAACCCAAGTTCAGGGAGGGCACACGAGTATCAAAGCATCTAGACACATAATTTAGAAATGTCCCACCTCCTGTGCCCTGATGGTCCTCTCCTGCCCACCTCAGGCACCCAGGGCCACCCTTGACAGCAGCTGCTTCTGAGGTGCAGTGCCTTTGGCAAACCCTGCCAGTGCCTTGCTTTCTATGTCCCCCACCCACAGTTGGCTACAACTAGGATGAAGCCTTTGAGGCAGAAAATGGCCCCAGGGAAGACTTCCATTTGTGGCAACACCTAATTGCATTGATGTTGACACAACTGCACAGACACAGCCCTAAAGATCAAAATGGGGAGCAGCTCGGGCTGCAGACAGCTGGGCAGAGGTAGCAGAGGATGAGGCAAGCAGCTGCCTGGCCCATCTAATATGCCATACTTCCAGTATATAGACACTATGGACTGCACACACTTGGCAGGCAGAGAAGGCATCATTCAGAGCCCACTCTAGCACCAGAGGGCAGGCCCCTCCCAGATGGCAGGTACATGACTGGGTCACCTGCTTCCCACGCAGCAGCTCTTATTCTTACCAGCTGGGAGGCAGAGGATGCTCTAATCTGCAAGATCCTTTGAATGCTGTGCTTCTCCCTCAGCTTCTAGTACCCATCAGTTGGGAGTGTTCTCCCCACTTCTCCTGCATGGGTCCCTCTTCACCTACAGACACCTTCCAGGTACAAGTCCTCTCCTCTGGGCTACTCTGTCCTCAATGGCCTTACCTAGATCATGGTGCCAGGAGCCAGGCACCACCTCTAGATGACAGCCTCTCAGTTTCTGCCTCCTGCAGGCCTCTGTCCTTGGGTTCTGGATGTACCACCTGCTTTGCATGAATGCCAAAAGGCCTCACAAAACCCATGTCTTGTCTCCAAGTCACCATTTACTAAATGGCAACTCTTTGCTTTTAACCCTGCACACCACTGATGTCGCCATGCACATTCTCTCATCCATGCCCAGACCTTCAGGGCTGCATTCTAAACACACCAGGGGCTGACAGCTGCCCCACCCCTCACACCTCCCCACAGTCACCTTCTTCACCCTCCACATTCAGACCTCCCCCACAGTGTTCCCTATCCCATTCCCCAGACCACAAGAGGTTTTCTGGAACCTGCTGTCCTTGCACTGGCTCGTCCCCTCACCATGCAGGACCTTGCCCTGGCACATTCCCACCAGGCATGTTCCCACTTGTCTCTGAAGCAATCACCAGCTGGTGTGCATAACACTCCCCGAGCTACTCAACGTCTGTGTCCCCAACCAACTCGGCTTGCCCTAGCACTGCCCGAATCTGCCTGGCATGCACACACCCTGCACTTGGTGAGGGGCAGGCACTACTCTGGGCTGTGCTACTGGCTGGCCTGGGCTACTACACTGACAGATCCCAGAGCAACCTAAAGAGCCTTGGCCTCCTGTTGAGCGCTGGGACTAATTTGAACCCTTTGATTTCCTAATCGCTTATGTGTGAAGTTTTCCTATTTTAGCAGTGAAGGTAGTTGCTTAAACATCTCTAATTTTCTCAACATGTTTTGCTCATTTTTTAGTCAAAACAAGTTTGAGTCCTAGCAGTCCTGTGGGTAAGGAGAAATAAATATTTTCCCTCTTGTTCATGGTGATTGTTTATAACCAATCGATCAATCTAGTATTCATATTCCCCTCACAGTATCCTTCTTGGGGTGAGCATGGGACAGAAAGGGAACATGGTTTCCATGATTAGAACACACACTACGTGCCTTCTACACTGGAACACCAATCCTAGAGTCCTATTGCACAGTCATGTTAGCAGCTCCACGTCACAGGTGCATGTGAGGGCTGCAAGTGTAGCTCAAAGACACATTGAGGACTTGAACCCAGCATGGCCTCATTGTTTCCCATCTTACACCCTGAACCCCCAAGATCATAGCCCTGAGGGAGGCACACATCAGCCCTTCACTGTCAGATGGTAACTATCCCGGGCTGCCCAGTGACTCAGCTTGTCCCTGGGGTTCAGGCCCTTCTCAGAAGTGACTTGTTCCAGAGAAGGTTCCGTCTCTCCCTGGGTGGTCCAGCCTAGAAGATACTGGAGGCAACGAGAAGGTTGCCTGGGACCTGAGGGCTCCCTCCATGCTCACAGAGTCCACATGGGCGGAGCAATGGGTCATCATTCAGAGGCTGCTCCTCTGTGGACTGTGGCTGCCCCTGTCCCATCGATGTGTCCCATGGCCTGACTGCCATTTCATTCCCTAACAGTAGGGAGGGGGCTCCCCAGGACCAGACCTAATGGACTCTCACAGCTGTCTGGCTGTGTAAATTCAGTCAAGTCATGTCCCCCAACTGGTTCCCCATTTTTCTGCTCCAGTTGAGGGGAGAGTAGAGGAAATGAGCCATTATGGGTAACCCCCAGAGTTACTGGGAGAGTGAGTGAAGCCCACTTCATGGCTGACTAAAGAAGCCTGGAGAGCTAATGATTGTGATGAGACCATTTCCATACGTATGCTCAATCAAGGCCCCAGTGTGAAACTTGGTCCCTGGCTAAGAGTTAAAAGTGCGGGAAAAGTGAGTGGCTAAAGGTGACCAGAATATCACATGGCCCTCCCTTGCCACATCAGTTTTTCCCAGCGGTGCTGCTGCCTACATGACTCCCATCTAAGTGAAGGAGACACCGTCAGAGTCGCTGGCCACCAAACCACCATCAACTTCCTTACCTCCTGAGCTTAGAGAGTGTTCTGCACCATGAACTGCCTGGACAGCTGAGTTAGCTCATCAGCATGAGTTGAGCCTGTTCCTTGCTGTAGCTGACCCTGCTGCTCAGGCTGCACTCGTGGCTGCAGGCCCCTCTGTGAGCTGTGATGGTCATGGGGGCTGGCAGGGACGGCAAGCCAGGCTGAGTGGGCATTCTGTGCATGCCAGGAGGCTCAGCAGGGGCAGAAGGCAGTGTGAGGATGTCCCACGTTCCTCACATAACCTGTGAGAAATGACGCCTGGCCTAGTGCCAGCATATTGTCTCTTTCCTCTCACTGCACCACTGTTCAACCTGGGAGTTGGTGTAGGCTGATTGTCCTGATGGGATGCAAGGAAAGCCATGTGGAGCCCCACCAAGAGATCAGCCAACTCCAGGGCCTCCTAGCCTGTCACCTCAAGTGGGAGCAGTGCTAGGACTTCAGGCCACTAAGATCAATGCCTGGTGTCCTCTGCACAGCAGTAATACTGGAAGCCCAGTGACATAACCAGCACTGGTTACCCTAGACAGCATATTTTAAAGTTTGGAGGGAAGGTTGACCCTCAGACAGGAAAGCTGTCACTAGAATGGGTGGCACCATTATGAAACAAGTCACACCAGCTTCTGTGTGCTGTCACCACACCTCTGCTATTACAGGGATTTTGTTGCTTTCTTTTTTCACTAACCCTAAATTGGATGGAGGGTATTGTGCCAAAAATAACCTAATCTGCTTCCTTTTCTCCAAACTGAATTTTCTGAGGCTCCAATGTTTAAAAATAAAAGCCACGAAGTAGGGCAGGCAATTGTAGTAATATCTATGCTGCCAACTTGTATCCTTTGGGGACTAAAGTGAGACTTTAAACACAAAAGCAGGACTGTGACTGCAGCCAGAACAGTGCCCCTGTAAAGGTATACACTTAGTGGCATTTCTTTTAATACTCTCAGGCCTATGAGATCTTTGTGACTTTGAGCCCCACTTCACAGGTAAGGACACCGAAGCAGAGAGTGAACCAGGCCACAAGGCCTGAAGGCCTAACATCTGACCAAAGGTCTGTGTGCATTCACATGGTTGCAATGTGACATGACAGGAACTCCACCACTGCAGGCTGTTGTGAATATGCTTGCTGTGTCCCCAACATCTCAGAATGTCACTCACTCTCTGCCCTGTTTCTGAGGAGCCCAGGACCTCTTACACACTCTCACTAGTGACGCCAGCCGCTGTCACACTGCAGTTCCTGTGGTTCCTGTGCAGCTCACCCTCAGTATGCTGACTGCCAGAAGTGTCTGCAGAAGGAGAAATGGAGGCACAAAGCCTGTAGAGGGGCAAGTCCATGATCACCATGTTAGTAAGTAGAACACAGGCCACACCTAGCTTACCACCCTCCATCCCTACAGATGTCACTACTAAGCCTTTGAGCGTGCCAAGAGGCAACAGCAAGGTTGCTTCCTGTTGTATTTGTAGGTTCTCAACCTATCTTTCCAGAGCAAGCAGGTGAGGAAACATCTGTGGCCCTGTCACAGCAAGCTCCCAAGTGTGAACAAGAGGAATCCAAACAGCCTGCTCTTCTCCCGAGGCAGCCACTTGCTGCAGCTCTGGAGCTACACTGCTGGGCTGGCGGACTGTGTGCCTTGATGTTCAAGGGCTATTAAGCACACCCTTTGCATACTGGACAGACAAGGGACATGAAAGGGCTGTGGCTCTCAAGCAAGCCAGCTAGGAATGGCAGCTTGGTGCTTGTGGAGCAGACATCTGAGGCCATGCTCCACCATAACGCCAGAACCCCAAGTTCCTTATTTCATCTTCCTCGGCCACATTTTCCAGCTCTTCCTGAAACCCATGCTTCAAGGGAGCCTCAAAGTGAGGGTTGTGGCAGGACCTAGGATGGTGCCAGGACTCTGTGCCCATGGGTATCACTTGGAGGGGGAACAGCAGGCACAGCTTGTACCCAGGGAATTTCCCCCAGGAAACAGAGAGCAGCCATGCCCTCAGCAGGCTTTATTCTGACATGGGCAAGAGGACCCCTAACAAAAACCTTGAGATTGGCAATGGTGAACTGATAAGAGGAGTAGAAAAGCTTTCAGAAGCTCATCAGCTCCCCTCATGCCCACAGCTCCCACACCCTAGCTACACACTGGGTCACTTCATTCTCATGCTCATTTCTCTCACCTGGAGAAGGACAGCAACACAAATACCAAAGGGAACAAGTGGATCTCAATGACTCAATGGAAAAAGCCCCAACCAAGCTCTTGGCATCTGGCAGGGTGAAGAGTACATTGTTTTTTAACACATGTCCCACTCCTGACCATGGATCTCAGAGACTGCAGATAGCTTTACAAGATCCTATAAGCCGACCCTTCACCATGCTCAGACCCTCTTAACGTGGCACCATGGCCAAAGGGTTCCATTTAAACTGCTCACTGCAGGATAAGGGCCTCCCATATCTACCAGCTGGGAAAGACCCTGCCCAAAGCAGCCTGGCCCAATCACTTGAAGGATTCTTGTTTCCCCTACATTGACCCTGATGCCTGGCTTGGGACACTCTTACATTGATGGGGTGGCAGGGATGCCATCACAGTTGTGCCATGCCACCTGCTCGGTGGGGCCTCTGCCAACTTGGCAGCCTAGAGCAGACAGCTTGCTATTCCTGATGCTCTGAGACTCCGTGTTAATTTCACAGCTTGTTCGTACAAAGGAGAAACTTTGGAAACACTCCCCTCCAACCCTGACAGTTTCTCCCCAGCTTCCTCTCTGCCTGGCTGGTGCTTCCACTCTACCCATGTCCCAGTGCCCAATCTTGGCCATCACTGCTTTTTGTTCCTCCCTCTTTCTGTGGCCTCCATCACCTCAGTGACTCTCCAGTCAGCCATTCCCACTAGTGTACTGGGGACTTGTATCCCAAAGGATGCTCCAAATTCCTAAGTGAAAGGACTCTCCAGGATTTCAATGCCGAAGTCACACTTGAAAATTCCTCAACAAGAATCTAGTCATAGAATATCCTCAACACTTCCCACTCATTATTAGAGCAACCTACAGTGATCTGTACAGGGAACAGGCAATACTAGCTTGGGCTGGAGAGACATAGCAACAGCCCGGAAAGGCCAGCAAATTCCCTAGGCAGAGAGGACTCCAGCCAGTATCCTCAGCACTGTTGCAATACTGTGTGCTACAAGTACACCAGATTCATGCTTCTAAAACGTATTTTCTTACAACTCCTATCCTGTGACACATCCTATGTTCATTTGCAAGCATGCCCCTTTGTTTGCCATCTCACTCAGCATCTGTAAAGGCCTAATGAGCAAATGGGGAGGAATAAAAAGAGAGAAAGGAGGAAAGGAGAGAAATATCAGTGCAGCCTCGCTGGGTGCAAGGCTTCAACCTCTGGCTTTGCGGGGATCTGAGGACAGAGGCTGCCTCCTGCCCCAGGGCAGACAGGAGCTAGCAGGGCAGGTAATGAAAATCGGTATGCTGTGGTAGGACATAATCTCTCTCACCTCGAAGGCCATTGCAACTACACTTATTTTTAAACCCTCTCCAGCCCTGGTCATATAGCTTGTGTTTCAGCGACAACCTGACCAACTTGGCAGTGATGAGGACTGTGGAGCCTAGAAGGCTCTTGACAATCTCACAATAACTCAAGATAAAAGGTTTGAGTTGTACGAGTCAGTAACACCTTTTGAGGAAAAGAGCCTCTGTGTGGGCTCAAGTGGGGCCTGGCAGAGCACACCACAGCCCACTGCTACCCCAGACTAAACTTAATTGCTCTCTGGAAGAACATGGCTCTTCTCATCTTAGCAGAAGCTGTATTTAACAACAGTTGGAGTAAAAGAGACAGTGAAGGGTAGGGAGGAGAAACATGGTCCACACTTCTGCTGAACCTCCACATGGGGGTCTGTGCTTTGATCTACTTTATTCATCTCCCTCCACATCTGTCCCTCCCAGGGTCACACCAGGTTCCAAGGGATAAGTTACTCTGCAGAGAAATATTTTAACAGTATGTTAAATGACAGCCTAGCAAACCACGGAAGCCATGGGATATGCTGCCCAGTTCCTCAAAGACCTCTTGAAGTCAGGCCCCCTTCATTAACGGCACCAACTTTCCCCCAGGGATCTGAGTAAGCCTCTGCAGCAGGTCACAGTCCTTGGGGACCATCTTTCTCAAATGTGACAGGAGAACACAGCCAATGCGAGGCTCCTCAGAGTGGTCACTGAGAAAAGCCATCTTTCTGCTCCCTATCTGGGGGCCTCTGGCACCCCCATGTGCCACACGGGCACAGGGTCCAAAATTCAGAAGAAATGCCCACTTCCCATTGTTTCACTTTCACGAAGAGCTGAAACAGGCATTGTTAAGGAAGGGAGCAGAGGCCAAAAGTGGGGGAAGGTACATTTGACCTGCTGATTCTCCACTCTCAGATCTGAGGGGATGGCAGGTTGCTCAAAAGCCACGCTCTCCTCCTGAACACATAGCACCACTGACAACCTCAAAGTGCTGTCACTTTGAGCAGGGCAGCAGGCTCCATGCAATGCCAGAGCCAAGACTGCATAACCCTGAGAACTTAAAGGCACATTCAAGGGGGAACCCACCAGCCACTTCCTTTCAGCAGCTCTGATCTGCCCTGCCCACTCTCCAGGTGGGGCAGGCTACTAGAACAGAAGTGAACACAGAATCTGGTCCACAGAATAGACAGACAGGCATAGGACATAAGCAAATGCAGAATGGACAACAGCAGAATGAATACCAGGGATCTCAAGTCCATCACCTATGTGGAAGGGCTCCAGGAAGAATGGTCAAGATCCAGGGCCATACCCTTGAGTCTCCGCAGAGCTGGGCAGGTCCTATGAGTGTGTGACACAGTGAGCATGTGACACCATGGGCATGTGAGAAACTAGCCAGAGAGCCATGTGTGTGGCAGGGATAGCGTCTAGGAGACAAAAGGATCTGGGGCCACAGAATCACCAATGGCCAAAGCCAAGTGTTGTATGGTGGAGACAGGGTAAGATCAATCTTATGTTCAATAGAAACCTGGCACTTCAATGTTTTAAACAGATGGCATTTAGTTGTTTTACACTGGCAACTACTTCACTTAAAAACAAGAAATAAGAAAGCCCCATTGTCTGGTCACATCAAAGGCAGAGGAATCAGGTCTGTCCACAGGTGTAAGTTTCCCAGCTGCGTCCTCAAACCTAGGTGAGAGACCATATTGCCCAGGACTCCCATGTGCTGGGAGGAGTCCTAAGATCAGCCATGCTTCCTCTCTGGCTGCACTTTGCTTTTCCATGTTATAAAATAATTCACAGGTCTGGAGAGATGCCTCAGCGGTTAAGAGCCCTGACTGCTCTTCTATAGGACCTGGGTTCAAATCTCAGCACCCACATGAAAGGTCACAACTGTCTGTAGCTCTAAGATCATACAGAGACACACACAGGCAAAATACCAACACACATAGAAAATGAAAATTAAAAATCAGTTCACATATGTAAACATATTGTTATAATCTTGAACTGCTATAAAACCTGGGGTTTGGTATTTTAATGGTACCTTCACACAATTCCACCAAGAAAATGAACACAGCACCCACCCAGTGAGATCCTAGAAGATGATGAGATAAGGTAGGTGCAACATGGGGCTGGCCCACCTAACTGTGTCTTAGAAAATGCATCTGTGGACATTCATTCACTAGATGGGACTTTTAAAAGATCCCATGTCAGTGTCTGAAAGAACAAAGGAACAAGCTGCAGAGATTTGCTAACACTGATGCACTGAGGGATTTGTTTCTTTAGTTGAGAACCAAGTATGTGCATGTATATTTGTGTATCTGTACATGTGTGTGTGTGTGTGTGTAGCTGTGTCTGTGTATATATGTGACTCAAAGTGTATCTGTTTATGTGTATACACATGTCTGTGTGGGCATGTCTGTTTGTCTGTATGTGTGTGAGACAGTGTGTGAGTGTATGTGTACATACTTGTCTATGTATCCTTGTGTGTATGTGTCTGTGTCTGTATCTCTAACTGGAACTCTCTGGCTACGCTCTTCATTAAAGATGCTGGTTCTCATGGTCTTCTATGAGCAAACACAGAGAGAAAACATCTTGGGGACTCCTGCCAACATGTGCAAACTTGGCTGCAAATCACCTCTCTGAACTCCGAAACAAGAACCATCTGCAGCTTTCACCCTGCAGTCTTAACTTGCTAACAAAAGATAGGAGGACAGCTTAATTTGCTATCCCACTGAAATCAGGGACAAAGCAAGGCTGCCCACTCTCTCCATATCTCTTCAACATAGTTCTGGAAGTCCTTGCTAGAGCAATAAGACAGTTGAAGGAGATCAAGGGGATACAAATTGGAAAGGAAGAAGTCAAATTATCACTATTTGCAGATGATATGATAGTATACCTGAGTGACCCTACAAACTCTACCAGGGAACTCCTACAGCTGATAAACACCTTCAGCAAAGTGGCCAGATACAAAATTAACTCAGTAAAAAAAATCAGTAGCGCTCCTTTATACAAAAGACAAAAGGGCTGAGAAAGAAATTAGGGAAACAACACCCTTCACAACAGCCACAAATGACATAAAGTACCTTGGTATAACCCTAACCAAGCAAGTCAAAGACTTGTATGAAAAAAAATTCAAAGTTTCTGAAGAAAGAATTAGAAAGATCTCCCATGCTCAGAAGATCTTTTATTGTAGAGGATTGTTTTAGCAATTCTAGGTTTCTTGCTATTCCATATGAAATTGAGAATTTTTCTTTTCAGGTCTGTAAAGAATTGTGTTGGTATTTTGATGGGAATTGCATTGAATCTGTAGACTGCTTTTGGTAAGATGGCCATTTTTACTATGTTAATCCTGCCAAGCCATGAACATGACTTCCACACATGAGCTGCGGCACAAACATACACACTTGAGCACAAATAAAACATGTAATGCATTTTAAAAAACTCATGCAGACACAAGGTCTGCATGGTCCAGAGCAGAATTTGCATTTCAGCACCACTGACAGCTCCCACTCCTGTTCCTCAGCATTCCAGAAACTGCACAGAGCTGCAGGCTCCTAACTTCCGAAGTGCAAAGAAGCAGAGCTGGATGTCCAGAAGAATGCATGACAGGTACTCACACAAAGAAGGGCACCAGCTGCACCAGGGTCTCCTTCTTGGGGTTGGCAGCAAACTCTGGCACCATCTGGATGACCTTGTTCATGACATTTCGTAGGTAACTCTGGAGTTGCTTTCGTCGCTCTTCCACAAACTTGGCATCCTAGGAACACATGTAGAATGTGTGCACTTAGTAACTTGCTTCAGAGAGGATCTTGTGCAACATGCACCCATCAGGTGACACCTGGCAGAGAAGCTGGAGTACAGCTCAGTGGTGGAGTGCTTGCTTGTCATGTCCAAGGCACTATGTTCTATCTCCAGCTTCACATATGCTATGGAAAAATGCCTGGGACAGTATTTTTATAAAGCACAGGAAAGGCAGTCCCAATGCCTGTGCACAGCACTGGATGCATTGCACAGCACTGCACAGCCTGGATCATCCAGGTGTGGCGTTGTTTCTCAGGTGCCACAAGAGTCTAAGTGTGGCATCACAGACCAGGGTCAGACTGGTGAACACAGTCATTGCAGAGGCTCTGAGGGAGTTCTCAGACCACTGCAAGCAGCATAAATGCACCTAGTATACAGGTACACATGGTTATTAATCACAGTGCCATCCTCTGGAGTACATGCATAATTTGCCTTCATAGTTTTGTTTTGTTTCTTTGCCTTCATAGTTTTTAAAAATATGATTCTGTTGCTAATTACAAAAGGTTCAAAATGTGGCAAAGCTGTGTGGCACAACCCTGATGTCAGGCACAGTGTCTGAGTTACAGTCACACCCTGACTAGTCCACACTCCACTCTGTGTCTGTCTGGTCTTTACAGGCAGGGCTATTGCACCTGTGTGATGATCTGATGCCTTTACATTCCCTGGGCGCTCCTACCTATATGCCTGCCTAGGCAGGCTCTGGCTCATGACAAACCAACCCCCTGTCTCTGCCTCCCCAGTGATGGAATTACAAGCATATGACATCTACCCAGTTTTGTTTTTGTTTGTTTGTTTTTAAGGAAATGAGCTCCTGCTGAACAGTTTAAACCTGAGCTATTCAGAGTACTTCTCAACTCTTCCCTGTGCCCTGTGTTCCCGGTGAGCTGTATCATTACAAGACAACCAAGGTTGATGACAGGTTTAAATGGGAAGAACTAGCCCAAGGCCCTAAACTAGATGGCAGATAAGTATGGACTCAGGTCTTCAAGGAGCTATTTTAGACCCTTCAACTCAGAAGACAACCCCCAACCTTCAGAGGAAAACCCTTCTGGCCTTCTCTCACTGTCAGGCACCTGCATTCAGTTCACACAAGTCCTACTTCGTTTTTGGCTTTTAGCAGAAGCCACCTGTTGTGTGGACAGAGGGATGCCTGTCACCTCAGAACCAAGTCAGGCTGCCTGACTTCTGATCTAGGCCCATGGACTGCTGTGAACAGCTCTTGTTCTGATCCTTAGCCTCTATCTCCATATGCCATGTGCACATGTGCACAGGAGACTTCATGCCAGCCACTTGCTTTATTGTGAAAAGATAAGTTCTCAGGTGTCCCCATCTGCTCTCATCTAATGAAACCTTAACCATTTCTTCCATAGCTGCTTTATCATTTTGGCCTTTTCACTGTGCATTGCTGAGGAATTAAAGTCAGGGCCTCATGCATGCTAAGAAAGTGCTGTACATCTGAGCTACATCCCTAGCCCATGCTAAGATAGCTATAGTCGGGTGTGGTGATGCATTCCTATAATCTCAACACTTAGGAAGTAGAAGCAGAAGGATGATCAAGAGTTCAAGGCCAGCTTTGGCTATGCAGCAAGTTTGAGGAATGCCTGTGCTGTCAAAAGCAGGACAATAAAATAAATAATGAACAATTACTGTCACTTAATACTTCATTCTTAAATACTTAGTATATAATTCTAGAATATGATTTTACGTTACCAAACATCATTATTGCCTCTAACAAAGAGAATGTTCATGGTTGGTATTACTGACTAGTTAATCTGTAATGATGAAGTACTAATTCTCAAAGGAGCTTGCTGCTTCTGGAGACTTTTGCTTTCTGATTTTGTTTTTGAGACAGGTTCACATATTATATGCCAAGCTGGCCTTAAACTTGTGATTCTTCTGCATCAGACTAGAATTTTAGTGCTAAGGTTACAGGTGTGCACCACCATACCTGAATGCCCGTGTAAAGTGGGTGGAGATATCAAGCCCAGGTCTCAGCCAGAAGCTCTCCAGAAGGCTGAGGGGCAGTGTGGACAGGCCGTGTCTGCCCTTCTCATGAGGAAGGCAGTTACAAGTGTTCACAGAAGTCCACAGACAAGGTTTGATCCAAAGGTATGTTTTGTGTAGACTGAACAGTGTTTGGGAAGATTAAAGCTTTCTTAAAAAGCCAGATCCCTTTCAAACCCAGCAGCCCTGTGGTCTTGTCTTCACAACAGCTGCCGGCCAGTTCATTGGTGCTTGTCGTCCCCGTCCTGTCTCAGTGCATATTTCACATAGTTTGAGCCTTACTCTTTCATTATGAAGGAAGGTCTCATCCTTCATAAGATCCCCCCACAGTACCTAAGGGGAACAAGAACCTTGAAAAAAAATACTGGCTGAAATAATAAATAAATATGGGAGATACACCAGGAAGGCGAGGCTGGTGGCCAGAGAGAGCTGTGTAGAGGTCATGGTCCATGACCAGGTGAGAGAAGACACAGATCCCAAGAAGGACTGGGTGGAGGAGGCCAGGCTGGCCTGGACACAAGTCCTTGGTTCTAAGACCTGCTGGACAAGATGGCAGAAGGCAAAAACCCAGCACATCAGTGAGCTGGTCCTTCAGAGCCTGTGTGTCATTCAGGGTACCTGGGGTGGTAACTCAGGCACATGGAGCCAGTCCTGAAAGGTCCCAGAATTCTGACTGGAAGCAGCCAGCATGCAGATTAGAATGTGAGCCCAACACATGACCCCTAGGACACCTCTGGATGCCACTTAATGAATTGGTGTTGCCCATGGACCTGCTGCTGTTTGGCAGTGTCTCTGCCTGTACCGACATCAGTTATCAATGGAGCTGTTCACTGAGTAAGCAAGGGCATGCAGGGATGTTTTAGTGAGAGTATTTATTCCTACCAGAAAAGGACCATTTTACTTCAAGCCTCGGAAAAGGATAGAATTAAATTAGGCATTGTTCTTCTGTTTTGTTTTTTAATTTAAATTTATTTTTTTATAATTTATTCACTTTATATCCCAGTAGTAGCCCCCTTCCTGGTCTCCTCCTGGTCCCACCATCCCTCCCTCCTACTCCCTATTTTCCTTCCCTAATCCTCAGAAAAGGGGAGTTCTCCTCCCCTACCATTTGAACCCAGCCTATCAAGTCTCCTCAGGACTGCCTGAATCCTCTTCCTCTGTGGCCTAGCAAGGCTGCCCTGCCAGGAGGGAAGTGATCAACGAGCAAGCCACAGAGTCCATGTCAGAGACAGTCCCTGCTCCACTTACTAGAGGACCCACTGAGCTGCCTATCAGCTACATTGGCTACATCTGAGCAGGGAGTCTAGGTCCTCTCCATGCATGGTGCTTGGTTGGTGTATCAGTCTCTGCAGGATCCCCTGGGCCCACATTTATTGGCTTTGTTAGTCTTCTGGTGGAGCTCCTGTCCCCTCCAAGTCCTTCTATCCCCCCACTCTTCCATAAGACTCCCTGCAGTCTGCCCACAGTTGGGCTGTCAGTCTTAGCATCTGCTTCAATCCTCTGCTGGGTGGAGCCTTTCAGAGGACACTCCTACTGAGGGTAGACATTAAGACTAGGCTGTACTCAGAATGCAGGCTTGGGTTTCACCCATTGCAGTCTCTGCCTCTCAGCAGAGACTGGACTGGCTGCTGCTCCTGGAAGTCTGGACCTACTGTCCTCAGGAAATGCCAGATTGAGCTTGGTCAGAGTGTGAGGGGGCACAGGAAGCACAGCGACTTCCCTCTTCTGGAAAGGTATCACTGGAGGGTGGAGCTTTCCTGTATGAGAAGAGCCATGTCAGAAATGACTCTGCAGAGGTGCTCACTCCACCATTCAACATCCACAAGTGACTAGCACATTTCTTCACCATTCCATACACAGAGGTTACCTCAAAATGAGTAAGAGAACTGACAAGAAGAGCTGAAACTTAGAAACTATAAAAATCAATCAATCAATCAATCAACCAACCAACCAAACAAACAAACAAAAATAATTTCAAGAATAGGTCTTTATGACCCTCTGTTTGGCAAAGCTTCATCATACACAACATTAAAAAGAAATTCAATAGCAAAAACTGTCTTCTACAAAGGATATCGTCCAGAGGGTGAGAGGTAACAGGACAAAAGGAAAGGAATATCAGTAAAGGATGCACTGACCAGGGCTTTACATCTGAGATACCTCAGAAACAGTTACCACAGCCAAACACTGTAAAAAGGCAAATGGAAAAAGACATTCCTGCAAAGACATGCAGACAGCCAAGGAGGACATGAAAAAGATGCTTAGTGTGTGTCTTGGGGGGTGGCGGGTGACACAAGAAGGCGGGACTTCAACCTAACTGGTGTGTGAGTGATCAAGAGGGGCAATAGTAAATTCTGGTGAGAGAAAAAAAAAAAAAACTATACATTTGCACATCAGCAAGCACACTCATCTGTCACAGAGAGGCTCAGAAAACAAAGCAGCCAGCTTGGAAAACAGATCATTCTTCAAAATGCTAAATACTCCATTAACATTTGCAGCAGATCAAATGCTTGTGCTCCTTCCAAACTAGTATGTTAAGCCCTGACCTACAAAGCCAAGCATTGCTGGTACATGCCTGCAATCCCAGAACAGGGGAGGTTGAGGCAGAAAGACAGGCAATGAAGGTGCATTTGCATAATAGTGAGAGATGCTGACTTATAAAACAAACCACAAAACGTTGCCCAGGGAGGCAGTGTAAGGTGAAGTGTCTGAAAGGTGGAGCCCTTCTGAGTGGCCCGAAGCTAGCTGGCCCTGTGCTACAGGTAGGAGAAGCCATTTAGGAATCAGGACTCGACTGTTCACTTACCGTCCAAGCCAGACTAGCCTACCTGGAGAGTTCCACATCAATGACAGAGATCTTGTGTGGATGTTCCTGAGCACCTGAGGAAGCACATCCAAGGTTGACCTCTAAGCTAGAGCTTCCACATGTGCATGCGCGCACACACACACACACACACACACACACACACACACACACACACGAACAGCAACCAGAAAACAAAGAACCGGATTTGGCACATGACCATGGCAGACAATGCAGAGTTTACTTCTTTACCTGGGCTACCATTCCTTCTGGGAATGATGCTAGCCAACAGAAAGGGGGAGAGATTGGAGATGAGGGTTTACAGGCAGATGAGGGTTTCCATCAGTGCCATATGACAAAAATGGCTAAGAAATAGAAGTGTAGTTCTGTTCTAGACCCCATAATAAGAAGTAGACTATATAACCAGGCAGAGCCTTGGACTGATCCCTCTGGGCCTCAGTTTCCCCATCTGTAAAATGGGGTCTGCTAGGAAAGCTGATGAGAGTGCTGGGAAGTGGGTGGCATTAAGAGGCACTTGGGCCAGGTGACTGAGGAAATCACACATTCTACCTTAGCCTGGCAGACACAGTACCAGAGGTTTCTGAATGCTTCAGGTGGGACCAATATTTATATGACTTCCCAATAACCTTAGGAGCAAGGTACAATTATCTTTCTTCTTGAGGACACTGAGGTATAGCAGGGTGATTAGTTTACACTGGCATTGAGATTTAAACTATACACTGTAGCCCTAGAGCCCTACTTCTCAGAGTTCCAAGGGAGAAGACACCCTGTATAGCTCAGTCTGACCTTGTTCAAGCTCTAGCCTTGGTGGTAAAGGTTGCATGACTGTGTTGGATTTCTGCCTGCTTCAGTCAGTGTCCTGAGGCTGGACACAGCAATGTGAATCTCCAGAGCTGACAGGCATCTTTTCTTCTCAGCAGGAAAGGGCTAGGGCCCCAATGCAGTGTGTAACTAAAGCATGGCCAGCTAGGTCTTGTGCAGAGCCTGCCTAGCCACTGTAGCATTGCAGATAATGGTGACAGGCTCACTGCCTCTCAGGTCAGCAGTCCTCACCCTGACTCTTGACTAGCTCACCTCTGCTGCAGTTCTACCTGGTCACTGCACAGTGCTGGGCACCATGGAGACCTACCTTTATTATAGGCTTGTTCACAGTCTCCTATTTCTGCTGGGCTGAACACTCCACAAGGTGAGCACTGCCTTCACCTCGGCAAGACACAGCCCCCTCCTGGTGCACGATGTCAGCAGGATTCTGAGGTGGCATAACAGAATCTGGGAAGACATGGCCCACTGCTTGCCCAGTTGGGGACTGCCTCACCAACATGCATACCTGTAGGTTCTCTGGAGCACAGTGCCACTCACTGAAAAGGGGGCAGCTCTTGGGTTTGACTATCTCTGGGCTCAAAGGATTTGTAGCATCATCAGTACTGCAAAGCCAGGCTGACAGCAGGATTTGTTGTGGCACCGAAGGAAATGGCCCAAGTGAGAGGGCCAAGAACCCCAGTGTACTGCTGCTCCTGAGGGAGGCCTTTTGTGAGAATACCCAGGAAATGTTCTACCCTGGGCTCTTTTCCTCCACAGCAGGAGGCAGGCAGGAGCCACAAAGGGAGAACAGAAAAAGTAAAGGTGGGGGTCATACAGGAACCCACCTGGCAGATGTGTGGGTCCAGCTTCCCAAAAGACTGACCTGACGTCCCAAATGAGGTCGGGGTCTATTACCGGTACACAAAACCACTTGTGATACTCTGTGGGTGAAGGCCAGCCCAAGTGACACTTGACTGCTGGCATCTAATAGCCCTGCCACCACGTCCACTCTTGTCTTTCAGGGAGTACTTAGTAATTCCACTCTGCTTGACAACAAAGGAAAATATTTGCATTTGCTCACATTGAGTGTGTGTGTGTGTGTGTGTGTTTTGAAGAAATTCTATGCTGTTCCATTTCAGACAACACTCACTATAACCTGGGCCACCCTTCCAGCACAGCTCAGACATAGCTTTTAGCCACTTTATGTCATTCAGAAATAATTGAAGATCATCTGTGTGAGCACCAATGTTCGCAAACACACCTTCCTGTGCCTTTGGGAGTATGGCTCTTATGTAGTTCCCTGTTGTACACAGGCTGACACACATTAGATACTCAAGGAAGAGGTGGCAGGAAACAGGGTGAAGGACCATGGATTAGGTGGGATTTATTCATGAGCACGACTTGGCTAATCTCAGTTATCATGACTGAGCCTAGCATTGCACAGGACCACAATGTGAAGCTACCACAAAAGCAATTGCTCCTTCTCCTTGTAGTACTTCAATGATAGAAAGAGAGCCAGGAATGGAAGTCCTGTTTGCCTGCAAAGGATCATGCCATACAGGGAAGACAACTTACAACAGAGCAAGTGACTCAGAGAGCAAGCAGAAGTCAGTGAGTAGTACTCAAGAGACGGTCCTGAACAACTAGATCCAGCCATTCCCGAAGTCACTCTGTTACACAAGCCATTACCTTCTCATTATGTTGCTGTGGTTGCAAAGTGACAAAATTCAGAAGCTGTCACTGCAGGTACAGTCTGTGAAGGCAGTAGGCAGGCTCATGCCTGGGAAGGACCCACTGCACTGGACACCTACCAATGGCTGCCATAGACAACGTGAGTTCAAGAGGAAGCCCTGCTTGGTTGCTATGGAGTTCTGTCCCCTCAGCTGTCACTATGAGTCTCTATAACCACCATGGTCACTGCCCGTACTGTGAGACACAAGGCAGATTTCAAGAGGAATGTGGCTTTGGGTTACCAGCTGACAAGTTCTGCACTGGGTTCCACAGCACTGTTCTAGAGCTCATATAAAGATCAACATCACCAATGTGGGTCTGATTTTCCTGAGGGACCTCAGCTCCATCAGGTTGTCTCTGCCTCCTAAGTCCCTTTCCAGCCTTCAAGGCCTCTTGCTGACTTGCTCTGGCATATGCCCCTAAGTCTCCTGCAAACTGACCCCATCCTCCCCGCAGTCACCCCGTCCTCCCCCTGCAGTCACCCCATCCTCCACCTGCAGTCACCCCATCCTCCACCTGGCAGTGACATATCTAAACTGCAAACTACACCATATTATCCTCTGCTGAAGTTTCTGTGGCTCTCTCCTGATGCCTGGGTACCCACATTTACAGAAACAAACCACTAAACATGCAATCATGCTAAAGCTACTAAGAGAAAATGGAACCAAGAAAGCTATAATTCAGGGGGCGACATCTATGAGCAGGGAGAACCCAGAAAGACCCACTATGGGAGGAGTCAAGCAAAATGCAGAAACTGTGCATGCAAAGGTCCTGAGGTAGGAAGGGGAGTGCTCATGGTGTAAAGGGGAGACAAGTGTTATCCTATGCGCGGTGGCCAGCAGGAGGCTGAGGAGATTAAGTCAGAGTGTGTACAAGGACAAAGCCTATGCTTTGTTGGTAGTACCTATGTATAGTTAGCAACCAGAAACTGCCATTTTTATTAGGACAGCCCTGCTGATATGAACAGGGCTCTGTTTATTTCCTGCTAATGGGATGAAGGCTGCCTGGTTCATGGGAAAGCCATGAGCCAGATCAAAGGCCCCCTTTGTGACTTAAAACAGTTCCATTTTCAGCAGCTTATGAGGATCAGGCACTTGGCTCAAAAAAGCTTCAAAACTCATTACAAAAAAAGAACTGTGCCTTCCCTCAAAAGGCAGAAGCCCCAGGAAACTAAATGATGAGAATGTTCTAGGGGCTGAGCCTAATGCTGCTGTGACCTGAGAGAGAAAGAGATCTTCAGAAAAAGCCGTCTGTTCCTCAAGATGCAAAGCTTCCACAGCCATTCTACGAGAGGACTGGAAAGCTGGTGCGACGGCTACTCTTGGTTGTCAGCTGGACTAAAACTCAAATGGCTGGGCCCTTAAATCATTTGAAGTAGGAAGACCCACTTCTAATCTGGATCTGGAGGCAGGAAGACACACCTTTAATGGGGCCATATCTTCTTATCGGCAGCCTATATGAAGACATAGATGAAGGACATGCTCTATATGAGCGCATGCTCTTTGCCTGCATGCCCTCACTCTCACGGGCAAGTCCATTCCTTCCCTGGCATTAGAGCCTACTTCTTCAGGATTCTGACCTGCTCAGATAGATATCCAGCTTCATGGACTGAGCAACTACTGAATTCTTGGACCTTCCACTGGCAAGCAGCCATTATTGTATTAGCTGGACCATAGCCTATATGTCATCCTAATAAATCCCCCCCTCTAATAAACACACACACACACACACACACACACACACACACACACACACACACACACTGTTCTCTAGAGAAATCTGACCCAGGTAGCCCCTTAAAGAATGCTCACTAAAGGACATGATTTTGGGTTTGCAGAGATGGCTGTGGCTGTGGGCAGCAAAGCCTCAGGAGTTTGCATCAATCCCTAGGACCCAAGTCAAAAATCCTGGCATGGTGTCATGTGTTTATAATCGCAGGGGTGGAGGCAGACAGAACCTTGAGGCTCTCAGTGACCAGTTAGTCAGACTGATTGATGAGTCCTAGTCAAAGAGAGACCCTACCTCAAAAGACCAAGGTGGGTAGTGCTTGAGCAATGATATGCAGAGTTGACCTCTGGTGTCCATAAACTTGCATACATGGATACACACACAAAGAGCACAACTCGGGGCCTAATGTTCCTCCGTACAGAGAAGTCAAATCTAGTCTCTGCCTCCATGAGGCTTATGCATGCCTCCAGGGGTGCATGGGCTCACACATGGTGGGGCTCCTCAACTGGGCTGGCTGACTAGCAGGGAGAGAAGCAGGCATGTAATAAGTGTTCACAACAACATTAAGGGGGCTATGCTGGAGGTGGGGTAGACACAGTGCACATGGGGAGGAGGTGAGGTCTGGGTTCCAGGAATAAAGGAGTCCAAGCTCCATGAGGAGACAAGACCAAGGGTAACACCTGCAGATCCCAGAGCCAGGAGGAAGGCCTTGCCAGCAGAAAGATGGCCATGGGCTCACCAGGCTCACAAAGAAAGAAAAGGAAAATTGAATAGCTGATGTCACCCAGTCATCAGGAATCCAGGGAGGACCTAGTGCTGGCAAAACAGAAATAAAGTGGGTGCTGCTGAGAGAGAAGGACACACTTCCACTGGACATGAAGTGGTGCTACTTTGGGGATCCAACAGTGGGATGAGGACATGCGTGCCCATCAGCCAGCAGCTTCTCACCTGGGCCTACCTAATGAAACTGAGTCCAGGCAGTCATGGGGTAGGGGTGGGCACAGGGTGCCTCTGCCACAGTGCTCAAGCAGGCTTGGGATCCCTGCAATCAGGAGGCCGAGGCAGGGGAATCATGGGGTCAAAGACAATGTGGAAATCAACATAGTGAGGCACTATCTCAAAAAAGAGAGGGAAAACATTGTTTAAATGACTAAAGCTCAAAAACCTGTAATACCACTGAAGAATACAAGCTGGGAAAGAATACATAAAAGTGGCATCATTTATGAAGTCATAAAAAGAAAACACTTTTATAATCCCATGATAAATGCACAAAGGCAGGGACCAAAGGAGGCAACAGCTCCATGCTGTTCCCCTCTGGGATGGGGGCCGCAATGAGAACTCAGCTGTATTTATGATGTTTAATTTCTAAACATTAACATTCATTCCATCTGGATGGTGAAATGCGCTTATTCATTACAGCTTTCTGTGCACTCTGGGGACTATCAGAAAATTGTGCAATTTTTTTTTCAGGAGCTTAGAAGTTGATGGGACAAAGTGTGCACGTTGCTGATTCTGTGGTGGAAAGACAGGTGGTTTTCTTATTCTCTGAGTTTATCCCTCTTCCCTTCTTTCCAGGAACCATACTAGCTAGGTGTGGTGGCTCATGCCCATAATTCCAGCACTGAGCAGGAATGGGGCAGAGGAATCACAAGTCCCAGGGCAGTCTGGGCTACAGAGAGACCCTATTTTAAAACCTAGAAATGAAAAAGGCAGATCTACACACTACTGTGTGACTAGCAGTTCCATCTCTGAGATACCAGCAAGCAGAAGAGATGGTAGATGGCTAAACACAGCATGATTTATAATCAGCCAATGGCATCTGAGCATCTAGAATCAGAAAAGATTAAACTGCAGCATCTTTACAGATGAAATACTACACAGCAATGAAGTGGAACCAGCCAGTATCTCATGTAGCAGCAGACCTGTGTCTGACAGCTGTGGTGCAGAGAGACGAAGCAAGAGTTTCAAGTTCGGAATTCCTCCATGTAAGGTTCTCAGGCCTCAGATAATCTACATCATTAGAAATCAGGACCAGGACTGTAGTGCCCTGTGGAAATAGTAACAGGAATTTGTCTTGGCCTAGTGCTGCCTGCAGGGGTGCTGGGGTGTGTTCACTGTGAGGAAATTCTCTGAACAGTCCCTTCAGGTTGGAAGCTGCACCCCAGTTTAATACAACAGAGCCTGGAATCCCCACACTTGGGACATGGATGCTCAGGAATCATTCCAGGCCAACCCAGGCTACAGAGTGAGGCCAGGCCAGGCTATAGACACAGAGAGAAAGACCTGCCTCACCAATAAGACAAAGCCATTCCTCAGCAGGGTGAGGAGAGTAAAAGACAAAAGGAGTGACACACCACATAGAGGCTCAGCCTGACTGTCCCCTGGCTAGTGTAAGTCACCAACACGGGTGACACTAGCACTATAGGGGGAAGGGCAGGGAAGGCATGGCAGTAGGGCGTGCACTGCCACACCACATCTGTGTCAGGAAACGGAACATCACACCAGGAGGCAGGGCCAGACTCTCAAGTGTCATGACCACCTGCCAGGAACCCACCTCTTCCTAAAGGTTCCACGACCTTCCAGAATAGCAGCACCAGTGAGAGACCAGGTGCTGGAACACGCGAGTCCTGGGAGTGTGGGGCGTTTCGTGGTCAAACCACATCAGAGGCCAGATTCGTGCAGCTCCCTCTGGGTAAGTCTTCCAGCCAGCATCAGCCAGCATCAGGATTTGAGCTATGCTGGGCGCAGCGTGCAGCAGCCAGCCTGCACTGACTGCATGCTCACAAGAATCTGAGCCAGCAGCACGCTGCCATGCAGCTGATTGGCACAGTAGCTGTGGCCTTGATTGGCACAGTAGCTGTGGCCTTGCCCAAGGTTACACAGCCAGTGTCCCCAGTAGAAAGGACCCAAACACAGCCTACACTCTTCTTAGGCCCTGCATTTCATGGCTTCTGAAGGAGTCCTTGGCTACAGGGGGAGGGGTAAGAGCAACCGAGCACCCAGAAATGCTGGGGACACTGGAAATAAATACATTCCCCACCCCCCCGGGATGCCAAAGACTGTGATACCCAGCCCTCCATATGAGCGGGAGCACTGGAAGGAAGGGTGGCAATTATTCTCAATTACTCAAGAAGACAGTAAGAGCCTAGAAGGACCCTTCTCTGATGCCATTTTAATCAGCTGTCCAAAAACACATGCAACACTAGCAGATGGAACACAGGTTAAGTACATTCTGAAGGCCTTTCGAGCTGGAGGAGAGATTAAATAATGATATACAAGCAATCTAACAGCTTAGAGACATTGTGGACAAGACCAAATGCCCGGCAGAGAGTCAAGTGTCAATTAGGAAAGCAGTGGGCTTGGCATAAAAACAGGACTCTCCAGCTCAGACAGACAGGGCTGAAGTGGGGAGACAGCCAGTTGTGGCTGGCTAATTGAGAAGGCTGTCCCCAAATGTCACACAGCATCTCTTTGTCATCAGACATAACTGATTTTGGTTTTGTGAGACAGGGTCTCTTCATATAACCCAAGCTAGCCTGGAACTTGCTATGTAGCTAAGGCTGACCTCAAACTCAGCATCCTCCAGACTCAGCCTCCAGAATGCTGGGACTACACCTGCTGAAGACATTGGACATTCTACGAACATTAGCTTTCCAATGTTTGGAGGACAGTGGGCAGATCAGTACCACAGGGGAATCAACCATCTCTTTCAACGACCACTATCTGCACATCTATGCTAGCATCTGTCAATCAAATGAAAGAAACCAGAGAAAGGAAGCTGACGAACAAAACAGCCACCACATACCGACCTCTGCTGCTTGAACTGAGGACTTGTCATGGGCTTGTTCATGCTCATTCATGCTCTATGCTTGCTCTGACCACCAAAGTCAGCCTTTGCTGTCCATGGTGCCACAAGACAGAGAACTGTACATCGGACAGCTGGTATGGAGCATGGGAAAGAAACCCATGAGATCAGACAAGGCTTCCTCTGGAGGTATTACAGGCCAGAATATGTGACAGCCAGGGCAGCCTTGAGTTCACCCTCTCTCTGTGCCACAGGCAGCAGGCATGGGATGTGTGGCACCCACATTGCTCGTTCTTTGTAAATGACTGTGTTAAATTTGATATTAAAAAGTCTCTCCCCAAGAAGCCCCACTTCCTCCACTTCAAGGCTGAGCTCATGTCTGTCACTGTCCTGAGATGGCTTTCCTGGCAAAATGACTATCTACTAGAGACTCCCTTCAGTGCCATGTACTGATTCAAGAGAAACCCAGCTCCTCTCTGCCCTTGCCTAGTACAGGAAGCACCAGGCCTGCATGGAGGGAAAACAAGCAGAGCTGTTTCTGGCTTTGTCTCGACATGGCTCCTTTTACTCCCCAGTTCTTCGAATGTTGGGAGTCTCACCACCACATCTTTCTGTGCAGGTGCCCTCTCTGTCACCTCTGGGTTATGTGCACAGTGGGAGCCCCCAGGTACCTTAGCTCCACACAGACACCTAAGGGGCACAGCTCCTGTGTTGGGTGAAGAGATGGACTGGTACAGAGCCTGTGGAAGAGGGAGCCCCACTCCTATCTCTGTCCCCCATGTGCCCCTGAGTTCCAGCTTCCTGGCCTATATACACCCTATATAGGGCCCACGGGGAGTGTACATTGAGAAAACTAATAGAAAGCCACAGATGTGTACGGCAAGCTTGGCATGGGATACCAGGGTTCAGGGATGATAGCAGGGCCACCTGTGCCAGGCTTCTGCAGTGCGTAGGCCCAAAGTCTCAGTGTCACTAGCAAAAAGAAATAATTTCTGAGTACCCCACCCCCCACCCCACTTCACACTTCCTTAAAAAACAAAACAAAACAAAACAGACAGGAACCAGACAGTGAGCACTACTAGACATTCTCAAAGCACTTTACAAATGTCACCACCTTTGAGCTTCACAAAAACAACACTAGAAGTCTGTCTCTGGTTCTTGGAGAAAATAGGCACAGAGGGGTCAAGTAACTTGTCCAAGGCAAGATATCTAGGAAAACCAAAGAATCTTCCCCTGGTTTTCTTCCTTTCTCTCCCACTACCCAATCCACCTTGCCTGCTCCCATTCCCATTCCTCTCTCCTACCGCTATTCTTAACTTGCAGGGTCTGCAGCACGAATGCATGCATAACAGAATGAGCTAACAGGTGACTTGTCTCCCACTTGGAGACTGAGATGCCACGGGCTACATCTGTAGAGGGGTTCTAGGTTATCTCTATAAATGGTCCTTGGTTGGTTGGAGTATCACTCTTAGAAAAGACCCCTAGGCCCAGATTTTTTTGTTCTGTTGGTCTCTTTGTGGAGCTCCTGTCCCCTCCAGGTATTTGTATCTCCCCCTTCTTTCATAAGATTCCCTGCACTCTGCCCAAAGTTTGGCGATGAGTCTCAGAATCTGCTTTGATATTCTGCAGGGTAGAGTCTTTCAGAGGCCCTCTGTGGTAGGCTCCTGTCTTGTTCCTTGCTTTCACCTTCTTCAGATGTCTATCCTGTTTGCTTTTCTGAATGAAGATTGAGAATCTTAGTCTCCCAGAACCTAGCACAACATCCCATAATCTGGGACACACCCAGTACAGGGGTGTGTTCTTTAGCCTCAAGAAAGGCTACCAGTTCCACTTTCACACTTCTCTCTAGGGCGAGTTCAGAAGGGGAACATACCCCACTCAGCAGCACCACCGTCTTACTATGTATTCATTCACTGAACAGTGACAGAATAAGTAACTGAGTCCCTGCCCAAGCCCAGAGCCTGCAAAGGCATTCAGGTAGTCAGCTGGCCACATACATGGCCTAGTCTGTCCGGCCTCTAGCACATCCTGAAAAACCCACCCAGCAGAAAAAGCCGCCTCCAGCCAACCAGCAAGTTTTCTGCTGTTCAGAACTCAGTTGGGGACTTCCTGCTGAGACGCACTGCCTCACAGTCACCATCATCACTGTCATCAGTGACGGCACTGTGTGGAAGAACATGGACGCTCATGTGATGCACGAAAAAGTCTAAATAGCCTAATCCCTGAATGGAGCTCATGCCAGTCAACTCAGGACTGAGTCAGTTAACAGCCAAGGCTCATGGGTGTTCATGACTCAGTCACTTCAAAGATGTTGTGTATGGCTTCTCCTTTATGGTCCAAACAGACAAGCGGTCCAAACAGACCTTTGGAATACACTGATCAAAGAAAAGATCCTAACATGGTGACTTTTCTGGAAAATTTACATATTCAAACTTTTCAGGACACCAAAGCAGATTCTAAGGTCCTGGGTCCACAGGAATCCACAAAAGCTTAGCCTGGTGGGCACTGACAGTTCTATACCCTGACTCAGTCTTCTCTTGGAAATTGAAGAAATTGTCCAAATCCATCCTGGTCTTTAGCCAAAGTGGACTGAAGGGAAAGTATGAATGCCTCAACCTCATGTGAGGTCAGGATCACTGTCCTCCAGCCATTGAGAAATGCCCAAGTGCACGCTAGGATGAGGCTGTGGCTGGTGGCTGTCGGGTCCATTGTGTCTACAGGAAACTGGTCTGGACACCTGGTCAGCACCCAGCTGGTCTGGTCTGGTCTACCCTGAGCCAGGCTATACAAAGTGTTGTCCCTCATCCTCAAGTTTATGCACAAATCAGCAAGAAAGTCCCTGCATTGGCAGGAGTGGGATGCCGCATGGAGAGAGCATGGGTGGCCCAGTGCAGACACAGAGGCCGCTGCAACGAGGAAGCCCACTCCCAGTCCCTGCTCCACACACACCTGGGTTGCCAGCCGTTCTTTTCATTCCTCAGTCCTGAGCGATGCTTGCTGAATTTGGCTCATGGGTCTGGCACTCCTGGTAGACTTAGCCCAGAGGAGGCTTATAAAATGGGGAGGGAGCAGCTGGGGAAGCAGGCATGAAGGAGCTGCTTCAGCCTCAGAGAATGCTCTTAGTGACATAAGTGTGTGGTAGGCTGAGCTATTTCCTAGAACCTTTCATGGCAAATGGCCTTGGCAGATGTGATTAACTTAAGGATCTTGAGTTGGGAGACCACTGAAGATTTTCTGGATGGGTCCACTGTCATCACAAGAGGAGGATGGGTTTGAATCAGAGAAGACATGAGGATGTAACAGATGAAGGGTCAGAATAAGGTGGCTACTGTCTTTATATGAGGACCAAGAACCGAGAATACAGTGACTCTGGCTGGTAGCCCATGCTGCCACCCAGTCCTATAGAGGGTCCCTGCTGACATCATCCCCAGTTGCTTTCAGGTCCTCAAAGGGTCCTGAACTGTCACATATGACTGGCTGTGGTTGTATACACGCCTCCCTCCACCTGATTCTTAACGGACCATCCAAAGAGCCAGTGACCCTTTAGTGCCCAGCTGTTGCTCCAGATAGAAGACCTGGTAATGGCTGTGGGCACAGTGGGTTTCAAGATCCCGCAACAGCCCAAAGTGCAGACAAGATAGGGAAAAGGTTTCCTCTCACTAACAGGAGGTGTTGATGGCCAACTGCTGGGACAGCTGACTGAGCAGCTTCATGCCCAGTCCAGACTTGGGTCTGCCTTCTTCCATCTCCCCTGGCCTTTTGCACCTGACTAAATAGTAGCATGTTTTCAACAGAGGCCATCCCACCTTCATGACTGAAGTAGCCGTAGTAAAAGAAACTTCTCTGAGAAAGTCTGGTCTCTTCATGCATGTGAATGAGTACTATGACAGCAGTGATTGAAACTAGGGAAAAAATATTACACCAGAACAGCAGTTAGCAA
Source organism: Psammomys obesus (assembly GCF_907164565.1). NCBI lineage: Eukaryota > Metazoa > Chordata > Mammalia > Rodentia > Muridae > Psammomys > Psammomys obesus. Next base: position 2,919,842 of record NW_026596415.1, read on the forward strand.
GTATGATCAGTAAGATTCCAACTTATTCTGGTTTGTGTGTGTGTGTAGGTATGTGTGCACACATGTGTATGTGTATGTGGACATCAGAACATAACCTTGAGTCTACCTAGATTTCTGATATAGGGTCAATTATTGACCAAGAGCTAGCCAATAAGCTAGGCTGGCTAGCCATTTAGCTAGCCTAGTGCTGGGATTACAGGTGTATGTCACCTTTCTGTGTAGATGCTGAGAAGTTGAACTTGGGTCCTCACGCTTGTATGGCAAACACTGATATGACTGAGACAGCTCTCCAGACCCTCTCAGAACTTTTAAAAAATTTTATAAATTATGTGTGTGTGTGTGTGTGTGTGTGTGTGTGTGTGTGAGCGCACGCGCATGCACATGTGGAAGTCAGAAAAACCTCCCTTACCTTACCCTGAGTTCCAAGATCTAAACTCAGTGTGACAGGCTTGCACAGCAAGCACTTTTACCCACTGGGCCCTCTTATTGACCTGTTTTTTAAAAATATTATTTAAAGGCCACAGCCGAGCCTGCCTGCATCCAAATTGTCTCTGATGCATTCATAAAACACAGCAATGCTGAGTGCTTCCTACTGGAAGGGAGCAGCCCCACTAGGCCAAGCACACTGGTTCTCTGCTGCTCATAGGAAGTTATCCTAGTGAAGTAGGGAGGCACACCCATAGGAAGACTGGCCTTCCCTTAGGTGCAGCTCATGGCTGGCTACTTTCTCTGTTTTCCCCAACATTGCAGCTTTCCTGTGGTGTGCACATTCTTTAAGGACAGACAACAGTGGCAGCGATGATCTGGCTCCTGGATGCATACCTTGTTTCCGATGGCCTTTTTGGGTGGGAAGTTGTAGGCCCTTACTTGTGGGAACGCACTCTGCAGCTGGTGGTGCAGCCCCCGGAACTCTGTGTACCTCCGATACACGTTCCACTCGTCATCCTTTATCCGAATGTAGACCTGCCAATGAGGAAGAGAGGAAGATGGCTGAGTCTAAGCTCCTAATGTCATCCTCACAAGATCAGGTGCTGTGTCACTCTGTCCACACAGGGGCCACATCTGCCTCACACACCACTGGACACTGAGCACTTGTCATAGAATGGTGGCACTGATGGCACCAATGGGCACAAAGGGTACTCAGTGAGGCAAGTGTCAGAAGAGCCCAGCTCACAGTATGTCCCCAGCAGCCTGAGTGACAGCAAAGATGCATCCTCCTGTTCACATGTGAGCTGCCCTTACAAGCTGCCCAATGACACCAGTCCTTCAAGTCCCAAAGGCCTGGGGTCACACTGACCAGCACACAGTAGGGAAGCTGATTTGGGGCAAAGGGGAGTGAGGCCAAGATTTTCTAGGCTGCTGAAGGCCTTGACAGAATAGAAGGTCACATCCAGGTGGTATAAGCACATTTGGGGACATAACTTTACCTTAGCCAGGTTGGGACCATGTTCAAGATCCTGCTGTGGTTTGTGTGTTCAGGACACACACCTTCCCGGACACACAGCTACTTGGCAAGGAAATCTGAGAAATGCGAGGCCTTTTTTTCTTTGTTAGAAAGGTCTCCGTATGTATACTTGGTTGGCTTGGGACTTACTGTATAGAGCAGGCTAGCCTTAAACTCACAAAGATCCTACTGCTGTCTGCTGTGTGCTAGTACTAAAGGTGTGTGTCACTGAGCCCAGTAATAATAACAAGCTCCAACTAAATGTTTTAAAACATCATTCCACCCAAGAATCATAGGGAGGGTAAAGTCTCTGAGTAATGACTATTGTACCTCACAAAAGACAAGGGTTCCTACATCCTCAAGAACTCTGTACAGACCAATGGAGACCATCCTCTGTACTTAGAGTGACAGTCTGACTGCAATCTTGAGAAAACACATTTTGAAGCCAACTCTCTTTTTATTCAGTGGAAGCAAGACCATTCCCCTGCTCTTCCTGAGCCTTCTACAAAAAGGCTTGACTTCTCCCCCTCCCTCCCCTCCAGGCAGCCACACTCAGTCCTACAGACCCTGTGTTTCTACCCAGGACTCTCCAATCTATCTCTAGTGCAGACTTCAGACACGAGCTGCAGGCCCAGGTGTGCATCCTCACGTTCTGTAAACATGTGCCTAAATCTGAAGCCAGCCCCTATCACCTAAGTCTGAACCTCTTTCTCCTAGGTTGCTGATTCATCTTCAAGAGTAAAGACAACATCCTTGATGCCATTGTCTCTCATGCTCTATTGCCTGTAAGTTGCCAGGTCAAGCTGGGAGCAGTCTCCAGGAGCAGAGGGCTCCTGTTGTGTGCAGCATGTCCACACTCCTGCCTTTGCTGGTGCCCACAGCTGCTATACCTGGAGGCCACTCATTGCCAGGGGAACGAAGAGTGCCAAGGCTCCATGGATCACCCACGATAAGCTCACCCCATCACCTCACACAGCTGTGGATGGTGCTCCCAGCTCTGTGACTCCCACTCTAAAAGGAAATGAGCCTCTGTGAACTCAGCAAGTGGGGGCCCAAGGTTGAACAAAAATAACAAACTCCAACTAAATGCAAGACCTTCAGGATTCAGCACCTGTCACGCGCTGGGCATTATACCAGGCATACCTCTCTTCTTATCCCCAGGCTAAGCTGCAAGGCAGATGGTGGGAACACATCCTCTGCAGATAAAGACACAGACTCAGAGACTCAATGTCACTTGCCCCGGAAAATGGGGAAATGATTTTGAGCCAGAGCTATCTTCTCCCCAGTGTCCATGTTTCCTACGCCAGCATTCTACTGCAAGGGCTGGCACTCACAAGGGCCTCTGCAACCTCAAACCAGCAGTATGGCAACAGGGAGAGGTGCCTCTCTTTACCCTTTCCTGAGCATTTAAGGTGACCTCCAAGTGTTCTTCTTTCCAGAAAATCCCCCTGATTTCACCTTCTCACTTAGACTTCTTCCCTCATATCTAAGGATCTAATCTGATAAAATCAAATGCCATCAACACTGACCCACTCCCCTGCTCCCCCTCCTCTCCTCGTACCCTCCCACTCCCCCTCCCATTCCCAGATTACTAACAGCCAGTCCCCAACAACTTGCTTGGCATCCAACCCTAGGAACCCTAAGATGCAAAATATTCACTCATGAATTCTATACCACAGAACTAAAAGTACACATGCTGAAAACTGTAGGATCATTCATTCATTTATTTATTCATTCATTTAATTAATTAGTTTGTTTTAAAGGGCTTGTCCTTTAAATTAAGTTTGACTGGCCCCACTTTCCTCAGCTTGAGCCATGAAAACAATAATTCCTTGGTGAGATGAAAAGCCAATCTTTGAACACAACCAAGTTTCTTTCTAAACAAGAGATAAAGCCACTCATTTCCTTGACCCCACAGAAGGAAATAAAATAGGAGGGTACTGCTGGGGTCAGCATCAGAGTCCACTCTTAATTGCCAGAAGGAAAAATACAGACCCTGAGATGTCTTCACTGCAGAACTCACCCCAGAAAGGCCTACACAGAACATGGAGGCAAAGGGAAGCTGGGGCTTAGGGCCTTGGCCAGTCTAGAACATGCACTTGCATGGACTGTGCCTGGAGGAGATTAAGAGAATCTGTGGCTGTCAACTAAGTGAACAAACAACAAATGCTGGCAAAGACGCGGACAGGGAGGAGCCTTACTCATTTCTAGCAAGAACGGACTGCTACAGCCACTATGGAAATCAGTATGTAGGCCCCTCAGAAGTCCATCTAGAACTATGTATGAGCCAGATGAGGACATATCTGAAAGAATCAAAGTCAGCACACAGTACTCCAGTTTATCAGGACACTATTTCCCACAGCCAACTTAAGGGATCAGTCTAGATGTCCCTCTGTACAATGAAGACATGCTGACTTTAAAAACGTGGTCTGAAGGGTACCCATAGGTTCCCTTATGCCTCTCATTTGTCAGCACCACTCTGCAATGCTGTGCACTCTCTCCTTTTCTTCTTTCATGAACTTCATATAAATGGAGTCGTGGTTATACCATCCACCATGTCTTGTCCTTCTCAGATAATATATGCTAGATGCACCCACAGTGCTATATGCCCTTTAACTGGTGCCTTGACATGCTGCACAACATTCCACTGTAGTAACATGCCACCAGTATTTACCTGCTCTGCAGGGACTGGCATTTAGGGTATTTCTAGTTCGATGCTCTTGTGCCTGCCTCCTTTGGGTGCGCAGATCTAAATGAGGCAAAACTAATGCTACTATGAATAAACCCATGACCAACACTGACATGAGCTAAGGGAGAAGCAAGGCCTCCAACCTGAGCACAAAAAATGGTGCTGAAGCATCCTGCATTTCCATCAGAGTAATGGTTGCACACAGCAGACACAGGCAAAAATCAATTGGAATACAGGGCCTGAGTGATTGTGTGTCAGAAAGCTATGCCTTCTTCCTGTCCTCAACTCAAGGACCTAGATGTCTGGGTTGGGACTGTCCCCAAGACACTGTCCCACACATATGTGAGGTGCAGCTGGATCAGTCTTGAGAAGGAGGCCAGACACTGGATCTGAATCCCCGTGTTACCTCTTGTAAGTTTGGTCAGCTCTTCTGTTTGGTAAATGAGGGTGGTGCTGATGTAGGGGGAACTGAGTGACTTTAGGATGGTGCCTAGTACCAGCATCAACACATCTGCCAAGTATTAGCTGTTTCAGTGAGCAGCTGGTCACATCACAATGTGGGAGAGAAGGCTAGGCAGGGAAAGAGAACTGACGATCTACAAGCTTGTTTTGGCAGGTGGAAATTCCAGGTCAAATGCCTGCCAAGCACAACGCAAGCCTCGTTAGCCCAAAGTGTGTGGGACATCAGGCAGGTTGGCAGACACACAGGGCACAGAGCTGTGCTCAGAAAAGGCCTGGGCCCTCATCTTAGCTGTTTCCCCCATACACTCACTGTAACACTGAGGATGGGACCTCACTCTGTAACTCAGCTTCTTCCACTGCAGAGTGGGGCGGAGTCCAGCCTCACTGGGTGGTCCTGAGATGCCATGCCTAACAGGCACAGTGAGCAATGGCAGCTGCAGATATGGCAAGCTTTGTCACCTCCATCATCCACTGCCTTTGTGTACATGAACTTCCCTATTACAGAATTAGGGGTAATTATAGGATGTGCAATCATGAAATTAAAGCAGGTAATTACCATGCCTAATTAATTGTCAAATGCTAGGCAGACAAGAGAACACAAACAGAAAGGGTGGCTGTGGATGGGGCAGTTCTGAGTGCCCTCTGCCTGCAGAAAGTTTAATGGCAACATCAGAGGTCAGAACCTGACCCCCCTGTGTGGGTTTGCAAGCACTGAAATAAACCCAGGATACACACTGTGCTCTGACTCAGCCTGAGCCATGCACCCTCTGTGCTGGCTGTAGGCCAGCAAGGCATTTATACAGCTCTGTCACAAACATACCCAGAGTTCCAAACCAGAGAGCTATTTCAGGAAGGGGACCTCATAGGAGATACTTAATGGCTGCTGTAAACCTTGACAAGGAGCAGACTGCAGAGTCTGGCCCACACGTGGCAAGGATTCACAAATTCAAACTGTGGCTTTGCAAGCAAAACACCAGGCTGCCTCTGTTTGTTAGCAGACTAAACACCTCCCTTTTCACTCAACTTCTGCACCATAGAAAGTCCCGACCCTGAGAAGAAAATGTTTCATTATGCATGATGTAGTTCTTTCTTTCTTCTTTTCTTTTACCCACACCCCTCCTCTCTTGGGGATTGAACTTAGGGCTTCATACATGATAAGCAAGTAGTAACCAATGTGTCATACCCCAGCAGCAATTTTCACTTCTTATTTTCAGAGATCTCACTAAGCTGCTCAGGCTAGCCTTGAACTCACTTTATAGTTCAGGCTGGCCTTAAACTTGTGATCCTTCTGCCTCAGCTCCCCCCATCCTCATCCCGGAGTGTATGGGATGACAGGTCTAACTACCAGGCCCAGAGCATGTGAACAGGTCCAGAGAAACACAGGTCTCATTTTTCTTAGAAAATGCAAGTCTCATTTCCTGGGGCTTACGGACAATGGCATGTGGCTCAGTAATGCCTTTCAAAATGTACCAGACAGTTTGCATGAGAAGGTCTCCAAAGCTCAGTGATTTTCTTTGTCTTAAAATGAAGCCACAGAACAAGCAATATGTGTAAGCACCATTCCATGACAGGAAGGGCAGTGGAGACCAAGTGCAGAGCTTCTGATGGACATCATGTTCACACCAGAGCAAAGCAGAGACAGCCTGACACCAGCATGAGGACTGTCGCATGCAAACTAGTCAGATGACATTTAGATGCTCTTCAAAATGGCTTGAGGTTCCTAATTCATTTTATTTCCTTAATAGCCAATGAGTGAAATGATTTGTGTTTTGGTTCGCAGACCATGTTAATGTATCCTCGCTCAACTTTCCTTTTAATGAAATGGCTTCATGTGTTATTAACTGTAAATGCCTTCAGTACTAGAACAAAATGCCTGAATTACCAGAGGACCACACTGATGGAGTGATATTATTGTGGCCAAATGCTGTGAAGAAGATGAACAACTTAGCTGAAGAAAAACGACTTTTCAGTTCGCTGGGTTATGTAAATGATGCAGACGAGGAAAAAAAGAGATGTGTTATTTACTGAGAACTGCCAGCGCCGTCCCACAGGTCTGTGGCAGGGCATAGAGAAGGCGGATTGAGAAATGGGATGAGCCAGCACAATCCCTGCCCAACCCTGAGTGGAAGGTTGACCACAAAGAGTTCATCTCAGAGGGAGAAATGCAGTGCCTAGCTCTATGCATTGTACTCTAGCTGAGCTCTGTTGTCCCTGGACACTCAGCACCTTCTGAGATGCTTCTCAGAATGGCTCGGCCAATGGTCCTCAAAGCCTGGTCTTCCTGCTGGCTTACTGGCTCACCTTTGAAGATGACCAGACCTGAAATCACTGGGTTTCAGACATGTGTCCTGCCTTCCAGACACTATTCACATCAGGTCTCCTTCCCTTGTCAGAATTAGGTATCACCTGCTCAGGGACACAGCCTGGTAGCTTTTTCTGTCCCCTTTGGGGGTAGGACTTGGGGATACTGCAAGAATAGAGCCAGGCTTGATCCCTGCCCTCTGAAACTTAGTTGGCCTGCCCAAGAAGGTCAAAGAACCCTAATGAATTCAAATGGAGAAAAAGCTAGAGGAGAAGGACATGACATCTCCAGCTGGGTGAAGAATATGGATGTAGGGAATCAGCTGAAAGGTGTTTGATTTAGAACAAAAACCAGTCTGAAAAAGTCTAGGTGTGGCAGTGAATGCCTGTGTTGAGCCAGGATGACCTGAGTTTAAGGCTAATGGCTGATTACACAGAAGAAAAAACAAAAGAGACAAAAAAAAAAAACAAAAAGAACAACAACAGCAAAAAAAAAAAAAAAAAAAAAAAACAAAAAACCTGAAGATACACAATTCAGTAGGTAGTTAAAGTATTTGCTTATTTGCTTCTTAAGTAGAAGGACATGAATTTAAGTCCAGAACCCATGTAAAAAGGCAAGGTGTCACTGTCAGCTACAGGTGCCTTCTTACAGACGTACAACATGATGGACACAGGGAAGGGGGAGGGCATCTGACACACTCTCTAAGCCTTAGAAAATATGCTCTATCATATACATGTGAATATAACAAGAAGGGTGCTATCACAGATGGCAAAGGCCATGCAGAAAAGGCTGTGGCAAGCAAGTGAGCTTTCTAAAGGCAGCCCACCATTTTGGCACAGCTGACAATGGGTATGACCTGGAGAGGCATGGACTCCAGGGATTTTGTCTCCTGAGCCACCAGCTCTAGCTATTAAAGAGTTAAAGAAACTTCAGAGTTTTTTGGCTTCTGGCTTGAGTTGCCAGTTACAAAGTACAAAGTGTTAAGAGAGTTTAGAGCTTTTCACTGGTCACAAACAGTGCTATCGCAGAGAAGCCAAGAACCACCAGCTCTTTAATTTCTTTCATTAACTCCGCCTTTGACAGACACATCAGAGAAATGGGCACCATGTAGAAATGAACATCCTGTAAATATCACCATGGCAAAGCTTCCAGCCTGTTGCAAGCACTACTGTGAACACACAAGGGCAAGAAAGACCCTTGCCAAAAGTAGTAATGTATCTATTGAACTTCCGGATATGGGTGAAGGAAAAATTATCAGGAGAGGAGGAGGAACAAATAGCAAGGCATGTGGTTCAGAGAGGGGTTGGCTGCTCCTGACAGGGATGCTCAGTGAAAGCCAACACGAGGATCCTGAGCTGCAGAAGGCCATTCCCTGTGAATCCATGGCTTGATAGATGTACAGAAAGAAAAGACCCAGAGTGTCAAAAAAAGCTAGGTGTGGTGGCGTGTATCTATACAATCTGCTTGGGGGGTGTGGAGACAGGAGACTCACATACTTGGCAAATTCTAAACCAGTGAGAGATGCTGCCTGTTGTGACTTGAATTAGAATGGGTTTGAATGTTTGTTCCCCATTTAGTAGAACTGCTTGGAATTGTTTGGGAAGGATAAGGATGTGTGTCCTTTTTGGAGTAGGTATGGCCTTGGTGGGTAGGTAACGGCTTTGTGGGAGGAGGTCTGTCATTGGGATTGGGCTTTGAGGTTTCAAAAGCCCACACCAGACCCTGTCTCTTTCTTTCTGTCTTTTGCCTGTCTCAAAATGTAAGCTCTCAGCTACTGCCCCAGCATCGTGCTTGCCCTCAAGTTTCCCACCACGATGATCATAGATGAACCTGAAAATGTAAGCCAGGCCCCAGTCAAACACCTTCCTTTATAAGTTGCCTTGGCTATGCTGTCTCCTCACAGCAACGGAATGGCAACTAAGACACGCCTTAAAAATCAAGGTGGACAGCTGCTGAGGAAATGATATCCCAGGAAACCTCTAGTCTCCACACATATATGTATACATGCACAGGTATGCATGTGAACATGTACACACAGACATGCATGCAAGAAGAACACAGAGGGACTGCTGTGGGTGCAATGGAGACCACAAGACAGATAAGTTCTGAGAACCCTGTGACAATGACTACAGCTAATGTCTACTGTCTTTCAGAAACTTGGTAAGAGAACAGAAGTGCATTCATCCCTTACCCTACATACTACATTCAGGTTGTGAAGAATGGGCCAATGTCATTGTGGTAGTCATCAAGACAGACTGTCATCTGGTATATCTTTGGGTATATAAACTTTTTATTTATCAGTCAACTATTTTTTAATGCAGAAGTTTTTAAAAATAAAAGAAATGACAGGTTGGGCATGGTGGTGCCTGCAGTGCTCAGAACTCTGGAGGCAGAGGCAGAAGGATCTCAGTTTTGAAGCCAGATTTGGCTGCAGCATGAGCCCCTGTCTCAACAAAGGAATGAAAGAGATGATGGAGGTGGGGATTTAGCCTGGTAACAGCTGAGAGGACAAGAGGCAGAGCTGGCATATATGAGCTTAACAAGCAAAGAGAAGAGCAGGGTATGCTGATTCATGCCTATAATCCTAGCACTTAGGAGGACAAGGCAAAAAGTCATGATTTCAAGGCCCGCCCATGCTGCATGGTGAGTTCTGTGCTAGCCTGGGCTACAGAGTAAGGCCTTGTTTCTGTTTTTTTCTTTAAGTGAATTAGAGAATATTATAATACATGATGGGTATGAGTCCTGTGACACATGTGTGAGTGCAGGCACAGCCCAGAAATAAAACCAGGAGACAAGCCAAACACTAATTGAATTGATTCTATGAGCTGGTAGCTTATTTTCTTTATGGCTTTTCATGGCTTCCAGACTTCCTTCTTCTGTCCGACTTTGGGTGACAGAGAAACAAGGTGTTCCTTTGTCAGTAAGTGTGGATTTGTTCAGCACCCTGAGGATGGCACATCTCTTCCTCCCTCTTTTCACATAGAATTAGAAGAGCATCAAATTATCATGTGAATGTCTCAAAACAAAAACACTGTCACTAACATTTAGAAAGAAAGCACCAATGTCCGATGGTGAATGGGGGGAGTACAGAGCCTGCCACAGTCATAGGGCTGGCACAAGGGCTCTCTGGGGACTGGAGACCAAAGAGCCTACCTGTGTCTGGAGAAGAAGATAAGAACCTGTGCAAAGCCAGATCCTGGCCATCTGCCACACGTACATGCACAAGGCCTCAGTGTTTCCCATGTGAAGACATGTGACAGACGTTCCCCTTGGAAGGTCTGATGCTCCCTCCATTCTCTGGCCAAACAGAACTATTGTAACAGACCGTGAACTCCTGTCCCCGTGCAGCCCGGAGCAAAGCCTGAAAGTAGCTCCCAGTACAGGAGACAAGTTTTTGGTGGCAGAACGTGCTTCTCTTGGCCTTGGAAAGAAAGAGGTGAGGGTGATGGGAACAGTATCCTCTATCTATAAGAGGAGGGGGACAGACACTCCTCTGTCCCTTATCACAGTGGCAGAGTCCTGTAGGCTGAGCTGCAGGCCACAGGGATGTAATCTACTGCAGTCTGCCCTGTGCTTGCTGAGTGAGCATCTGCTAGGTACCATGCTCTGTACTGGCTTTGAGGACACACAGCAGGTGGCCCAAGGGGTCAGAACAGTGATTATGAGTACAATCTGGGGACCGTGGCTACCTGGGGCAAATCCCAATTGCACATTCTTACTACAGCTGATAGTTTTATTAGCCTCATGACCTTCCCTAGTTTAGGAAGTTGTTTCAAGATATAAGATGAAGGCAGCTGCCTGTGAAGACTGTGTTTATGTTTATAGCCAACCACTCTAGCTGGCATGCAACACACAAGTTTGTTGCTATCAGCAAAGCTGTACATCTTTTCTAAAGCAGCCCACATACCACTTACAAAGACAGACAGACAAAAACCCTGTCCCATGGTGGAAGTGTTAGAACAGAGAGCAGCAGGGGGAGAGTAGACAGGAGACACTGTGTGGAGTACAGTGGAGAGGTTCACCATGGAAGGCTTCCTGGAGGAGTCAATATCCAAGTCAGGCCTTGAAGGGTGAAGAAAGCTGGCTGAAGGGCCAGGCCAGGTCAAAACAATAGGCAGCTGCCTACTACGTTATACTTTCTGAATCAAATATTCTTGAACATGGGAAGCTGGCATCTGTAGAACAGCACATTGATGCTGAAGACAGAGGAACAGCTGCCTTCTTGAACACGGCCTCAGGACCTCCAGTTCACATGAACAGTTTCAGCCATAGGAGACCAGGGAGAGCATCTTACCCTGGGATGTGGGCTCAGGAACGTACCATGATACTCCAACCCATTGGGCTGGGAGCACTGGCTCTGCAAACATTGCATCTGCAACAAGAATGGTCTTGTCCTTCCCTCCCTGCTGCTGCCCTTAAGGAACTGGAGCATCTTGCCACACAGCCTTTCCACCATGCTTGCTCGTCTCACCATACACATCCAGAGCCTTCAACCCCCGTAGATCAGGTTCTGGGTTCTCCCTAGGAGAGAAACAAGCTGCTCCAGCTTGATGGTGCTGGGGTCCCTGGCACTATTCCTCTCTGCCCCACACTGATACCATGAGGAATACTTGTGGCTTTGGAGGATATAAAAGGAGATTACTGGAGGCAGTTTTTAGGCACCTCAGAGAGGCCAGGGCTGACAAGTTGCCAAACCTTCTCCTGGGCTATGCGGGGAAGCAGAAAGCTACCCATGGTGGCTGGCCCAGTGCCTGTGCTCAGCCACCCTCATGGACCACAATGTGCTATGTGTCTTTTGCAGCCTTTTGAGCCCATGATGGATGTACACAGACTGAGACAGCACTCAAAGGCCAGTTCACTAAGTTCCAGAAGAGTTGACATGAACACAGACTCAGTCTGACCTCTGTTGTCTGAGAACTCTGGATCCAGCTCTGAGCATGAAACTGAGGTCCTGTCACTCAAATCTAAGTAGACAGTCATGTATTTACTGTCCACCGACACCCACACAGCAGCTCCTTCCCTACCATGAGGAAACAAGGAGCTGGGAAGATATCTCAGTGAGAGAAGTACCTGCCACCATGCAAGCATGAGAGCCCAAGATCCCCAGCTTCATGTAAATGCTGGGTTTAAGCACACATGTCTGCAACCTTAGCACCAGTGATGAGGACAACAGGCAGATCCCCAGCAGATCCCAGCAATCTAGTGAACTGGTGATCTTGAGTTTTAAAGGTGGAAAGTGAAAGTAGGAGACAGTCAACATTGCCCCCACAAATGCCATACCCCTCCAACACATACCTGCCTGAGTTTATGTCAGCCTTCCTTATGGCTCCTTCCTTAGCACCCTCACTGGGCATGTCAGAGAACTGTTCTCACCAAAACAGAGTCTGGAGGCTTCAGTTAAATAGTACAAACAGGATTACTTGAGCTGGCAGCAGATATGCTCCAGAATGCCGACTCGGCCCATCCAGGCTCAGAGTGGAGAAGCACAGCCTGTTCAGATGCAGTGCTCTCCCCAGCAGCCCAGAGAAATGCAGATGTGGGCTCTTCTTCACACAGCTGCAAGACTGGGCCTACAGTCTTTTTTCTTCCTCTTTGAGAAGCACCTAATTTAAGGACTTTTGCAGTAATTGCTCCAAATCATGAAAAGCCAACAGCACAACAGAAAGCTCTACCATGATATGTGCACATCCCTCTTTGATGAGTGTTTAAAGTCCTGGCCTCATTCACCATACCAAGATACCAAATTTCAAATGCATGCACACCGTGAACACCAGAACACAGCTGGGGAACCTGGGCACCCACTCCTCCCTCAAAAATGATATCCTAAAATAGAAGGGCTGTTTTCTTCAAGTCTCTAATGCCCATGATAGGAACATTTTCCCAGGCTTGCAAAGCACCATGGAGGGCACTCACTGTGAGAATTGTGTCTTTCAGCTTGGGCAGAGGTTTGCCCCATGGCCTACAACCAGTAGGCAGTAGAGAAGTGATGTGAACTTTTGTCTTTTCCGGCCCTGATTTCTGGCAGGTTTTCCTCCCTGTGGCCCTTGACCTCAAAGGGCAGAGAAGGAGTTCAAGCTCTAGCAGGCCTATTAGTATTTTGGAACACAACCTGCTTCTTGGTTACCCGGCAGCCCATGATGTCATCATGTGTCACCAGCAAACCAGGTGACACCTGGAAGGCATGGTTATCGTGCCCCCTTAAAGGTCTGATACTGAAACATGGTCCCTCTCTTACTCTCTTCTCTCTCTCACTCTATCTTACACTCTTTCTCTTTCCCTCGGGGTGCCCCATCCCCCCTTTCCATCTCTCTTTCCCCACCATGCCCTCCTACCCACTTCCTCTGTACCCTTCTAATAAACCTCTCACAGAGAATATCGGTTGTCCCCCGGCTTCTTCTTCTTCTTCTTCTTTATGATTTTTAACATTGGTGCATTGCCGGGACAAGACAGTTACAACCTATTTGCTCTGCTCTCTCCTCTCCCTCCTGCGAGCCAGCCCGCTGCTGCCCCTCTGCCGGCCGGCCGGTGGCAGTGGCGGTAGCGGTGGCTGTCGCTGCCGCTGCCGCTGCCGCTGCTGCTGCCACTGCCGCCACCTCTGGGGGATGCGAGCCAAGGGGAGGCCAGGCCGCCGCAGAGCACGGGCCCCACCATCTTGCCGGTCACTGAAGGCCCCAGGCCGGGCCTGGGTCTACACCGAGGTGAACAGCCTGAGTCGCGCCGTTCCTGGCGGCTGACAGCGAGATCCTGGCCAACAGCATTCCCGAGACGCAGAGACACAACGCAAAAATCAACTTTTCAAAACTTGGTAAGGAGTTTTGCGGAACTTTTAAATTTCCTGCAGGATCCCTGGTGGCTGCCATCTTAGCTTTGGGAGTAAATGGGCTTTCATGTGGCGCAGGGCCATCTTTGGTTCGGGCAAAGAGGCCCCACCTCCTGCACACCCAGCTGTCTCTCCAAGCGCTCCCTTGCCCCTTTCCAAGCGACTTTTCCATGCTTTCTTCTGACTATTTCCAATCTTTCTCTTCCTGATTTCTATACACTCTACTCTCATATTTTAAAATGCTTTAAATCCCTTATCTAATGCCTTATATAATCTTCTCATTGGGTTTGCACTTATAGGTCTTAATCATAATTAACTGTTTATCTTATTCTTTTAGACCAGGCCATAACAACCAGCCTCATTTCAAGTTGGTATGGATTTTTATAAAAATTCAAGGTTACATTTTACTATCTTATGATTCAACCCTGCTTCAAAATAAATTTTATATAATAATAAAATTTCAAAGTTATAAATATCTATTCAAATTAAGTTGGTTTAAAATATAAGATTGTTACTGTCTCCTACTATGTGTTGCTCAAATATAATTTAAGATTGCTTTATACTGTTCTGCTCAGGGGTTCATTATTACATACAAATTGTTTATCAATATTTTAAATTAAGATCTATTGATTTTAGAGGTATTTATTTATGTTAAAACTGGGTCAATTTGCTACATCTCTACTCTCAAAAGGTTAAAATATACTTGGTTAATTTTAAATTTGGTTTAAACAGTTCTGCTAAATTGTAAATTTCAGACTTATAGCTCAAGGATTCGTTATTATGTACAAGTTGTTTACCAATATTCTAAATTAAGATCTATTAATTTTTAAAAATATATATTTATATTAAAACTGGGTCAATTTACTATATCTCTGCTATCAAGGTTAATGTAAGCTTGGTTTTGTTCTCCCAAAATTATGTTATTAATCTGTAGTATAGCCTTAGACTATTATAAGCTATAAACTTCTATATATTAAATCATACAAAAACTCTTATGTTCTCACTTTAATAAATTATATTCATAACTTTTAAGGTCTTAACTTAGCAAGGACAAAACCTAAAGTCTTAATATTTAATGGTTAACAAATGCAGATTAATAGTCATTTCATACAGATTTATAGTCCTGCAGATGCAAACACGGTCTCCCTGCAATTTTTAATAAACAGCTAAGGATGGTCATTAAGTCACCATATAGGAGTTGGTAAAAACTGAGCCATCCTGAAGGGCTCTCAACCTAAACCTTAGGTGCATTCGGAAGCTGCTGGTGTTCCCACAAGTTTGCATAGCCAAAAAGTCTGTTCTGCCAGGTGACATTTTGAAATGCAGCCAAAGTGGAAGCTGGTCCTGCTGCTGCAACATGACAAAGCTGGCTGCTGGCAAACTGGCCTCTGGAAGTCAAAATGCTCCCAAGCAGGCTTGTCCTCTGTGCCCAGCCATGGAGGTTCAACCAGCACAAGAGTACAGACACTTCCAGCCTTCTAGCTTGTTGGCCTGGCAGAGGACAGGTGGCTCCTTGACTTAGCAGCCTCCACAGTTCTTGCACAGGTCTGTTTTTTACCTCAGAATGAGGTCCCACGGACATATTGCCAACTTCTGTGTTGGGAGACTTCAGGTGCCTTCCCAGCTCTCTTCATATGCAGGAGAACCAGGCCTTAAGCCTAGAGTTGCTATTTTCAGGCCTAGACATAGTCCAGACTCAAGAAAGAGGCCTAAATGAAACCTTTTACTATCCCTTTAGCTAAAGGACAATAAATGTTCATAGCAGTTTCAACTATGTCTCATGGTAAATAACTAAATACAAAGGTCCCTCTCAAAAACATTTAAGAGATGTCTTAAGGTTAATAAATACAAGTTATACATGTTTGAGAGTCTAAAAATGTGTCTTAAGGTTGGTAATGCAATTTATACATGTTTGAGGGTCTGAAAAATGTTTTAAGGTCCATAAATGCAAATTATAAAGGTTACAAGGTTTAAGGTGATTTAAGGTATCTTAAATAGGTAAAAAGGCTTAATATTTCTTCCTGTTGTTATGCTACTGTTATATTGACTGCCCAGAGTTTTGACCTTTATTAATAGGGCTCTAATTTATTAATCTAACTCTGATACAAAAACATTCCACTATACCACTATTCCACTATTATGGTCCTAAGCTCAAGATTGTAAGCCTCCATAATGTGTATGCTTATACTAAAAGTTAAGATCGAGTGAGTTTTTCTTCATAAAAGGCTTTTGCCTTTTCAGAGTTCACCTTAAAAAATACTTACGCTACTAACACAAATATGTATGTCTACTGCTTTTTCTACAACGTATATTTCAATGGAGAGTACAATTGTAATACTAACATGTCTAAAGTTTTATATCCTTCTCAAAACTTAAAAGTAACTCTTGTAAGCTGCAAAAAGTCCACCTAAATCCACCTCTCAGGTCAATTGGACTCCAGATAAGTACTGCACTAATTGCCTATCTCAAAAGGTGGGACTCCTCCCCTTTCCCTGGTTTTGGGACTTCCTTTCCTGGCTACCAGACTGCTGTTTACTGCATGCAACCACTGGCTAGATTAGTGAGTTCACTCCATTTTCTCAGCATAAATGCCTCTCTTGGTAGAGGAAGCTTGACTGCAGAGCTCCAGCAACTTCCTACTATCTTTTGAGATGGAGGGACCCCCCTCAGCCGTAGCCTTAACTGTCTAGGTTTGACCCTCTATGCTGACCTCCATTTTAGGGCCACACTCTCCCTTGGGCAGTACGCCCCCTCTCTATGGTTCCTTCCCCCCCCCCCCGTTCGCTCATGGGAAGGTCACCTCTCGCACATGGTTCCTACTCCCCCCTCCCTTCTCATGGGAAGACCTAGCGCTAGGCAGCCGTGTACTCTTGGCCGTGCCAATGGGCACCGTGCCCCGGTCCCTGGACAAAAGCTGACCAGCTATTGGGCCAGGCAGGACCCTCGCTCAGAGTCACACCTTCCCTTGGGACGCCACTGGAAGGTCTTGACTTCTCTGCCCCCAATGGGAGATGCCCAGACGCCCGTCCTTCCAGATAGGATATCCTCTGGAGAATTTTCTACAGCTAGTGCCAGCTGGCACCAGGGCCTCTAAGTTTACACGCTTCCGTAACCAAACCTCACCTCAATGACAGATCGAAAACAAAGCGTTCTTTAAATATTGCCAGTGATTGGGTAAATAAAGGTCCCCCCTCCCCAGGTAGACGGAGGTTCCCATGTACAAGCCTCATTGATCCAAACCTTCTACTTCTGTTTGCTCTCCCAAAAGTTTTCAATGTATACCTACAGGATTTTCTCCATAACCTACTCAACTTTATCTTTTGCCTATATATGTGTTTCAGTGTCCTGCCAGACACAGATGTTTCCTATAGCCACAACAGCGCCAAAGCAGCTACAGGTGTTCAACTCTGACTTCACGGACTTCCAACAAGCTGCAAGTGTTCAGCTCTGACCTCACAGACTTCCAACAAGCTGGACCTGCACCTTCCCTCCCAGCCATGGATGTTCTTGCAGACCCTGGAAAGCATCAGAGCAGCCTATTCTTCCTGGACTTGGCTAACATTTCAGCCTTTTGACCTCCCTAGAGCGCCCCCAGTGTTAGCAGGAAGTAGCCAGAAGAGAATCTACACCCATTATTCACTTGTTAACAAAAGGCTGAAATGATGTGCTTCAGGACCAGGACAAGCAGATCCAGGTTCTCCCAGCATTCTCCAGCCCCTACCTGCTGCCTTGTATGGCTGGCAACTCTCTCTGTTGACAACCCTCTACCCTAAAATTTCCAGGGCAGAGGCTTCCCCTACTCTTGACCTTGCAATCTGACCATTTTGTTCCTATAATTCTTCTCTCTCTCAACCTCTTGACAACCAAGAACTGCTTCCAATGAGCCTAAATGTATATACTTTAACTTACCTTATAAAAAGCAGCCCAAGCTCCCCATTTTTAATTATAGAAAAAGGGAGGAATGTTAGTATTTTGGAACACAACCTGCTCCTGTGTTAGTTACCCAGCAACCTATGACATCATCATGTGTCACCAGGCAGGTGGCCACACCTGGAAGGCATGGTTACCTTCCCCCTTAAAGGGCTAACCCCCACACGTGGTCACTCTCTTACACCCTCTCTTATTTTCTCTCTCTTACACTCTTCTCTTTCTCTCTTGAGGCACCCCCTTTCCCCTTCCCTTTCCCCCTCTCTTGCCCCACCATGTTCCGCTACCTACTTCCTCCGTACCCTTCTAATAAACCTCTCGCAGAGAATATCGGTTGTCCCCCTGCATCTTCTTCTTTTTAGTTTTTAACAAGGCCATCCTCCAGACACTTTGAGCCTTGAAATGCCCAGGCTGCTGACTTGGCTTCCCCATGAGTGAGGAGGCCTGGAGAGCAAATGTGAGAGCCTCAGTTGTGCTCTCACCTACCTAGAGGTCTGAAACAAGCTACTAGCACCTAGGTCGTAGGGCAGTTATGATGGCTCAGTCGGGTACTGAAGGACACATCTGCCATATTGCCATTCAATTACACAATGGAGTGAAGTCCCATTAAAGAGTGGGATGTAAAGCTTCATAAAGGGAAGGAAAGGGGAAGGGCCTTATTTGATGTCACAGTTCAGTGTCCAACACAGAAGATGGCCTCATAGCTAAGGGCCCCTCAAGAGTCAGAGCTGACTCCAGGAGGTGGATTTCAGCATTTCTTTGAGGAATAGATAAGACATTTTCTCTTCAAGAACCTGGAAGAAGAGATGCCAATGAAAGAGCCCTCATCTACCTCATCTTATCCAGGAAAAAAGAAAAACACCCATCCCACCAGACAGGTGTGCTCACACATGAATACCCCTTACACACAGAGAGACAAACACACCATCAGGTATGCACAAACACACACAAAGCCCTCAGGTACACACTAACAGATCATCTTGGAGCCACAGTGAGGAAGGAAGCTCCAGCCAGCCAGGGCCACACCCAGGGTTTCTGAGCATCCTTCATACCCAATCTACAGCTTTCTCCATGGGACTCAACCCTACTCTAACTCCCTACTCTGACAGCCCTGTGGGCTGACATCACATCTCCACATTAGGGATAAGGACCTGGGGCCTCTGGAAGAAGAGCCTCAACATTCCCTGTGTTCTAGAAACCCTAACAAGACCCACAGAGAGTGCTAGAAGCCCTGAAGATGACCGAGCAGCCCTTTGGGGACCTACTGCATAAACATTGTGGATGTCCAGCATAAGTTATTCCTGAACAACCTTCTGCCTGAGGTTCATGTGTGAGCCCAAGTGCAGCAGCCAAGAGACTAGCTTTTTCTGCAAACCATATGGCCTTGAGCCAATAGCAATGGAGGACTATTCCTGGAGATTAAGCCTGTGTTGAAGGTGCAGGGACAAATGTCCTGTCTCATACTGGATGGCATCACCACATAATAGCAAAAACACTTGAACCCCAGTTTCTTTCCAACACCCCAACTCAAAATCTAATAAACAAGCCAAGAATGGTGGTACCCACCTGTAGTCCCAGCATTCTGGAGGTTGAGGCAGAAGGATCATGGGTTTGAGCCCAATCTGGTCTACACACTGAGACACTGTCTAAAAACTAAAAAGCTCTTAGTAAGTTTAGCACCATCTCATCTGGCAGCTGAACTTGGCTGAACTCTGAGGGAGGCAGCATGAACCAGTCACACCCCACTTCGTGTTGGTGTTCCTGTGTCTACAGAGACACTGATGTGGGGTGGCTAGATGCTACCTAGACCCAATAATTGTGACTTAGTCCTTTTTAAAACCCAACAAGAAGAGAAAGGTGAGGGTGTGCATCTGAAACTCTCCATGAGAGTTTTGACTCCAGGTTCTGGCTATGCTAATGGGCCATTTAGATGAAGCTGAATTTTATGTTCTTTGCAGCCCACAGTGTGAGATGTAAGGTTGGCCAAAGTCACTCCTGAGATACTTTTACACTGTTCTACATGGATAGTGTACATCATTCACACACAAGCCTAGACAGGAATCTGACTACACAAACATGCATGGAATTATATGATGGCCAGGTTCCCAAACAGCTGCTTGCATGTTAGTCTGGGGTTTCTGGTAGAAGTAGAATGAACTTTTGGCCTAGGCCATGTTATCTGCTTTGGCCCATGGAATGCCAGAGGATTAGGAAGCACTTTTGTTGTCAGAGAGGACATGCTTCTGGTACAAGACACAAAGGATGAGAGGTATGGAAGACCTTAGTCTACCATAGTTGGCGACAAGCTCAACCCAGATCAGCCAAGCCCTGGGGAATGCACACATATCTGAACAAGAACACTTAAGCCACTCTTCTGGGCTGGTTGTTACACCACATTACTGTGGTAGTAGCTGACTGATATACTGGGCTCCACTAGACGAAAGTGTATAAAGTCAAAGTGCCTGACTGACTGGGATATGCCACTACCATTAATTGCCTTATTCGCCACTACCGTTTCCCATGTCTCAATTAATCTTCACAGAATGATGCAGGGAGACCAAAGCTCAGAGAGGCTTCAAGACTTGCTCACAGTGACTCTACTCAGGTCTGTGGCTCTCAGAGCACGAGGCTTGCATCTAATTTTGAATAGTCTTGTACACAACCTCCATCTTGTTGCAAGAGCTCCATTTCTCTCTGGGGTCCTGGGATGGGAGGTGAGAAATGCAAGTCACCCCCCCCCCCCCACACACACACAGGACAACTGCTTTCCCCATTTTTCAGACAAATAAACTAAGGCCCAGAGAGGTAACTCTGACAGCCAAATGCCATGTATTCAATACCTACCTTTAGCTTCAACTGCCCTATACCTCAGTGCCTATGTTTCCAAGCAACCAGAGTCCCTTTTCAAACCATGCCCTATATGAATACCTGACATTTAAAGGAGGGAGGCAGAGCTACTGTGCTAACGCCAGGTGCAGCAGTGTCCTGCATGCTCATGGACCCCAAGGTAGTGGATTCTCCATCAGCACCAACTTCATTCATCCTACCTTGCTCCAGCGCCACTCACAGCAGCCCTGGAAGCCTAGGCCTGGGTCCTGTCCATACCCAGATTGAGTGGTCTACTGAGACCCCTGAGCTCTCCTTGCCCCGATAGGCACTCTTCCTAAGGTATTGTCTGCCTCTACCTACATTCAGGGGTTTTGTGCCTACAGGGTCTTTCTATCTTTTGCTGGCCTCACAGTCAATATTCCTCAAACTCAGCCAACTTTTCTCCCATGGCTCCTCCCCAACTTACTATCCTTACTTTGTAAAAGCCCCACAAAAGCTTTTGTGGCACCCCCACCCAACACTGCTTCTCCTGAGTTACTCCCTACCTCTCATTTGACTTTATGACTCAGCACCATGCACATGTATTTACTGACCATTCTGCCTTCTATCTTCTAAAACATCAGTTTACAAGTTTTATTCACTACAGCCCAGAACCCATACCAGTAATAACTGAACAGTAACAGATGCTCAACTAATACCATTCAAAGTGAATGAGCGAATGGCTACACTAACATCAATTGTGTGACTCTGCAAATGCCTCTGACACTACCCTACAATAAACTCTTGGAGAAAAGGACTGGTGGTCGATGCTCCTGGGAGCGCTCCATTCCTGCAGGTGCTTGGTGGGGGCTAAATGATATGAAAGTAATAAATAGAAAAGAGAGGGATTGAGGAAGACAAGTATGTGTGCAGGAAAGAGAGGAGGTGGGCATAATTCTAGCTTGTCTTCTGCAACTGGTACCTACCCGCCAAAGCCATGTCTGCCCATGCTAACGGTGTCTGTCAGGAAAGAGATCTGTGGGACCATCTCCCATGCCTCTGCACAGAGTTTACAGAACACAATGGATGAGGTCACCCACCACCCACAAGGTAAAAATTTAGAGGTTAGAAGGCTATCATTTGAAACAGAGGGAGGAAAGGGTGCTAACCAGCATCTAAATTTGCGAGGGAATAATTCATGCGTGCAGGGTACTATGGTGTAGGAAGGTTAAGTTCTTCCAGGGAATGGTACAGGAACCTACAGAGTAGGCAGCCATTGCCACCTAGAGGTTAGTCACAGCCACAACTGATGCTGGTGTCCACTGGATGGGAGGCAAGCAGGAGTGGCCTTGGCCTTGGCTATGGTAGGCTTGATCCTGAAAGGCCCAGTCCAGAAGACCAAGAGTAGTCGGTACTTTCAAAAATTATAGATTTAGAGCTGGTAAAATAACTCGGTGAGTAACATGCTGCACAGGCTGAGGATGTGAGTTCAAATCCCCAAAGCCTGTGTAAAAATAAGACATCTGTGGTCTTCTTAGACTCAGCACTTTCCCAAGGAGACGGAAGGCCCATACAGGATAATCCCAGAGGATGCACACAATGTGGAAAAACACCAAAGAGAGCCTGGTTCAAACCGAGTGGTTCAAACAACACCCAAGGTTGTCTGTCCTCAGGCCCCATGTGAGTATATGAGAATGTACACATGCAAACACACACACACACAAGCACACACACACACACACACACACACACACACACACACACACACACGGGCTTCGGCAAGATGGCAAGGCCGGGATGACTCTCGTTCTGACCAGCAGCACAGCAGGATGGGCACAGTGACCAGCAGTCAGAACTCATGGCCATAAAACACAAGTGATTGTATTTTCCAGGTGAGAGGATACCCCACAGTGGGGGATTCAATCAGCTTCAACTCACCCAACTAAACCGTGGAAGAGATCCCAGATCTGCCAGGCGCTTGGTAACCAGCCCAGAGCCACACTCCAGCGTGCTCTGATCATTGTCCCAGACTGAACTGTGGTAACCACAACATCAGAGACTGCAATTTCCAGTTGAGAGATATAACCCCACGATGCAGGAAACGATTGGGACCGAACTTAGGTCACCCAGACATCCCCTGGAAAAGACTCGGGTTCCGAGGGCGCCCAGGTGCCAGAACAGAGTCCTGGCTGCAGCCTGACTTGCTGCCCCAGATAAAACTGTGGGCCCCAGGGCACCAGAAACTGAATTTCTCTGTCAGGTGCAAACCCACAGGGAGTGGAATGGCTGGTCTGATCTCAGAGCACTCAGCTGATACCACCACCCCGAAAAGGTCTTGGGAAAAGTTACCCAGTTTCGGCAGACGCCCAGGCACCTAATTGCCAAAAAGGCAAAAAGGCAGAGCCACGTAAGTCTGTGCCAGTGGGTTCTACTCACCATCACAGACAGAATGGCTGTCCCCAAAGCAAAGACTGGGTGTCCCTGTCAGGAGGAAACCCCCAGCGGGGGGATCATCAGGTCCAATGCTCAGGACACCCAGCTCCACAAGACTTTCTGGATTCATGCAGACTCTAGGCTCTAGCCTTCTGCTGCAGGCAGGAGCGCTGTGCTCACCCACCATTATTGAGTACTGATAGGACACTGGGGCACACAGCTGCATCCTCAGACCTACAAAAGCCCTCAGATACAGCACCAAGGATCAACAATGTAACCCCTAGCTAAACAGAAAAAACTGTGGGAATCCCTGGTTCTTCAAGAGGGCTGCACCCAAAAATTACACCTTAAAAGCAACAGCTGCTGCTCAATAAATTCAGAGCAAGAAACCCAGCAGCAGGACAGCCATTACCAGGACCTCTCCTGATGAGAGGAGAGCCTTCTTGAACACCACAGTTACCATACAGGTCCATACACCTGAAGTGAACTGTGACAATTCCAGAGAAGAACTACCATTCAGTTGACCACACCCAAAAAGCAGAGGAGAATATCAGAACCCCACCAAGTGTATTCTCCCTGCTCCAGGACCCAGCAGGCCCAGTTTATTAGATATTAGATATTAGACTGTCTTTTGTATAGCCATCCTGTATACAAGACATTCGAATATCTAATAAAGTAGATTGCCCCAGTTATCCAGGGGCAAGTAGCCCTGGACACCCTAACATAAATGAAATTCAAGAAGATGACCTTACATCTATGCTTATGAAGAGGTTAATGGAGGAAGTAAATAAAATGTGTAAAGAATTAGGGGAAGATATAATAAAACAGATTATGGCCATCCATAAAGAAATACAGGAATATGCAGAAAAACAGTTTGTGGCATTCAGAGAGGAAATGGTTAAATCACTGAAAGAAATAGAAGAAACAGAGGAATGTTCAAAAAAACAGCTGAAGGAATTGAAGGAAAAATAGGAAAATACAGTCAGACAGGTGAAGGAAATCAACAAAACGGTTCAAGATCTGAAGATAGAATTGGAAGAATTAAAAAAAAACACAAATGGAGGAAATCATGGACAGGGAGAACCTAGGAAAGAAAACAGAAACTACAGAGGCAAGCATAACCAACAGACTACAAAAGATGGAAGAAAGAATCTTAGGGGTGAAAGATACAATGAAAGAAATCAATGTATCTGTCAAAGAAAATAATAAATCTAAACAATTCCTGACGCAAAAAAATCCAAGAAATCCAAGACAACATAAAAAGACAAAACCTAAGAATAATAAGAATAGAGGAAAAAGAAGATTCCCTCCTCCAAGGCCCAGAAAATATTTTCAACAAAATCATTGAAGAAAATTTCCCCAACTTAATGGGGAG
This sequence comes from Psammomys obesus, assembly GCF_907164565.1. NCBI lineage: Eukaryota > Metazoa > Chordata > Mammalia > Rodentia > Muridae > Psammomys > Psammomys obesus. The sequence goes on from NW_026596415.1 coordinate 2,944,102, forward strand.
GCCTATAAGAATACAAGAGGCCTACAGAACACCTAATAAATTAGACCAGAAAAGAAAATCCTTCTGTCACATAATAATCAAAACAGTAAGTATACAGAACAAAGAAAAAAAATACTAAAACCTGCAACGGAAAAAGACCAAGTAACATATAATGGCAAACCCATCAGAATCACACCTGACTTCTCAACAGAAACTGTGAAAGCCAGAAGAGCCTGGATGGATATCATGCGGACCCTAAGAGAACATAGATGTCAGCCTAGGCTACTGTACCCAGCAAAACTCTCATTCCTCATAGACGGAGAAAATAAGATATTCAACGACAAAAACAAATTTCTACAATACCTACACACAAATACAGAGTTACAGAAGATACTAGAAGGAAAAATACAACCCAAGAAAACTAACTACTTTCAAGAAATCACAGGAAAAAAATGACCTCACTACAGCAAAACAAAAAGTAGCCAAACACACAAACACACTACCATGGCCAACATCAATATCAAAGGATCTAACAGCCACTGGTTATTAATCTCCCTCAACATCAATGGACTCAATTCTCCAATAAAAAGACACAGACTAACAGACTGGATGAATAAACAAGACCCAACCATCTGTTGCATACAAGAAATACACCTAAATCACAAAGATAGACATCACCTGAGAGTAAAGGGCTGGAAGACAGTTTTCTAAGCAAATGGGCCCAAGAAGCAAGCAGGAATAGCCATTCTGATATCTAATAAAGTAGATTTTCAATCAAAAGTAATCAAAAGAGAACAAGAAGGACACTTCCTACTCATCAAGGGAAAAATCCATCAGGAAGATATCACAATCCTGAACATCTATGCCCCAAATGCAAGGGCACCCACATTTGTAAAAGAACCTTTAATAAAACTTAAACCACACATAGACCCCCACACATTAATGGTGGGAGACTTCAACACCCCACTCTCAACAAAGGACTGTTCAACAAAACAGAAATTAAACAAAGAAACAATAACTCTAACAGAGGTCATGAATCAAATGGACCTCATGGACATCTACAGAACCTTTCACCCAAGCTCAAAAGAATTTACCTTCTTCTCAGCACCTCATGGAACCTTCTCCAAAATAGACCATATAGTTGGTCACAAAGCAGACTCAAAAGATACAAGAAGATTGAAATAATCCCTTGTATCTTATACTAAAACTGGACCTCAAGGATAAAAATAGCAAAAGGCCTACACACACATGGAAACTGAACAACTTGCTACTAAATGACAGCTGGCTCAGAGAAGAAATAAAGAAAGATATTAAAGTCTTCCTAGAATTCAATGAAAATGAAAGCACAACATACCCAAACTTATGGGACACAATGAAAGCAGTGCTAAGAGGAAAGTTCATAGCACTAAGTGCCTTCAAGAAGAAATTCAAAACACTTCATGCAAGCAACTTAATGGCTCACTTAAAAGCCCTAGAAAAAAAAAAGAAGCAGACATACCAAAGAGGAATAGATGGCCGGAAATAATCAACCTCAGGGCTGAAATCAATAAATTAGAAACAAATAAAACAATTCAAAGAATCAATGAAACCAAGAGCTGGTTCTTTGAGAAAATCAACAAGATAGACAAACCCTTAGCCAAACTAACTGAAAGGCAGAGAGACACTATCCAAATTAACAAAATCAGGAACGAAAAGGGGGACATAACCACAGACACTGAAGAAATCCAAACAATAATTAGGTCTTACTTCCAAAGTCTAAATGCCACAAAATTTGAAAATCTAAATGAAATGGACAATTTTCTTGACCGATTCTACATGCCAAAGTTGAATCAAGACCAGGGAAATCAATTAAATAGTCTATATCTCCTAAGAAAATAGAAGCTGTCATCAAAAGTCTACCATGCAAAAAAAGCCCAGGGCCAGATGGTTTCAGCACAGAATTCTACCAGACCTTCAAAGAAGAGATAACACCAATATCCTTCAAACTATTCCACAAAATAGAAACAGAAGGAACACTATCAAACCTAAACCTAAACCTAAACCTAAACCTAAACCTAAACCTAAACCTAAACCTAAACCTAAACCTAAACCTAAACTTAAACCTCACAAAGACCCAACAAAGAAATAGAATTTCAGGCCAGTCTCCCTCATGAACATTGATGCAAAAATACTCAACAAAATACTTGCAAACCAAATCCAAGAACACATCAAAGATATCATCCACTATGACCAAGGCTTCATTCCAGGCATGCAGGAGTGGTTCAATGTATAGAAATCTATCAATGTGATCCACCACATAAACAAACTGAAGGAGAAAAACCACATGATCATCTCCTTAGATGCTGAAAAGGCATTTGACAAAATCCAACATCCATTCATGTTTAAAGTCTTGGAGAGAACAGGCATACAAGGCACATACCTGAACATAGTAAAGGCGATATACAGCAAGCCTATAGCCAACATCAAACTCAATGGAGAGAAACTTGAAGCAATCCCACTGAAATCAGGGACAAGACAAGGCTGCCCACTCTCTCCATATGTCTTCAACATAGTACTTGAAGTCCTAGCCAGAGCAATAAGACAATTGAAGGAGATCAAGGGGATACAAATTGGAAAGGAAGAAGTCAGAGTATCACTATTTGCAGATGATATGATAGTATACATGAGTGACCCCAAAAACTCTACCAGGGAACTCCTCCAGCTGATTAACACCTTCAGCAAAGTGGCTGGGTACAAAATTAACTCAAAAAAATCAGTAGCCCTCCTGTATACAAAAGACAAAGGGCTGAGAAAGAAATTAGGGAAACAACACCCTTCAGAATAGCTACAAAGGACATAAAGTACCTTTGGTATGAACCTAACCAAGCAAGTCAAAGACTTGTATGAAAAAAAAATTTCCAGTCTCTGAAGAAAGAATTAGAAGAAGATATCAGAAGATGGAAAGATCTCCCATGCTCATGGCTTGACAGGATTAATATAGTAAAAATGGCCATCTTACCAAAAGCAATCTACAGATTCAATGCAATTCCCATCAAATTACCAACACAATTCTTTATAGAACCTGAAAGAAAAATTCTCACCTTCATATGGAACAACAGGAAACCCAGAATTGCTAAAACAAATCTCTACAGTAAAAGATCTTCAGGAGGTATCTCCATCCCTGATCCCAAGTTGTAATATAGAGCAACAATACTAAAAACTGTACGGTACTGGCATAGAAACAAACTGGTGGATCACTGGAATCGAATAGAAGACCCTAACACAAATCCACACACTTATGGATTTTTGACAAAGATGCCAAATCCATTCAATGGAAAAAAGACAGCATCTTCAACAAATGGTGCTGGTCCTATTAGATGTCTACATGTAAAAAAATGAAAATAGCACCATACTTATCACCCTGCACAAAACTAAAGTCCAAGTGGATCAAAGACCTCAACATAAAAACAGACACACTCAACCGCTTAGAAGAAAAATTGGGGAAGAGCTTTGAACTCATTGGCACAGGAGACAACTTCCTGAACAGAACACCAATAGCACAGGCTCTAAGAGCAACAATCAACAAATGGGACCTCATGAAACTGAAAAGCTTCTGTAAAGCAAAAGACACTGTCCTCAGAACAAAACAACAGCCTACAGATTGGGAAAGGATCTTCACCAACCCTATATCTGACAGAGGGCTAATATCCAGTATATACAAAGAACTAAAGAAGTTAAAAAGCAACAAATCAAGTAATCCAATTAAAAAATGGGGTACAGAGCTAAACAGAGAATTCTCTGCAGAGGAATATCGAATGGCAGAGAAACACTTAAAGAAATGCTCAACCTCATTAGCCATCAGGGAAATGCAAATCAAAATGACCCCAAGGTTTTACCTTACACCCATCAGAATGGCTAAGATCAAAAGCTCAAGTGACAACACATGCTGGAGAGGTTGTGGAGAAAGGGGAACCCTCCTCCACTGCTGGTGGGAATATAAACTTGTACAACCACTCTGGAAAGCAATCTGGCGCTTTCTCAGACAACTAGGAGTAGCGTTTCCTCAAGATCCAGCTATACCACTCCTAGGCATATATCCAAAAGATTCTCAAGTACACAATAAGGACATTTGCTCAACCATGTTTGTAGCAGCCTTATTTATAATAGCCAGAAGCTGTAAACAGCCCACATGCCCCTCAGTGGAGGAATGGATGCACAAATTGTGGCATATCTACACAATGGAATATTACTCAGCAATAAAAAACAAGGAAATCATGAAATTTGCAGGTAAATGGTGGGATCTGGAAAAGATCATCCTGAGTGAGCTGTCCCAGAAGCAGAAAGATTCACACGGTATATACTCACTCATATAGACATATAATATAGGAAAAACCTACTAAAATCTGCACACCTAAATAAACTAATCAAGAGGGAGGACTCTTGCTAAAATGCTCCATTCCTATCCAGAAAGGCAAAGAGGCTGGACATCAGAAGAAGGAGAAAAGAGGGAACAAGTCAGGCTTTGTAGCATCTCATAACCACCATCTCTATAACATGGCCTTCCATGACGGTGGTCTCAGCCACTCTCACCTGATCTGGGGATCTGGAGAGCTTCTGTCTTAGGTCCCATGAGAGTTAACACTGTCAGCTTATCAGGATCTAGAATTACCCAGGAAACAAATCTCTAGAACACCTGTGAGGGATTTTACTGACTAAACTAACTAACATGGAGGATATACCTTAAATGCAGGTAGCACTGTGCCATGGGCTGGGGTCAAAGCCAGAGAAAACACTCCTGATGAGACCTAATTGACTAGGATCAGAAGGAAGGAAAAGAAGACCTCCCCTATCAGTGGACTTGGGGAGGGGCATGCATGCAGAGGGTGGAGGAAGGGAGGGATTGGGATGGGAGGAGGGAGGGAACCACAGGGGGCTACAAAATGAATAAAGTGTAATTAATAAAGAAACACACACACACACACATACACATACACATACACATACACACAGAAAACTTCAGATGTAAAGTGTCATCAGCTGCTGAGGAAGACTTAGCTCTGGCTTCTGAGCTGGCTGCTGGCCCATTATGACAGAAAGGCAGGAGAGAAACCACTGAGTCTGCATCCTGCAAATGGACAGGTATCCCAGAAGGCAAAAGGAATGCTGGTCCAGAGGAATGACACCACCTCTCTCACTTCCTTTCCTAGCTACATCAGAAGGCAGTGGGCCTGGGAACTTGCGTGCAAGGCTCTGCTGTAACCATGCTGTATCAGACACAGACTTGCTGTGGTCAGAAGGCCTGTTTGTGCCCTGGGTCTGCACCTGAATGTGGAGCACACACTGCCCCTTGTTCATGTGATCTGGGTTTTACTTCTGAGGATCTCCTCTGAGTCTAGGGCCTTAGGTAGGGAGGAACCTAAGCCACTTGCCCAAATGAAGACCACTTCCAAAGTTAAATGGCCCCAGAAACAAAAGAAATGATAGCCAACATTAGAACAAGGCAGTACAGATCTGGAACCCATGTACATGAGCCTAATGTGTACTTTCATAGGGATGTGGCAGGAAATAAGGGGGACAGGACTAGTGTGTTGCCCTGGGCATTGGGAGGGCTAGATAAATGAGTCTAACAGTCAGTATGCCTGGAGTGCTCCTATGCAAGGACATATAATGCCTCATTGGAGGCTGCAGATACACTTTCTATCCCACTGAGGAAGGCAAACAGCCAGTTAAAAATGGCAGCTGTCTTCCTATTTCTGACACTTGATCCCCAATGTGGCTGCCCAGTATCATTCCAGCTGTCTCTTTACTGGACAAACAGGTCATAGGTTTAGCCATGCATCTGCTCCTGTAGGCTGTGGGTTCTTCCCTCTGTTCCATTTCTAAGCTCAGGTCTTCATCACCTCTTGCCAAGTACCCCATCCCCAGTCAAATGCATCCTAAATCAGTTGCTAGGAGCTATAAAAGAAAATTCCCAATCACCATAATAATTACATTGTAGGCATGTGCTGAAAAAAAGGTTCTCATAGGGAAGACATGGGAACCATATTAACACTGACAAATGCTGGTATCTCCATTGTGGCCACAAGGAGGCCCTAGTACAGCCATGAAAATTAAGGCAGTGGGTTAGGGTTGGAGACAGGGGGAAAGCAAGGTGACTTCAGAGACCCACAGGCTCTGAAGAGAGGCGCACCTGCACAAGAGTGTTGGTTCTGGTAAGGTGTGAGCCGTGTGGTCTCGAGCGGCTTTGTAGCATCTCATAACCACCATCTCTATAACATGGCCTTCCATGACGGTGGTCTCGGCCACTCTCACCTGATCTGGGGATCTGGAGAGCTTCTGTCTTAGGTCCCATGAGAGTTAACACTGTCAGCTTATCAGGATCTAGAATTACCCAGGAAACAAATCTCTAGAACACCTGTGAGGGATTTTACTGACTAAATTAACTAACATGGAGGATATACCTTAAATGCAGGTAGCACTGTGCCATGGGCTGGGGTCAAAGCCAGAGAAAACAAGAAGCTAAGCACCAGTTTTCATCTCTGCTTCCAGAATGTGGATGCAAGGTGACCAGCTGCCTCACACTCCTGCCACTTTACCTGCCTCCCAAACTGCGAGCCAAAATAACCATCTCTTAACTTGCTTTTGTGAAGTACTTTGTCATAGCAACGAGAAGAGTAGCTAATGCCATAACCTTGAATCTTGGAGTGGAGAGCCCTTCCCTACTCCTTTCCTGACAAGCATGCCAGCAATGAGGGCCCTCTGACAGGCTCAAGAGGGGAAGGAGATAACAGGATTTATGGGTGGGGGTGTTTTAGCTTCTGTTCAGTAAAATGAAGTACTCTAAAGCATTACATCACAAAAGCAACCTCAAGGAATTGCCTGGAAATATGGAGCATGAGCTGAATGTCTTATACATGAAGCTGCACCTCAGCTCACACAGGGACTTTTCAAAATACATCTAATCAGAGCCTCGGGCCACTGGTCTCCTGTGCTAACAAGACAAAATTGATTTACTTTCTGAGTCAGGCAAGCCGGCTGCTGGTTTCACAATTGTGAGATTTCACAATTCTCTATCCAGTGGTTTCTCTGGACTTCCATTTCCATAGTTAAAACTGAGATTTGAGAGGAGGTGAAGAGTGCTTTGTGAAGTTCTGGTTCCATCTCTTGGGTTCCCTGCTGGATGCCAGCAAAGCGTATGTTTTATATTTTCAGAATTCCACAAACTATATCTCTGCTAATGTGCATCTGTGTCAATTGACAGGAGGAAGCAAGCAGAAATGCACCTTAAGACCACACTGATGGCCGTGTAGGCCAGATTCAACCACCCCAGTGCTTTGCAGAGGGATTGGTGCTGGTTTCTAGTGTTCATTAAACATTAAACTTCGCTCTGTTAAAAGAAAGATCACAGGAATCCACAGGCACCGTGGAGTAAAGCAGGTAAAATACATGATGTGTCTTTCATGTTGAGAGGCTAGTTCAACCAGGGCTGGCTCTAAGGGTCTCTAGGTCACCTAATTGATCCTCATGTAGTTTGAGGTTAGACCACCAGCAAGTGGAGAAGGCAGTAAATGGCTCCTGAGACCACACTCTGACCTTGCACCTACCCAAGCCAAAGCCCCAGCCCCTTTATGACACAGAAACAAACATGAAGCTTTGGGGACAAGGAAGAGGAGACACTCCTCCAGCTGGGACTGAAAGCAGGTTTAGGACAGGGATCAGGAGGCTGAGAGAATCCAGGTGAAATAAACCTCTAAATTCCAAGAAGATCATAGGGGCAGGTGTAGAGAACAGGATGACAACCACCAACACTACTGGCCTGATGTGAGTTCATGATCGTATGCAGGGCCACCTTGAGCACCTGCCGCTGATCACACATACCAGTGTCAGAGAACATACTGTGCTCATGCACGTGTAAGTGCACACTTGTACACGACAGATGGGCAAGCACTGCAAGGCCACCATGCAGAAACAAAGGTGCTGACTGCTCCTTGGTGATAGGCAGGACACATGTGGCTGATTCTGCCTTATGTGCAGCAGGGATATCACATGGTGTGACCTAATGGGTACCTGAGGCATGCCAAGTTGGCCTGAAGGAAGCTTGTCCCAGCACATGCTCAGGTAGACAGAGCCTTGGGGAAGCCGGGCTCTCCCAGAAGCCTCACCTGGTGCCAATGATGTTTTCACTGGATCCTCACTCTCAGGGCATCCATCTTGGCCATGACCTGAAGTCCATGACTTGGGCAGTTCCTATGACCAGGAGTGGGAATGTGTGTTCCCAAGCATGGACTCAGCACACACCTGACGACTAGGACTAGCATAGTGACTTAGAGATGATGGAGCAAACGGATCCGGGTACACTATGTGGCCATGCTTTGTCTCCTATGCTGTTGACTGCAGGAGCAGTCTCATTTGGTGATTCACTGTTCTTCATGTCTGCTCACCACAGCATTTCAGCTTCCATTTCTGGGTCCTGTGCTTTAACTTTAGCGAAGCACCACAACTTCCAGAAAGGGGAGTCATGGGAAGTCTCCAAAAGCCTCCCATCCCATGGAATCCTGCAAGGACTCCCCTCTAGCCCACACAGGCCTGTAGGGAGTCCCCTCCAGCCCATGCAAGCCTGCAGGGAGTGCCCTCCACAGCTGACTATTCTAAACAGTTTCACTAGCACTGCTGTGAGAGATGCTCTTGATGATCCTTTGACTTCTTCTCTGCTCAGTGAGTACATAATGGTGCCTTTTCAACAGCTGGATCAATCCTTGATTACTCATTCAATTAAAAGAGGTTAATACATTAAATATCACCTGATAATAAGCAACAATTACTCACTGTGCTGTGCGTTCAAGATATGAGGTGTAGATGCTGAAAGGCGTTTCCTTGTCTCAAAATAAATGGAAGGAGAAAGGTCTGGGGTGCAGCTGAGGATAGAGTAGGATACTTGCCTAGTGTGTACAAGGCCCTGAGTTCCACCCTCAGCACCATGAATGAATGAATCAATCAATCAATGAGTGAACAAATAAACCAAATGGCATATAATTTCAGAGAGAAGCCACCATTTCAGCCATAGGCTCAGCTAGGTGTTCTAGCTGACGGCACATGTGATGGGAGAGTAGGGAGTTTGCCTGTATATATGACTGGCACTCCCCATGTGTGTTCACAAAGCACATTACCCCTCCAGGCTTCAACACTTCTCTCTATAGTGGTAGCATAAGGCATTCTTGTATAGTTCTGCAAGTTTAAGGGATGGTATATAAACATAGGGCATAAGGGTCAGGTAAGAAGCAAAGGGCTGCAGAGGAGAAGCTCTGCAGAAGACACATGCTGAGCCACTTTTCATCAGGTAAATGGCTTTGCTTCAAAGCTCCTTCTTAATATAGTATGCAAGCTCTCCCCCTTCCTCTCCATCCTCCTCTCATTTTTTCATTCATTCCTTTGTTTGCTAGACTATCAATCCCTCTCACAGGTACTGAGCACCAAATGATCCCTGAGAAGCCAGAGCCTGGAAGAGTGAGAGGCGTTTACAGGAAGGAAGCAGAGAGACCAACATGAAAGGAAAAAAGTATAGGGACCAAGAAAGAAGAAACAAAGTAGAGGAGAGGGTGAAAGGTGCAGCCAGCTTTAGATCAGGAGGAGACAGCAGGAACTATGGGGGTATGCATCAATCGCAACTGTCAGGTCACTGTGCAATGAAGGAAAAAGAAGCCAGTAGTCCTGAGCCAAGGCTCCTCTTACCACACCTGCCTCAAGCAGGGTCAGGCAACTGTGGTTCAGTCTCAGGCCCTGTGGATGCCCCCACCAAGGCATGAGGACCACACACAGGCAGGGCTGGACCTCAGAGTGGGTAGACTGAGCTCAAGGGCTAAGCTGTGTACAGCCAAGGAAGAGCAGCATGGATGTGCCAGATAGTGGGCCCTGAGCCCAGGAAGGTGTGCCCCAGATGGGTGAAGGCCTATCATACAATGTGTATGTGATGGTGGCATGTACATTACTGGGCTTGCTCCAAGGGGGAAGGGATGAGGGGGTGCTTTGGGTCAGGATTATGGATGATGGCAGCAGAAGCTGTCTCTGGGAGTCACCTGTGTCACATGGGTGAAAAGAAGAGATCCACTGACCAACAATGCAGTATCTGCATACTGACTGCCAGCCTCCCTTGCCCCTCACTTTCTTTGCCTAGTAGTTTAGAGATGTGGCTGGAGACTACCTTCCTTACAGAGACCAGACATAAGCTGCTATGCACCTTATGGTCCCAAGGTTCCTCTCCCTACACTGACATTGTGGGGCTCTGCTGGATAAGGTTGAAGTCGGTCATCTCCGGATAGCCAATATTTGCACACAGTCTATGATGGTAGACTCCCTTTTCTCAGCGGGGTTTTAAAAGTCTCCCCTGACCTGGGTAACCCCAGGTCTTGTAAGGAGCTAAAGGGTATCACATAGCCCTCTGGGCAGATTACAGGCCAGACCCTTCCCTGATAAGGAAACTGCTCCAGCAAGCATTTAGGAATTCCTAGAAATGACTACCGCATCCTGCTAAGAATCTTAGTCCAGCAGTGACCTTCACTTGTTCTTGGAGATCCCCACCACCATAGGATAATTAAGTACTATATTTTCCCTCTTGTAATAGGTCCATTAAGCATCCCTGACCCCGGCGAGTCAAAAACATTTATCTCTCCCTCTTCCCAGGGTTTATATTGCCCTTGATTTCACCAACACCTTCTCACTTTAAGACCATCTGAGATTTGTCATTTATCCACTGGACCTGGCCCTTGCTGGGCCTGGGCCTCACCAGGCCTCTTCCTTGACTGCAAGCTGACCAGGCATGTGCTTTGGCTCACACCTCTGTCATGCTTAGCATAGCAGCTTAACCAAGAGCTGTAACACTTTGGTATCACCATATGCTTTGGAACACCCGAGCTTCCATTACCACCAGTGATCTCATGCTACAAGAGCCAAACTGTAACACTGTGGAAAACCTTTTTCACACCCTGGCCTACTGTACTCAGGTCTCACCTAAAGCACTCTAGCTGCCCTGAGAGAAACAGAACCCCTGTTCTCTGTCCAGAAGCTGGGCCCCAGGACCCCAGCCGAGATCCAGAACCCCTGCCAAAGAAAGAACAACAGACAGTGCCCTGCCTCTTGATGGCCTGAGCACAGATTATCCCCCACTAGACAGGGAGAAGAATACAGGGACTTAGTGAGCACAGATGTGGTACCCTATGGCCACTCTGATTAGGTAAAGGAGAATGAATGTGTGAGTGAGTGGAGGCAGATACCCACAGAAAGAAAGCAGGAAAAAATAGTAAGATAAGGAGGAAGAAATAATTGAATACTTGTTTTGTTATCTTGAAGAAATACAGGATTTTAATAAACACGTGGTCTTGTTTGTTTGGGCTTTTGTTTTGTTTTTTTTTGTTGTTGTTGTTGTTTTGTTTTGTTTTGTTTTTGAAATGGTGTCTTATTTTGTTTGCCTAGCCTGGAATTTTCTATATAGGCAAGGCTGGTCTCAAACTCACAGAGCTCAGCCTGCCTCTGCCTTCCAAGTACTGCTACTTACGGCACGTGCCACCACATCCAGCATTCGAAGTTTTGCTGGACTTATTGTTATCTACCCACGTGCATTCTAGGCTAGACTCATGAAACCTCCAGACCCTCGAGACTGAGAGTTTGGGAGTGGCTCAGGTCAGGAAACAGACAGTGCACCCCTGCAGGTCAGGATTGACTTTCTACAGTCCTTCCAAGGAAAAACACAGCTCAGGAAAGCTACTCAGCTACCTGACTCCTGAGCCTGGCTTGCCATATGAGCAGTCAAGATGAAGGCCTGCCTGAGCAACAGTGCCAACTTCCTGAAATGGCATCTAGCAAGGGAAGCAGCCAGGTGTTCGCGCCCCACTCCACTCAGCAGTGACACCTTGCACACAGAAATGTCATGTATCATACTCTCACCAGCTGTTCCTGCCTCCTTGTACTAAAAACGGCGCTGTGTTCCTCTGTTTTTATCTCTCCTAGAATAGAAATGCCTGTCTGCAGGCTCTTTAACCCACCACCTCCCCATGAAAGCCTGTGCCAGCACGGCTCCCAGTGTAGTATGGCAGCATGCTTGGACAGTGCCAATGAGATAGTTCAGCTGCTTTGGAAGATCAATTGGGTCACATCTGTTTCACTAAAATAAAACTCTTGGGACCATCAGTGACTGTAGCTGAGCACCCTACCTCCTCACATCTCCCAACTGGTTATAGCACCCACCCCATGAGCAAGGTCAGTCCTAACTCCAATCCCAATGACCAACCAGGTGCAGTAGTCCTGGGTTCAGGCTGTCATCCCAACCTGCCCAGGCCCAGAGGGCAGAGGGACTGATGCTTTATTGTCTTCACTGCAGGTAGTCTGCTCTGTTCAGGGAGCTGCAGACTGTGGTCAAGCAGAAGCTCTAAGACACACCATGATTCCAGCTCAAAGCCTGAGGCAACCAAGATTGACTACCCACAGCTTCGTCCTCCCAAATGAAGAAATACTTTGTCAGTCAAGTGAGAAAGGTGCATAGAACATTTCTATTCTAACATTTCTGGGTCTGAACCAATGATCTCCAGAAGAGGTCAACAGTGCTGGTAAGGATGTGGTGGCCAGAGCAGTAATCAGGTCCCTCGTCCATGTCCCTGGGCCCTCTGCACATAACCTCAACTCTAGTAGGCATCCAGGAGCACTGCAAGAAGGCTTAGGGTCAAGTGTGCTTGTTCAGTCTAATGGCTCTACTATCTCATCACTGCCCATTTAACAAGTGACATTATTTTCTAAACTGGAAAGACAACAGTTTGGGATGTTAAGGAGCAGATGCCTGGTCAAAGTACGTTCCTGCCAAGAGCTCTTTTTCTCTACCATAAAGAGCAGCAGCTGGGTCCTTCCAGGTTCTACCTGCACTGACTTCTGAATGGGGGAGAGAGACATCACAACTCTATTTAGCCAATAATCATGAAGGCACCACAGTGCACTACATCCAAGGAGCCTGCCTGGTACTTCTGTAATGGTGTCTGTCAGCAAGGCCATAGTGTCAAATGCAGGCAGCAAAGAAAGCACCAACTGCCACCATGGGCCTTTTGGTTTTTTGTTTGTTTGTTTGTTTGTTTGTTTTTGGTTTTTTGGTTTTTCAAGACAGGGTTTCTCTGTGTAGCCCTGGCTATCCTGGAACTTGCCCTATAGATGAGGCTGGCCTCAAAGTCAGAGATCTGCCTGCCTCTGCCTCAAGTGCTGGAATTAAAGGCATGTGCCACCACTGCATTTAAACAGACCCATGGGCTGTTTTAGAAGGAGCTGGCATTGTGGGCATCAACAGTAGGTCCCACTGGAGTGGAGTCATCTCTTGGCATGCTTCACTGGCCCTGAGGCACGATGAAGAAAAAGGATGACTCTCCCCTCCCCTAAGCCTGGAGCACTCCTAATCCCAGATCACTAGACACACTGCACTAAAGCTCTCAGGGTGTGAGGCTGTCTCCAAAGCCCAGGTCTCTCTACTCTCTGCCTTAGTCAAAGAAAAACAAACACAGCTGCCTAACGTTTATGCAATTATTTCCACTATTGCTTCTACTTGGAAGAAAAGGAAACTGAGGCTCAGAGAGGTCAAGAAGGTTGCCCAAGACCATGCAGAAGTTGGTAGGATAGGCTGGAAATCAAAACATTTGAGTCCAGAGCCCAAACTAGCATGTCAAAAGCATGAAGTAAACACCATCTGAGGATGCCCAACATCCAAAGCCAGTAAAGAGGCAGAGGGCATAGCCCTGGCGAACAAGACAAACAGGAGGCAGAGGCCCTTAGAGTACAGCCCAAACCTCAGGATGAAACAGTTGAGAAAGAGTTAAAAAAAGAAAAAAAAGGCTGGGGAAGGTAAGGGGGCAGCTGATCAACTCCAACTGTTCAGTCTCCTTATCAACTCTGGAAATTAGAACTGTTTGCCTCGGGCTGGATAGATGGCTTAGCAGTTAAGAGCACTGTCTGCTCTTCCAGAGGTCCTGAGTTCAATTCCCAGCCACCCACATGGTGGCTCACAACCATCTATATTGGGATCTGATTCCCTCTTCTGGTGTGCATGAAAACAGACCACTCACATACATAAAATAAGTAAATCTTAAAAAAAGAAAAAAAAAGAACTGTTTGCATGAAAGATAAGGGCATTTGCTCTGACCATGTTTTCTACTGAAGACTTTCTACAGGATGTGTAACTTCAATTAATGGGCATTAAACCTGAGGCAGGAGACTCATTCATGTAGATTCCAGTGGCCCTTTCCATACGTTTCTTTCTGCTTTTACTTTTAAAACCAAATTTGTCTATTTTATATTATGTGTTTTTCCTGCATCTGTGTGTGCTCTACATGCATATCTGGTGCTTACGTGTGTGTGTGTGTGTGTGTGTGTGTGTGTGTGTGTGTGTGTGTGTG
>NW_026596415.1:2958486-2998461 GCF_907164565.1 Psammomys obesus
GTGTGTGTGTGTGTGTGTGTGTGTGTGTGTGTGTGTGTGTGTGTGTGCACGCGTGCGCACACCACATGCATGTCTGGTCCCTGTGGGGGTCAGGAGATTGAGGCATCCAGGAGGTGTCTGAGTCACGAGGTGGGTGATAGAAACTGAACCTAAGTCCTCTGCAGTAGCAGCCAGTGTTCTTAACCTTTGCACCATCCCTCTAGTCACTCCTTTTTCTTTCTCTTTTTAAAAGTTCTCAGAGCTGCAGCTAACCAGAGGGAGGAGCTACAACTAACTGCTTATCCCGAGAGCAGAGTTCTGCACCTTCTAACAAGCTGTCTATCCTGGGAGCAGAACTCTGCACTCTCGATCTAGCAGAAGCTGGGAGAAACCACTTCCCACAGTGGGTTCATGTGCTGTAGCTTAGATCTGGAATGCTCCCAAGTGCCACATGTTAAAGGCTTGGTCCCTACTGTGAGGTGGTAGAGCTCTAAAGATGTGGGGCGACAGGGACATTTAAGTTCACCTAGGTATGCCCACAAAAGGGAGATGGGCCTAGACCCTTCTTTCCTCTCTTTTATTCCAACTGACCATGTAGTGAAACCTCTAAAACCATGAGCCCAAACAACTTTTCCTTTGTGGCTTACTATCTCCGGTTATTCTGTTACAGTGAGGAAAAGCTGACTAACACAATGTCCCTTGCACTTAGGAACAGCTTACCCATTCCACCTCACCTGCTCCCAGGGGTTCACACAACATGTCCCAGTATAACTCATTGCATACAAAAGGACTCCATTGCTGATCTTCACCAAGGCAACATATAGTCAAAAGTACTGGAGAGCACTAACTGTTTTGCCCAGGGCCTTCCTCCTCAAGGAAAATGCAGATCCCATGAGAAACATGAGGAGAAAAACCCAGGAATGGTAACAGGCAGCCCTGCTTCCCAAGGAAGTCCCAGACCAGACCCCACACCTCCTGCCCTCCTATGGGTTTCCACAATTTTCTTAGCTGTGTCATCTGAGAGACTACCCTTCACCTCTCAGTCCACCCCCACCCCATGGGACCCCAATTAAACCATACAGGATCCCATCATTGTCAAGTGAGGAATCAGACTATGGCTGGTCGTAGATGTGGACTTCACATAAAAAATGGGCTGACTGCTGGCCTATCTGAGGCTAATGGCTGTGAATGTCATGCTGCTGTTGTTCCCATATGCTGATGGTCCCTCTAAAAAGAGGCCCTGCCCACCCTTCCTTCCTGATGACCCTTCCAGCTACCTAAGCAATCTCTGCAGGTATGTCTAACCACCCTCACCTGAGACTGAGCTAAGGGCTGGGATGGGCACTGTTACAGGTCCGGTGTGTGTTCCCACTCATCGTGGGTGTTCATGATGATGACAACTATACCCAAACATCATCAGCTCCTCGGACGCTCAGAAGACATAGGCAAAGCTTAGAATATGTGAATGCAAACTGCTGTAACACTGCCTGAGACCTAACAGTGGTAAAGACTCACCCACCCAGTTCTGATTTATTCTTCTCCTAACCATGAAGAAAGGCCTTCCCTGACCATCTCACCAAAAACAGTCCTTCCCACAATGCTCTGGCCCCATGCCCCATTTTATGCCACTTTCTTTCCAGCAATGAGTGTTGAATATCTTCACTATGCCAGACAGTCACTTGCTTATTTGGCCCTGGCACTGACATATACACTTTTCTGGAGAGCAGGCATCTTGCCTGCCTAGCCTCATTATCATAAGCCAGGCTCAAAGGGCTTCCATATACCTGTTTACCAGGCTCAGGGCTTGGTGGGAAAATGGGATGAAGAGATAAAGGAAGGACCTTCCAGAAAGAAGCCTGTGAGCTAGCCTCATGCCACTAGCATTGTCTGGCCTTGCTGCCCAGGGCTTCTGCAATAGCAAGATATTGAGGACAGTAGTTCCTAACCCCAAGGAAGCACAGGTTTGGGTTGGCCATTTCTTGTCTTGGCTCAGTTTAGGGGAGAAAACACCCTTTATATAATATAGACAGACCTCCTTTCTAGAAGTTTTTACAAAAAGTTGAGCTCTTTTTTTTTTTTTTTTTAAGGAAGAATGAATATTTCCCTTTTTTTGTGGGTTCCATCAAAGTTACGTTTTTTGTTGTTGTTGTTGTTGTTTGTTTGTTTGTTTTTATACTACAGAGCTGGGATCATCATTCCCACCTGTGGATCAATATCTTCAACATTAAACAATTAAAGTTTCAGCCCCAAAGGAAACCATAATCTAATAACTGACTACTGTCCTTCTCACAGGCTGTAGGACATGGGGAGCTGGGTGCTGCTCTTGGCCACAAAACCTTGACACTCATGTCCTGGTTCTGGCCATCCCTCATACTCCTCCCATCGGTCCTAGCCCCGTCCTCTTCTTCTGCCTCAGTTCTGACTGGACCCAATTCAGACAGTGCATGGCCTACTTCCCCAGGACCTACTAAAATCACTACCACTGCTCTCAGGTAGTGAGGCACCCCTCACCTCTTTCAGTAGCTTCTGCACAGCTCCTCTGCGGGACTGATAAAAATCAGCAGAGTGAGGCTGGATATCAGTAAAGCGCCTGCTGCACCAGTATGAGGACCTGAGCTCTGCTCTACAGTGCTCATGTACAAGAGGGCTATGGTGATGTGTGTCTGTCTAGCACTGACAGACAGCTGGATCCCCAGGGCTCACCGACCAACCAATCTAACCAAACAAGTGAACTCTGGGTTTGGGAAAAAGCCTAAATAGAAGATAGAGAGCAAGAGAGAAAGACACTTGATGTCAAGCCTCTACACACATGCTCACATATAAAAACGTGCTTGTACACGCACACACGCACGCACACACACAGGGATAGATAACAGTGGTTACAACAGTATTGGCTAGCTGCTAAGTACAGAACAGCAGAACACAGATGGGTATATAGGTAAGTGAATTCCATATGACATCATTTTGTTCATTTCTTCAAGCTTCCAATAAACAAACGATGGCTCAGTGAGGTTAACTTATCAGAAAGCAAATTACTGTCTTGGGACAAAGGTGAGATGTGAACTCAGAAGTAAATGATTCCAAATTAGGTGTGTCTGATTCCAGGGCCACTGCTGCTTAGTCCCTGAGTCCCTGACAGCTGAGAACATGCCAGCTGATGTGCTTTCCAGAGGCCAAAGCCACACAGTCACTACTATCATTACAATGTCATCATGGCCTAGAACTGCTATACAGACCATGGTGGCTCTGAACTTAAAGATTTCCTGCCTCAGTATCCCGAGTGCTGGCCTAGGCAAGCACCCCTACACAAGACTCATGGTTATTATTCTACATGATGACCATACAAGATAAGCAGCACTGCTCTAATTCTGCAAACAAACAAACTAAGGCGTGAGCTTGATATGGAAAGGCATTTGCTGCCAAGTGGAAGGAGAGAACTGAGGCACACATGGCATACACTGCACACACAGGGATAAATATGTGTAACGGTTTTTAAAGTAAATAAACAAATTGCCCATTGTGACAGGGTTGCTATTCATGTCTTTCTTTTCCAGAACTCTTTGCATTTTCTAAAATATCACACAGTAGCCCGGTAGTGATTTAGGATGCTGAAAAAAAAATGAACAAGAAAGGAGTTCTACTCCATCACTCCTGTGCATTATACACACTGGAAACAGTGACCCGG
Source organism: Psammomys obesus (assembly GCF_907164565.1). Taxonomy (NCBI): domain Eukaryota; kingdom Metazoa; phylum Chordata; class Mammalia; order Rodentia; family Muridae; genus Psammomys; species Psammomys obesus. The sequence continues at coordinate 2,962,151 of NW_026596415.1, forward strand.
CCATGAAGTGCAGAGTGATGAGGCAATTTCTATATTAGGAAGAAAGGCTGCAGATTTTCACAAATGAGGGAGATCATCTAAGAAGGAAAATGCAGAAAACTACAGGGGATACTCAGTGCAATTATGTCATTGTAAGGAACTGAGTTGTTTCTGTTTCTCTAACTTTCCAATTCCTGTATGACAAGCACATACTGGTTTTTATGGTTTTAACGTGTCTCCTTTCTTTTCTTCTTTTTTAGAAATTGTCTGTTGCCAGACTGGGAACAGGCACTTTTAGGGGCTGATTAAGGCTAATTCAAGACTTTCAAATGTCCAAATTATCTCTGTTGATTTCTTTTGAACAGACTAATTTCATTTTCTATTAAACTTATTTGCAGCTCAAAACCTTTTTTGATTATTTGTTTGGTGTAGTAGCAATGCTACAACTGTTGAGGAATCACATTTTCATGATGGCTGATGAGGAACAGCATTAGACGCGTGGGACAAAGAGAAAAAAAATCTTAGGCCTACTCTCTCACGTGCATGTCTGTGTCCTGACAGGCAGAAGGCCCACTTGGCTAGGAGAACTGCTGCAAGAGCTACACTGTGGCTATCTACTGGACTGGAGCTGACACGTCACATGTCCTGATTTTCCTGAGCCACTGCTGTGGGACATGCCCTCAGATGGTGGAATTAACTGCTTCTTCCGGGGCCTTCCCAGCCATGAGGACCCTTCCAGAAGGACACGGTGCAACTGTGTATCAGCAGAAGCAAGAGCAGAGATGCTTGACACTTCCCTCACTGTGATTGGTCCTGCCTTTCTTTGAACTTCCCCTCATTATAGAGCACAAGTATGGCCAATGTTTTGCAATGTCACTTTCCTGCTTAATTAAACACCTTGAACAACTGACCAGAGATTCCCACAGTGAAGGGCAACTCTTGCAGCAAATGTATACTTGCCTTTCATTAAATAAATAACTAAAGTTGTTGAATTACTTAATTGATTTTGAGACAACATCTCACTCTTTAGCCCATGATGGCCTGAGACTTACTATGTAGTTCAGACTGGCCTTGAACCCATGGCAATCCTGTGTTAGTGACAATCTCAGTGCTGGGAGCACAGACACAAGCTACCATTTCTGAGCTGCTTATTATCTCATTTTTTTAATTATTTTTTGAAAAAAAGAAAAAAGTAGTTAATTTGAAGATAAAGCAAAAAAAAAAAAGTTGAGTGAAAAAAAAAAAAAGGTAGAGGAGGGACTGCCCATATAAAAACTAAAAACTCACCAATTAGAGAAAATATTTTGGTTCCTATACATTGTAAAGTTAAAAATCATACCACCTTTTAAAAAGCCTGTTTAGCTTCTACCATTCAAAAGAAGGAGGTTTTAACATTTAAGTCCAGGCTGTTATTAAAATGAGAAATCAATCTGCATGACTTAGGTAGTCTGAAGTCCTGTGTGGTGACAGTTGGTCACCCCGAGGCGTTAAACCGATTCTCCTCCTGCCTGGGCTATGCAGACAGCTCAATTTTCCATTTCATTTCCTATACTACTATATGAATTTTTTTTTAATGTTTGGAAAAAAATGGGAGTAGACTATAAATTCTCCAGCTGAATTTTTTCCTTTTTGGCATCTGAAATAAATAACTTTGCAAGCTAGTATGTGAGGTCTACAGCACTGTTTAATGGCTACATAACACTAATCCATCTTCTGTGATCTCTTTAGAGTGAGTATTGCTTGCTGAGGTAGATTATATTAGTACAGATTTCATGGGTGGCACAGATTCCCTCCTGGAGAGTACTCTCATTCGAGGATCAGGCCTCTTGGCTCATTATCACTATCTGATGAGTCCCGTGGAGGGATGCCCAGCCAGACGCTTTGGCACCCCTGCGCACAGGCTTCCAATGCTGGAGCGTGGCTCTTCTCCCTTCCCCACAGCAGCATGCCCTAGTTAAGTACTTCCTCTTAGCTCTAAAGTGCTAGCAGAGAGATCACATGGCACACATGGGGCTAGAGTCAGAGTAGGAAATAGAGATGTGACAAAATCATTGTAAGCTGGGAGGATTTGAGGGTGTCTTGTCGTAACAGCATAAGTATTAAAATGAGAAACAACTAAAAAACTGTAGCAAGTCTCTAGCTAGTGCCAAAGGTTGGTCGTGAAGGCTTGGCCCCTTCCCCGAGCCCCATCGGTCCACTGAACTACCTGCACAAAAGCACAGCAGCACCTCCAGCAGCTTGTGAAGGATGGGCTTCCCAAGCTCTCTACTTGCAGAACTTATTTGCCTGAGAATTTTCTACATGTCCTAAAACATGGAGGTACATAACACAGGCTTACAAATTAAACATTTACAGGCAAGCAATAATTTAAAACCTATTTTAGAATATTTATTCTCTGGTATGCATAATTTTTTTTTAATTTGTAAAAGATAAAATCAAAATTGCAATGCTAATGAGATGAAATGTGCTGTCTGAATTCACATAAAGCATAAAATCTTAGCTGAATGTTGAATACAGCAGGACCTAGAACATCTTCAACAATGTTTAAGAATTGAACAATATTTATATATTATAATTATCAACACTGACAAGACTGGGCAAAGATATGCCATACAGAATGGCAGAAGCAGGTCTAGAGCCTACTTTAGAAATTGTTAGAAATTTCTAATCCCAAACCAAAATTCATGAGAGTTCTTCATGAAACTCACATCAGCAACTCAAACAGCAATCTTTGAAATTAAACATTCTAGTCCCCAAGGACTTTGGGACAGAGTTATTAAAAGTCTTTCTGGATGAAGCCCTTATACTTCTATGAGTGCAGAAAACCTTCCATGTACTCTGAAAGCACTGTTCTTCATAACATACAACAACAGTCTCAAATCTGAGCAGAGTTCCAGAGACACACAGTACAAACATGCGTGCTGTGTTTCAAAGCCAAAGCAGGTGAAGTTGTGCATGCATCAGGCAGTGCTGTCAGAAACACACTGAACTCACTGCATGCTTGGTTCTCAATTAATTTCCAGTCATTGTAGTGTTCATAAGTGCTTTCCTGTTGTCAAATTTCTCATGATCCCCAGACTCAACTCTGTGACCCCCACCATATGGGACCATGACCCACAGTTTGAGAAGCTGGGGTTTAGATGAAGAAGAGCAGCTGGGTGGTATTTGGGTTTGTTTGCTCTTTATCTCTGACTTTCTTCTATCAGCACTGTTCAGAAGACTCACCCACATTGCTGCCCATAAACACAAATCTTCAACCTGTGGCTGTATGGTGCCCCACTAGATGAATGAATAACCTACACATCTATTCTTTTGTGCACATGCTTGTCACAGTTGCTATTTTGCCTTATTATGTGGTTTGATACAGTTTTTCCTTCACTAAATTTAACTCTTTAGTAACAAGAACTTAAGTCTACCTTTCTGCTTGCTGAAGTATAACCCTTAGCAAGTGAATGATGCAGAACAAAGAGAACAGGAGACATTGTAACAGGGCCCAAAAGTGGGACCTTCTCCCAGGTGCAAAGTCTGTCTCATGAGTAAGTTAAATAATTTCCCAACCCCTTCTTGCTGTAATCTATAAGTTTCCCTATACATTCAACTTTAATTCAGCCCTTAGGTTATTAAACAATTCCTGCCTTATAATGCCAATTAAAATATTTAGATGTTATTAGTCAAAATGTGCAGATATGCAAAGTCTCTTGGCCCATCATAGAAGACTGTTTACTAAAATTCTAAATGCCTGGGAAGTTCCCTGCTTCCCAAGTCAGAACATTGTCATCATTGTGTTATCACCACATTCAAGAGATAAAACCTTTCTATTCAATTAAATAGTTGTTTTCTTTTTTTAAAAAAAAATATGCACTTGAATAGAGTAAGAGGAACAGCTATAACAAAACAAAACAAAACAAAAACAAAGTCTTGTGCAAAACAGAGTAGGAAAAGTGATCCTGGGAGGTCTCACAGCTCAGTGTTCCCAGAGTAATCCTGTACTCTGCCCTTGATGTCTGAAGGAAATGGGAAAAAAGGAAGACCGTATCAAAACATGGGAGCAGATGTGACTCTTGGCTGCTGAGAAAAACAATCTCATATTTTCAAAACAGAATCTTTCCCATCATGCATCTAAGCTATAATTTGGACACACACAACTCATGTTTCATCTGTGCATGTCTGTCTATTCAGTTCATAAATATTTAGTGATATGAACTGATCAAGGTCCTAGAAAAAAAATCAGTGCTTACAGCACAGAGACAATGAGCAGTATTTAATCACATAAGCAAATTAAACAGATCAGAAAGTGACATAAAGCAAGAATGCATGGTAGAAAGCAAAGCAGGTGGTTAGTAGGTATCTTCAGGTGGAGGTGATAAGGCCAGATTTTCAAACCTAGAAATGTTTGAGAATGCAAACTCCAAGAAGAACCAGAAGAGAGAAAAAAAAAATAAGGACTAAGATTCCAAAGGAAGCCTGCAAACTAAATGAGATTGTTAGTGTCCCAGGCTTTGCCAAACCCTAGAGGAAGAGCTGGGTTGTATATAGAATTTTCTCTTACCAGTGAAGTTTCCCAAACTTTTCATGAGATAATTTTCTTTAACAGAATCTAGATGTGTGGCCTTCTTCTACTCCTAAAGCTGTGATTAGAATTTTCCTATCAGAGCTGGCAAGATGATCCAGTGCTTAAAAGTGTTCATTCCTCAAACCTGACAACCTGAGTTAGATCCCTAGGACCCATGGTAGCAAAGGACAGATTCTATACAGTTGTCCTCTGGCTTCCACATGTATTCCTAGCATGTATTTCTCACTCATATCATATCACATAAGAAATAATAAAAACAAACAAACAAAGGATTTTTGTCAATATTCTCATAGTTCAAGTAAATGCAGTACAGAGATGACTGGCTGTGTTATTTGGCACATCGGAAGAACTTAGAAACACTACAGCTGTAGCTACTGCCATTGTTATCATTATCCCAACTATCATCATCAACCCACAACACCACTAATCATCATCACCATTATCAACCATCACCATCACTACCATAAATTATCATCATCACCAGCACCATCATCAACCAACAATCATCAAAACTCAACCACCATCATCAACTATCACCACTATCAACCATCGTCACCGTGATCATCCATTATCAACAATCATGAACCATCAACCACCATTATCATTATCAAACGTTACTATCATCCATCATTATCAATTATCACTATTACCATCATTATCATCTATCAACATTAACCATCATCACACATCATCACCATCAACCACAATTATCATCAACCATCACCATCATCAATCACTTGCCATCATCAACTATGATCACCATTGTCAATAACCATCATTACCATCAAGCATTATCACCATCAACCAACCATCATTATCATTATCAACCATCCTAAATGCCATCACCATCATCATTATCATAGTCCCTCTCCTTTGTTTGGGAGCTAAGTTAAGAAAGAGGTGGCAGGCCAAGAAGATGGTCCAGTTGATAAAGTGCTCACCTTCTAAGTGTAAGAACCTGAGTATGGATCCCCATAACCTGCACAAAAATCCAGGTGTAGTAGTGTGCATCTGTAATTCAGGTGATGAGATGGGAGGCAGAGACTGGCAGATCCAAGTTTGCTGACTGTCTTGGTGATGTTCCAGGCCAATGACAGACCCTGTCTCAAACACAAAAAATAGTGGAAGGCACCTAGGAGTAACACTTAAAGATTGTCTTACTGCCACATGAACACGACATTATGTGGACACATCTGTACACACGTGAACATCCCTCTACACACAGAGAGAGGGGCAGGGTTTTTCTCTTAGAAAGCATGGAATTAGAAGGTAGATACACCCAGACCGTCAGCTCAGCTCTGCTGCTCACTGCTGTAGGATCCTGAGCATGCACCTAACCAACTTTCTCTTACACAAAAATACTTGCTCTTGTGAAATTGTGAAGAACAGGACTTGTACTTATGAAAGGCTGAACAAACAGCACTTGCCTTATTCACATTTCCCCTATCTTTTCTTCATAAATAGATTAGTGAAAAAGTGAGTAGGGAAGAAGTGGATTTGGTGACACAGCTTTGTCACTGAAACTTTCTACCAGGTGAATTCCTTTTGCTAAGACACACGTCTGCTTTCCCTTTGTGTTCTTCTAACTTGAGTATTCCAAGCCTGGTTCTTGCCACACCTTTCATGGGCTCCCTGCTCTGCACCTGACCCCTGTCAGCTGGGCCAGCAGTATTCAGATCCCAGAGCTGAGATTCCTTTTGCCCATCTCCTCTTCCAGTCCTGGACTGAAACCATTGTACTGTTTGGCATCCCAATCAGCACAGGACACATTTTCCACAGCCTTGTCTCTCTGCCCCTGGAAAACAGTTCCATATGGCTGCCAAGTCAGGCTGCCTCTTCTAGGTGCAGACAGTGGAGCAGTCTGACAGTCGCACACTGCTGGGAAGCCTGGCACAGAGCTGAGAACTCAGGCTCCTGGGAGGAGGCTGCTGGCGGCATGAGGAGATAACCTCTCAAGGTTAGGCTTGAAATGCTTCTCTGTATATGAGAGAGGGGGAGACGGAGATACAAAGCTTAGAGCAACAGCTCCACCTTCTCTGCCTCATTAGGAAACCAAGACTTCTTGATGCCCAGCTCCAGAAAAGAAAACCTCAAAGCTCCCAGCCCTCCTGGTATAATGTGGTGGTTCAGAGATTAACGTGATGTGAATTTCTCCTGAGGCTGGCACGATTCAAGGTCCAAAGATCTCAATCCAGAAGGCATTTATTCACAACATGTCTATTTCTTCAAGCCCAGAAATAAAATAATCATTACCTCTGTGCCATAGGCCTCAGGGAAGCATTCATCACATAAACATAAGCCCTAGGAGCTGACATCTGAGCAGATGCAGGCTGCCTCGAGACAGTTCCTACACAGTGCCCCCTGCAACTTTAGGATCAGCAGTGGGCTGAGCAGCAGTGGCACCAGCAGATGAGAAGCTGCAGCATGGTGATACCTGTTCCAGAAACTTCAGGTTCGGCTCAAGTTAGCCCCTCTAGCAAGGAAAGAGACTTGAGTAAGGTACTTCCAGCAAAGTAAGTACTTGAATCCTAATACAAGTTTCATCTGGGTTGAATCCAGAGAAACCCTGGTTCTTAGGCTGGTTGATCACAAGCCTCAGGGACCTACCTGCCTCCTCCTCCCCAGCACTGGGACTACCGTACACATTACATACCAGCATTTTCATATGGGCTCTGAGGATGGAACTCAGGCCTTCAACACTGCCATTACCAATGTTCTCATCACCAATGGAGCATCTCCCCAGCTTCTGGACAAGATAGTTCTAAGACCATTATGCCATCGTGTGTCTAGGAGTCTTGGAGGTACATGCTTGCAGCAGCTCTACTCACTGGATTCTCTCAATGCATGCAGAAGGGAGTCAACACAGTGACTCCCACATTTTGGATGTTCACTGCTATTTCCCCAGGACAGGGGACATGCCCACAGAACAGAAGGCATTTCCCTAACTTTATTTTCTAACAGTTCTAAGAACCTGCTTGGCCTGAGCTCTTAGGCCCACCTACCTAAGGTGCTCAATCTGAGACCTTGAGTACGCAAAGACTCATGGGAAAGTCTGTGGATGGCAGCTGATATGTGGGCCTGCCCTGTGGCTCGGCTCCATGGAAACTAAACCACTCTGGTAACACTAAATAGGGAAATACTGAGGACAAGAAATTCATTCCAGCCAGGGCAGGGCCTGTTAAAAGCACTCAACAAAGACTCAAGAATCAATGGAAAGAGTGGGCATCAGAGAGAACAGATGGGTGGCTAGGAGTTGAAGAGTTTGATAAAAAAAAAAAGCCTAAAGGTAGAACACTGATGGGGTGGTGCAAGAATGGCAGAACTGTAACCTAGGGTAGGGCTTTATTAGAGACCTAGGCCCTTGTGATAATACTTCATTCGTCCACCAGTCTAGGAAATGTGCAACAAGCTAGCCTGTGCTTGACCCTGGAGTCAGTGGGAAGCAGCTGGCACACAGCCGACCCTGGACACTGGCCATCTAATTTAGTTACCTATGTCTGCGTCTACAAGTCATAGAAATACCAGGCCAGAAACCTAAACTTATGACTGTGTCCACTGTAGCTGGACCACCTCGGCATAAGCTGAGAGGTTGTGGATGCCATTCCCACTGTTCTTAGCACCCCGGTGTGGGAGCAAGCCTTTAGTTTCTAGTCCGGGTTCTGCCAGTTATGGAGAACCCAGAAAGAGCTTCCCCTTCTCCCATGGACATGTGCCCTGAAAGTACCATGCCCACACTGAGTCAGTGCCAACCATGAAACAGAGGGACCTCTTCTATGAGGGCAGCTAAGGTGAGGAGTCATTGGGCTGCAGCTGCCCATCAAGATCTACTGCAGTCTGGTTGTGCCTTGTGCCAACTGAGAGTCCTCAGCAGCTCCACGGAGAATAGGAGTCTTAGTGAAACTGAGCCAGTAAACTTAACCTATCACATGTTTACAGCATTGGTCCAAAGTAACACCAAAGGTACTTCTGTCTTAAAATGATGGTGTCACCCTCTAAACAAGCACTGATTAAAATCTGTACAAGGACGAGTAGTCCCTCAAAAAGTCGCAGGCTAATAATATCAGGAGCAACTAGGTTAATCACAAAAGAAAACATTTTCCCACCATACAGCTATCCATGAATGCAAAGCAAGCAGGCAGGCTTTGTGCTGCGGTGTTCATATGCAGTTCAGGCTGCCAGGAGAATAAGAGCCTATAAACTTTGCCTATGTTCTTCCAAGAGCTCTGCAGAGAAAGTCACTGGGAGAGGGAGACACACCAAGAAGCCACCGTGCCACCTGGCCTACTAGCCTCTGCCCAGGGTACTCTAAGTTCCCTCTTTGTGCCAAGCACTAAGGGTGGGAGAGAGCAGAAAGGAAGGAGGGATGGAGGTCAAGGTCCTGGAAGAGGAGATAACAAAAGAGGCAGAGTCAGCTAGGGAGGGAAGAAGACCTGGACAGGAAAACAACAAACAGACAACAGGGAAAAGAGAAAGACTAGAAGATGGGGAAGAAGGGATTGAACAAAACAGGAGAAAGTTATCTCTGCTCTCCAGGCCTGCAGGCTTCTTGTTTCTTCCTTGCCCCTGGCCCTCAAGCGAGTGTGGGGAACCAGTACTGTCTGCCATGAACCTGTCTCCCTCCATGGGAGCTCACAGTGGAACCTGGGCTCATGATGTCAAATCTAAGCAGCAGCATTTGCTGGGATGACCCAACCAAGAGGGAAGGTCTGTCGGCCATAGGTGCTAGAACTCACACTGTACAGTACCCTAGGCCAAATGTCACCCTTCCTGCCAGAAGGCCTTTGTGGATCCATTAACTCCCCTTAGAGAGGCTGTAATAACTTGTGCTTTGTACTAGTAGAAAGCGGGAGAGAAGGGCCAGAGCACGCTCCTCCTGTGACTCCAGCATATGTCTGAAACTAAAGCTGAACACAACTACAGACTATATCCCTATCTTGACTAAGTTAGCTTTCAGGGAAGTCACCTTAATGAGGCTTCTTTTCAACTGGGATTGGTACACCCCAGCAGATGGAAAATGATTCCTGGACTATGTACATTTAGGGGACCCTGGAGACAGCAGGTCTGCCTGCCACACTGCAGCTGGGATCCTGTTAGGTTTGGGGTGGGGCATAAAATATATACCACAGGTGGTATTTGAATACTCAGCAGTGCTATTTGGGAGGTATCTTAGTTAGGGTTTCATTACTGTGAAGAGACACCATGACCATGGCAACTCTTATAAAGGAAAACATTAACTGGGGCTGGCTTACAGTTCCAGGGGTTTAGCCCATTATCATCAAGGCAGGAAGCATGGCAGCATCCAGGTAGGCATGGTGCTGGAGAAGGAGCTGAGAGTTCTACATGTTGATCTGCAGGCAGTGGGAGACTGCCACACTAGGCCTAGCTCAAAGTCCAGCACTATAGTGACACACCTACTCAACAAGGCCACACCTCCTAATAACATCACTCCCTATGGGCCCAAGCATTCAAACACATGCATATGGGGGACATACCTATTCAAACCACCACAGAAGGGAATGGAACCTTTTGGGGCAACAGGCATAGCTGGAGTGGGTAAGTCACTAGGAGTGAGACTCTGAAGGTTCTAGCCTGGCCCTCTTTCTAGTCCTAGCCCTAGCTCCATGTCTGCTACATCTGTATGACTAGCTATTGCCAGCTCCCTCCACTATGCATTAAGAGGTTCCAACCGCCTTCACTGCCATGCCTTCCCATCTGTGATATAAACTAACATTTAAATAGGGACCCAAATAAATCCTTCCTCCCTTAAGCTGAGGTATTTGGTCGCAGCAGTGAGAGAGGCTAATGACTACCACTCCATTTCCCTCACCTTCCTCATTCCTCAGGGGACTTGTGCCTCTCTGCATCTCCGCTTCTCTCCCCTCAACAGTCATGCTGCCTGTAACCTATCACTACTTCTCCTCACCCTCTGATCTCCTAGTAATCACCCCACTGTGGTTGTGACAAAGACAAGTCCCTGCTGCTCACTCTGACCTGAACGTCCCCAACAGTGGTTGGCTATGCCTTTTACTTTCCTGAAGATAGTTCCTAATACCTATTATTCAACAATTATACACTTGAACTTGCCCAAGCAAAAGCCCTGCTTTCAATCCAAAGTATATACTTGGCAAATGATCATACAACTCTGACCACTCAACCATGAGCACAGAAGAAAGAACTGGGCAGCAGTGGATCCCCAGGACAAGCCACTGGGTCAACTCCATGTCCTATCTGTCAGGCCACTGCCCTGACATCTGTGCCTGTAGCTCTATAGCAAGGAAAGGCTATGTGTGGGTGCAGGTATAGTCCAGGATAGCAGAGGACTCTGATAGCCTGACACTTCCACCTCCCAGTCCGTGCTACTGATTTTGGGTAATCTATTGCATTTGATTTTCCTAAGAAAAAGCAAATATCAAGAAATATCAGTTACATCTGATATCTACCCATGATGTGTGTCCACTTCTACCTATAGGGTGTATCCTTAAGTTTTCAAAATAGGAATTAGACACCAACTACATCTTTCTAATCAAGAATATGATGAAAACTCTGCCACTTGATGGGCAAGGAAGCCCCTCCCCCTTACTGAATTTCTCATGGCCCTGGGGACTCAATAAGTCCTCCTTCCAGTTAGTGCAGTCTCTTCTGAGACTGTGAGAACATTGCCTTATCACCAGTACCAGCTGCTATGGTAGCAAGGACAGTGAGTAGTGGGGAAATAAAACAGGGGACAGAGCCTTTAGAGGACTGTGGTCATGAGATTGCTTCACCAAAACAAATCCATGGCATTTGCCTATGAGATGGATGTGTAGGTAGAGAGCTCCATGAGAGCAACAATATCAGAAACTGACCCAGTGCAAGTTCCTCAAGCCATGACTACCATCACTTCATCTGACACATGGGCCTGAGGACAGCAGTGTCCAGTTCGTGAGTCAAAAAATGCATGAAATGACAGTGAGCATCCAGGTACATCAGCTCTCACTTCCCACGAAGCCTCCTGGGATCCTTGGTGCCTCCCACAGACACCGCCCTTGACCTGTAGCTGCCCAAATGTAGGTCCTGTGTGCCCACCACACCTTCCAGACCCTAGGTCTATCAGAAATAAGGGAGCCTTATTCCTTGTAGCAGATGATACAAAAAGCTTGACAGACTGGATGCCAGTCAGTGTTTCTCAATATGAGAACATGCCCAAAGTCATTTGGTTAAGTGAGGACTGTAAAGGGTCATGTCCACATAAATCACATGTACTCATCCATTACATGTTGATACATGTGGCCATGCCCCCATTCATAGTGCAACGTGGGCATGTTCTGTCACTGTCACCCTCCCTCCTCCTGCAGAGTAGTGCCGCTTCCTGCCGCCCCCACTAACATGTAGGGTCATGAGGAAAAGCTCCGTCTCAAGCCTGGCTCACCACTGGTTCTGCATGTTAAGCATGTCATATAGCAGGTCCTTGGTCATCAGCTTAGAGACAAATAAATTTTACAAAGAAAAAAAAATTACCCCTATTTTTAAGACAAAACCAGGAACAGAAAATAACAGTGACATCTGAAGCCCATACATTTCCCAGGAGGCTTGAGTGCCCTAGGAACAGCAGGGGACTACAGGCTGCAATCCCCAGACACTTGGTGCTGTGAGAGGGAATGTTTTCGAAAAGAAGCCTACACAGGAATTTCTCATGGCCTGTACATGTTAGCCAGAACTAGCTGGAGAAATCACAGTCACACATGAGAAAACTGCAGGACGCTCTCTAGGCCACCACATTCACAGCAGATGCAGCAGGTGGAACCAGGCATGGATTAGAGGCAGCAGCCTCAGCCTTGGAACTGGTTGGTGCCTTTCTCCAAGAGTGAAATGTCATGTTCTAGAGGTGAGGCTCCTTTCAGCCTTACTTCTGCACTGCAGCTGCCATTTCTGAATGCAGCTATGCTATCTTTCTTACTTAGCGGGTGGCCTCTCTCTGCAGAGCCACATAAAGATGGAGCCTGAGATAAAACAGACTTGAGGCACGCAAGTACACTACCTTAGGAAAGAAGATGAAAGAAAAGCCAAGAAACCCAGGCCTGGAGGCTAAAAACACTGCTCCCTCAAAACCACCTAGGGACCCATATAGCCTACTGAGCACCTGTGATCTATTATTGATAGGGAGAAAAAAAATTTCCAGCATCCTCCACACACCCATGCTCACCTTGATAAACCTTCAACCACTCTGGCTACATACATTTCTTTGGCAGGATTGTTTGGAAGAGTAGGGGGTTACTTAAATACTGAGTGAGTCTTCCTAAGGTACCACCTTTTTTCTCAGCCATGACAACACCCTGTGGCCTCTAGGCAAGAGGGCTATTTTAGAAGAAAAAGGCCTCGCTGAAACAAAGCAACATTGTACAAAGAAAACCTAATTGGGTCACACTTCTGGTGAGTGGATTCAAAAGCTGAAATTAATCTCACAAAGACAACAGATGCCAGGTGTACTTAGAGAAAAGGTACTTTTAAAAGAAAGACTCAAGGGCCTAGAACATACATGCTGAAGTGCTATTTCTTGTCAATTTAGTAGCTTAACATTTGCCAAGGTGGGGGAGGAAATGATGAGTTGTTTTAAGGTCCAAGATTACTCTCTAAACATTTTCAGTTGGCCAATAGCACAGATCTTCAACTTTTTTGTAAGCTGGGTTATCTGGAGACTCAAACATCTGCAGAGGCATAAGCTAGAATGTATTGATCAATAGCAAACTTAATTACACTGGGTAAAAGTGATGGAAAATCAAACTACAAACATAACTGTGTACTAAAAAAGGGGGGGGACAAGAAAACACTGTGCACAGAGGTGGCTTCCTGTAGGTTTGTTTCCCCTTTTTGTTTCACCGTTTTGTCTCTGGTTACTGCCTGTTGGCAGCCAGACATCAGTTGGCCCCAAAGTATAAGAAACCCTCAGGATGAAAAGCGTTAAACTGGAAAGATAACGGAAGCCAGTGTTATTTTTGTTCTGAACATTGCCAAAATGCCATTTATCACTTTGGGCACCCTGCAGGCAAAGGAGCAGTAGTTGTTAATGCACCCCTGGGGACCAGGAGGTCCTGTTACAATCCTCTTTCGCATTTGCACGAGCATGGGGGCTGACAGTTAGTGTCTGGGCAATGTAGGGAAACTGTCTTTGAGTCTTTGGCATTGGAGAATACAGTCTCTGAGCCATCCTACCAGGCAGACTTTGGGAACTTGACATCCACCAACAATATATCCTGAGGGAGCAACTCTGAAGTCCTGCTAGGACAGGAATGGTCACTGGGAGATAGCAAACTGCTCAGCGACTTCCTGAGGCAAATGCTAAGATCTGGCTTTTGAGCCTAGCAGGCTGGAAGAAAGTACATGAGTGTGCATCCATGCATACGTGCAGAGCTCACACTGCAGAGGTCCAGATGTCTGCCCATCATCTCAGGGATGCAGGTGGCTCTCTTTACAGCAAGTCAAGCCAGGCTGGGCCTCTCCCTTTGGAATAAGGCAGCTGTTCCCAGCTGTTTTTCTGGGAATTTCTGAAGAGTTGATTCTACTTACAGTTAGTGTGATTTGAATGTGAACTGTCCCCACAGGCTCACACATTTGGACACTTGGTCCCAAATTGGTTCTACTGTGAGAAGTCTATGGGACCTTTAGGAGATGGCACTGTTTGGGAAGGCTGTGGAGCCTTTAGGAGGTGGTTCTGTTTGGGAAGGCCGTGGAGCCTTTAGGCGATGGAGTCTTAATGGGGAATGTAGGTCATTGAGGTGGCCTGGAAGTTCCAAAGTACAGCAACACTTCTCTGCAACCTAAGTGCAGCCACACTGTGACCAGCCACCCTCTTCTCTTGCTACCATGTCTTCCCTGCCTTGATAGACTATGTCCCTCTGCAACTGTGAGCCAAAATAAACACTTTCTACCTTAAGCTGATTTTGTATTTCAAGGGTACTTTGTCATGGCACCAGGAAAGTAGCTAAAATAGTAAGACTGAATCTCTAAAAGCCTATCAGGGTGGCAGTTGGAGTTAAAAAGCCATGTTACTAAAGATGTGCTTGTCCATGCCTTTGTTTCCTCCTCATGAGGCAGGACAGAAGTGTTTCACCTCACAAAGCTGCTATGAGCCCTGAAGAAGCCAGTTCCCACAGCATGCAAATCAGCATAGGGATGGGGACCTGTGGCTGGTATCTATTATTTATATTACTAATTTAGCCTATTCATGCCTTATGCCAGTGTTCCCACCCGGTAGTCCCTTGACTTTATGTTCTTTTTACCACTGTGAATTTAGTATTAATCTTTAGGCTGACTCATATCCTATTTACTTAAAATTTATTTTTAAAGAAATTGTACCTCATCATGGTACATGGGAAAATAGAACTGTGTCATAACTGAGAGGCAAATGTAAAAATAAATGCAGTGAAAACAAACGACACCTGTTGTTGGCCAAAGGTATCAATCACCAGCCTCTTGTGTTATGTAAGTTGGAGACAAGAGGGCATAAAGCTGTCCTTCAGAGACTAGACAGGCATGTCTAACTTGTAACTCACAGGCCACATGTGTTCCAAAATAGTTATGACTGTGGCCCAGCACCCTATAGATGGTAATGTCCTATTGTACTATGAGATAGTTAGGCACCGCACACTAGAAACAGTAGAACATTGGTTCTCAATCTGTGGGTCTCACAGAAGCACTATGTGGGAGGGGCTCTCCCCCAAAGCTCTGCCATCCGGTTGCTGTCTTCTAAACTCTCAGCACACATGAGACCCTGCTCCCCCTCTCCCCCCACGGGGAGGCACAGCCCTCAAGCTGCATGGCCCTATTGAAGCTTCTGTCCTGATAAAGACAGAACATGGCCACCATGGGCACAGCTAGCAAGCACCTGAAACACGGTTAGTGTGACCAAGGAGCAGAAGTGCTCAATTTATTTGGCTTTAAATAATCTCAATCTAAAGGAGCCTGGCTAGTGGCTGTGGTGGGAGAGAGAACAGTTCTACTGAGAAAGCTGCACAGGGCTTCTCACAGGCATGGGGTCATTTGCGGTTATGCCTTCAGCCACCTGCAAAGGAAATCCTTTGAAAGTAGACAATAAATTGCCACAGGATGTAATGGATGATTGTCTGTTTCAGCCCTCCTCACTGGTGAAGCCCCATGTGGAGGTTTCTTTTTTAGCTCCCTGTGAGGAATTAACATCTTTTCTTGTTAGCTATGAAATCACTCAAAATAACCAACTGCATTTCCATATCACAATGGCTGCCAGGAAGCCCTTAGGAAACTCAAATCACTGGGAAGGACCATGTTGGATCTCAGAATAAATAGTTTCTACTTTTTCCTTTTCAAACCTTTGAGTTTCCATTCTATTAGACTCTGGTATATCTTTCTCTTCTTTTTATCACTCCTTCTTATGTGCTCCTCTAGAAATTATCTCAAATCTAAATAACATTCATGTTAAAAAATCTTATAAGTAATTCCCAGTGGCACCATTATTTAAATAAGTCACTTTTATCCATTATCAGTGACATGGGGAACACTATACAAAGTTTCCTAAAACGTTTCCAAACACCAACCAGAAGCACTGTAAGACAAAGACTAATACAAATGTTATATATAGAACTAGAAACTTAAACATCAAAATCCCCACAACTCTGGTTGCAAACCATCTGCAGAACATACAGGCCCTGCAGAGGACCTGAGGCACTCATGAGAATATCTTAGACAGCTCTGAGGACTGAGTGAGGACATCTGCAGTCTTGGCTTATCAAGACACCATGGTTCTTTTCAAGGGTAACCTAACTGGGCATGGCAGCACACACCTATAAACTACACACTTGCCAAGATCCTGTTTCAAAACAATAGCAATCTAGTTTTCATTTGGGACATCATGTCTCATCTTTCACGCTCAGACAAGTGGTTGAATGAGATCAGTGCCAACCTGGGTACCAGCAATGGTTACAGGAGCCAAACTGAGCCAGCCATGAAAACCAAAATCCTTCACCTAACCTCAAGATTCAGCCATAGACCTGAGATCCAAGATGGACTGAGACATGACCCAGGTCTTCGCTGAAGCCATGCAGACAGGTTGAGTGTGTGGTACTGCTGGGAAACAGCCATCAAGCCACAGACAGCCAGCAGAGTCACAGAGCAACAGCAACACAAGGCGACAATGGGAAACTCCATGTACATCCTCCCATCCTCCTGACCAAAGGCCATACACCACTCCACTTGGGAAGCTCTTGTAGATACACAAATAGTGCCAACATGCAAAGCATCATGGCTTTCCAAACATGATGTGCGCATGAAACTCCAGACACTTACCTGATACACATGGAATGCGTTGGCTGCTTTGCCTCGGAGAAACACAGAAGGGATCCAGACATTGATCAGCGCCCGATTTGATCTGACCAGAATAGAGATGAGAGGGGCATTTTTATTTACAGAAAAAAACAAAGCAGGCCAAGAGACTATTTTCTCCAATAAAAGGCATTTCAAACAAGGACACTTATACAACAGTCATACATCTAACAGGGAGATAAGGAAATATTTAATACTTATCAGTAGACCTCAGAAGACTATCTTTAAGGACCTTGGTTTAAAGGACACACACACACAAACACACACACACACACAAACACACACACACACACACACACACACACACACATACATCTCCTTTATATGGTACATAAAAGGATATGCATATACATCTAAATTTACATATGCAGTATATTCTCTGAAATAAAGTTTCATCTTGGGTTCTTACCAGCTAAGTGACCCTGGCCTAGGATGCAGCTGAAGCCCAGTAACCACATCTGATAAAGGAGGTCATACCTAGTAACACCCAGTTTCTGGAGCACCCCCATGGAACCACCTGCCTCTCCATTACCCTGGTTTCTGACCCTGATCTCCATTTTCACACAGTAGCTCAGGAAACAATACCTGTGGTTTTGAAAGTGACAGCTACCTGGGGTTGCAGGGCAGGGGCGGAGGGGGCAATGGAAAAGAATATATTAAAAAATCTCAGATGCCAGGTACAAATACCCTCCAAAACACTGTGTAAAGTGCAGTCATACTTTGCTTCAGTTGTAAACTTGATACACCTGAAAGAGGAACCTCAACTGTGGAACTGTTTCCATGGGACTGGCCTGTGGGTGTGTCTATGAGGCACGTTCTTAATTGATAACTGAAATGTGAAGCCCACTCTACTACAGCATTTCTATCTGAGGGTCAAGCTCATCTTGAACTTTGATCATTCTTTGCCCCCTCCTTGTTTTCTCATCTCCTACACCCACCATGGCAGCCTCCAAGACAGATGGGGCATATGACGACCTGTGCTGTCCATAGTCTCACCCCAGTGCTAACATACTCTGCAAAGCTCCAGGATTTTCACCCTATCAAAGAAGACACTAAGGCTCAGTGAGGTGAGCTTATCTGAGGTCACAATGTTATAAGTGTGGTGCCTATGACACTGGTTTCCTGGCTCTAGACAAAGTGTTCATTCCAATGTCCTGCCTTCCCCCATGCTCTAAGAGTAGACTTTCTAAATGAACCTTCTCAGAGGGAGGCATGACTTTTGCTGTTATCAAGACAAAGGCTCACTGTGTCTAGCTGCCCTTGAATTCCTGGGTCTAAAACTAGAGAGGCTGTGGTCATCTACCAACCACAACCATGTGAAGAGGAGAAGTCTAAGGGGCCTAAGGGGACTATGGCTACCTAAAGGGAAAGTGTATGAAGGATAACTGCCCCCTCAGGGGTTACCAGCAGAGCCATCAGACAGAATTGGAGCCAGTCAAATCCAGAGCAGTGCAGACTGTTCTGGGTGGGCCAGACAGCAGCAGGGAACAGGTGGCTGCAGCAAGATGAAGAGTGGAGTGTGGGCCTTGTGCAAAAGGACCATCCATCCTGCTCAGATGACCATGGCCTTGCAAGAGTGACAAGTTAAAACTCTATGTAATGCCTTCCCAACTTTAAATTCCAATTCAAAACCAGAATGATTTTTTAAATGCCCAAGGGAAAATAAGGCACAGTAGATGGCCTGGACCTCAGAAAATGTCCCCAGATCTATAACCAAATGGACCCTGTGTGACCTCATGGGCCTCTCTGCCTTCCCCTGTAGACTTCAGGACACGAGCTAGCAACAGGGTTCACTCTCTAAGGACCCTTAAGAGCACTTGCATTACTTACATTTCAAAATCCGACAAACTCTGGTCTTCAGATGTTTGGCTCAAATCTCCAGGTACCTGCAGATAGGGAAAGAGAAGGGAGAGAAATCATGGGTTACCACAGTTTGCATATTCACCAACAACTTCTGTCTCTCATGTAAAGTAGCTACTGGAAAATAATAAGATTTCATGGAGGGCTGGCTAGGGATGATGCTGTAGTCATAAAAACATGCTGCCACGCGTGATCTCAATTATCTTTACAGAAAAAGCGCTGTTAATCCTATTGAGATAATCACAGGCACATAAAAGCATGTCATTTTAGAGCCATGAAGGACTAATTAGGACTGGAGACATAAGATATCATCTGTGCAATGAAAAAAAAAAAAATCTACTGTCAGTGTGAGGAGTATCACAAATGTCACACCCAATATGTGATCACTAAAGGCCACTGCCCCCTCAAAATGGCTGCCCTTTACACCATAATGTATGTGCAACTGCAAGCAGAAAGAACATGAATCCTGACTGACAAGAGCTATGTTAAAACAAGATTGGTGACAAAAATCAGTGTCATGATGGCTCCTACCAACAATGTTTGGGGTCCTAGCCATACACCACAGAGGTAAGTGAGAGGGCCAGGAGGCATCAACAGCATGTGACCTCCACTGATCCCCTATCCTATAACATCAGATGGAGATGGGGAATCAATCATCAGGGCTGGCACAAAGGCTTACAATAGCTATGGTCTGACTATGCTGGAAGCTGCTACACTGTGGTGATGATGGTGTTTCCCCACCACCCAGGGGAGGGGCTTCTTCTTGCCATCTGATTGAAGGTGATTAGAATTTTAAGAATGTGTACAAAGAAAGGGGAGGCACCTGGAACAGAGAAGAATGTAGCGAAGTGAGGGAATATTATCAACAATATCGATCAATTTTCATGTCAATTTGAGGGGCAGGTACTGTTTGCCTCACTTGTGAAATCAAGAATTGGAGCTTCCATCTAGGAAGCAGCTACAAGCCAAGTCTGTCTACTTCAAAGTCTTTTGATAAAGACAAAGAAGAAAGCAGCTAAAAGATGAAGTCTTGAGGCTCTTTTGTAAAGAAGGCTGGAAGAGACTATAAGGTGCTCCTTAAAGAAAGCTTAGCTGTACAGACAGGAGTATGAGTGGTTAGGAGCCTGGGTCCTGACCTAACTTCAGCCTCCCTTCTTCCTGGCTCCAAGGCCCTGAGCAAATCAATTCTCTGAGAGACACTGTGAAGGGTGGATTCAGAATCATCTAGAAAACTGGTAAGGCACACCTTTGGGTATGTTAGTGAGGACTTTTCTGGAGGCAATTAGCTGAGAGAGTTCTGTGTTTAGAAGACTCAGGAAGCAGACACGGAATGGATGGCACCAGATCTGCAGGCCCTGACTCAAAGTTATGTAAGCGTGTAGACCCTCTGACCAGCTGAGCTGCCAGGGAGCTCTGAGGAACCTCCAGGGATGTGACTCCTGTGCCACCACCCAGGCCAGGGTGGGATTTTTGTGACTATTGCTTTCCTGTGGGTGGTTGGAAAGAGCTGATATAACATATTCAGAAGGCAGGAGGCTGCAGGTACCAAGATCCCTAAAAAAAAAAAAAAAAAAAAAAAGGGCAGTTGCCTTTGAGTCATCCATATCCCTTATAAGTAACCCCAATAAATTCATCAAGATGGAATGAATTATTTCTTTGTCCCTGTCAGGGGTAAACAGACATTTGTTCATGTCTCCCCAGGAGAATACATGCAACCAAGAGAGAGGTCCACCCTCAGTGGGAGTGTACCACCCTGAAATTCCT
The DNA here is from genome assembly GCF_907164565.1 of Psammomys obesus. Lineage (NCBI taxonomy): Eukaryota > Metazoa > Chordata > Mammalia > Rodentia > Muridae > Psammomys > Psammomys obesus. The sequence continues at coordinate 2,982,657 of NW_026596415.1, forward strand.
GGGAGCCCAGTGGAACAGAGGGGAAAAGAAGAAAGCCAGCAATGCCAACATTCCTTCTTACTGCTTCTCATCTAATCTATGCTGCTATTCCTCCTAACCATGATGGGACTGAAGCCCCTGCAACTGTGAGCCAAAATAAACAACCCATACCCTTTAGGTCATGTATGTCAAGTATTTGCTCACAGTGATGGCAAAGCAGCAAATACATGCACTGTTCCCAACTTCACAATAGGTTAATTGTGACAATACCCAGAACAACTCTCAGGGTTGTTCTGAGGATGAAAGTTACTGTAGAAGATGCAGAATGGTACCTGGCACATCAAAGAACACAGTCACAGGCTACATGCTTGATGACAACATGGTAACCAGTGAGAAGTAAGAGCTGTACATTGTTATCCTGGGTGGTGCATGAAGAATCTGTCTAGCTGGCCTGAGGGAACCTTTCAGCCCATGCAAAAAAGCCTAGAGGGAGAGTGACCCAGGTTCAGCATTTGTGGGTATCTGCAGCTAGGCACTTAAACTGGGCCCCACCCACACACCTTCTCTACAAAAGTACTATCAAGAGACTCCTGCAGACCCAACAAGGAGAAGCCTGCCCTGCCACTGAACAAACTGCACGCTCACAGAACCATATGCCTCACTGGTCCAAGGGCTTATTGGACTGGGCTTTTGTGTCACGCCACTGTTTTTGTGACTATTACTTTTCTGTGAGTGGCTGGAAAGAGCTGATATAACATATTCAGAAGGCAGGAGGCTGCAGGTACCAAGATCCCTAAAAAGTGAGAGGGAGAGAACCTTTGCCAAAACTGACCTAGAAGCAACAACCCCATGCACCAACCAAAACATGTCAGAGACCATCCTCAGGCAGCAGGTGGTAGCTCAGTGGGAGAACATTTGCCAGCGTGGACAAGGCCCTGGATTCCATCCCAAAAACCAAATCTCGGGTTTGTTTGATTACAGAACTTAAAATGTGTACAAACTATTCAACAATGTTAGTTACAGAATAACAGCCATGTAAGGAGGCCTGTTAGAGGAGTTTTTAAAGAGAAAGAGAGAGAGAGCACCATCCTAGATAATACACAAGGCAGCTGTCAAGAGTTATCACTGACAACAGATGGGGAGTGAGATTGAGGAAGAGGCCTTGAACTTGGAATCTCCCTGCCTTAGCCTCCAAATAGTTTGGTTTGTAAATCTGTGCCACCAGGCTTGGCCAGAATGCTGATTCCATAGTACATTCAGGCAATAAATATGGTGGAACACATATTTTATAAGAAAAATCAGCTTCCTTTTGATGCTAACCACAAGCATATCTTTGACCTCCTGAAACCTGAGGAATCTGAGAAGACCCAGCTCTGGGCTCTGGACTCCTCTTTGGATTACCCTCCATGCAGGCATAATGAAGTGACCCCAGAAAAAGACTGTTTCCTATTGGCTTGTGATCTAGGAAGTCATGAAGCAACTGTAGAGTACAAGGATAACAAAACCCATCATTGGAGAAACATACCAAAGGGATTCTTGGGTCTCCCTGGAGCACAAGCCCCCAGTGCTTTACACAGTAGGATAGAGAGTGGAACAGAGAGTGGCAGAGCCCACTCCCAGTTTATGCCAGCATGGTTTTCACTACCTTTTCTGACTCAGGATTTCCTGGGGGTTGGGAGCAGGCACAGACCAAACCCAGTAGCTCTCAATGATCATAATACTCTACCCTCACTGTCACTGTGGAACTCTAGCCAGAGTCCTGTCACTGACTTGTCAGGTCCCCACACTTAAAAAGACACCAGAGGGTCTGCCCCAAATGCCCACTATGTGCTGCCTAAATGCTTCTGAAATTTCTCTAAGGAGAGGGAGGGGAAAGGGAAGAACAAAGAGATGGCAAGAGAGGAGAGGAAAGCAGAAAAGAAAGATGAAGAGAAAAGGAACCACTAGCTAGCCTTTTCGAGCCAGAGGGGAAAGCACAGTTTCTCCCGTTGGTAGAATCAGGACATAGGTAGAGATAGAAAAGGTGGCAGAAAACAGGGCCTGATGGTGAAGCTACGCCAGAAGCTTACCCACAAGGGAGGATGAGAAAAGAGGATCATAAGCTCAAGCCCAGACCAGGTAACTCAGAGACAAATCCTGCCTCAAAATAAAAAAGCAAACTGTACCTACAGTCACAAGGGGCAAATAAGATGTCACCACATGTCACCTAATGCTACCTGTGCTACAAAGCACTCTCATGAAGAGCCTACCCCAGTGGGCTGCTGGGCCAAGGTGTCATCTCTACCCACAGGGAAGTCATGAGGATTCACATGAACAAACCCCAGAGGAAACAAAGATGTCAAGAGCCCAATCCAGGCTGCCAGCCTCCTCCGTAACCCCGTGCATTCACTCACTATGGGAAAAGAGCACCCGACACTAGTGAAGACTGGAATCTACCTCCAGGTGGACACATGGCCTTGTCTCCCCTCTGGAAAGTTAATGCAGTTGAGCAGGTCAAGGGCCTAGTTTGGCGAGCACTCTTAGAAGAAAGGTTTACTGTGCGATCCCTTCTTCCCTAATGTAGTCCCTAGAAGCTGCCGTGAGGTTCAGTAGGGTTGGTGGGCTGTTTGGAGCTTGAGCTGGGAAGGCCTGTCTCTTTCTGATGCTGCTGTCAGAGCCCACATTCACTATCCCTGGCACTGTGAACTTCCTTACTCATACGCCCTGCTACGTGACTGTCTGCTGTCATATGACTGACCTCCACACCAGCTTTTTTTTTCCCTTTCTCTTCTCCATTCTCTTCCCATGTGTAGAGAGCACGGGGTCCATATGCTTATAGATAGCCATACAGAAACCAGAATGTTAAACACGCAGGCTTTCCTCCTTTACGAAAGGAATGTGCACACCTGTTTCCATTCAGAAGGCTGGAAATTTATGTGTAAATAACCTGGTAATGTTTGTTACTCTGTGTAGCCATGCTTCACCAGACTCCCTGAGACTCCTGAGCATACTTTCTCAGTCAACAGAACCCATTCTTATGGAAGAGGTCAAAGGTATTTGCAAAAGACATGTACTTTTACAGTTTCCATGTAGCCATATCCTAAGTTTTATGATAATTGTCACAAGGAAACCAATTTTATGTGCTGTGTTTAAATATGTTAAAAAAAAAAGTGGGGGGCCAAGATGGCAGCACCAGGAGAACACTGTGTCTGAGCAGTAGGACAACATTTTCCATACAGTGGCCAAGAGACTGAACTCTGGGCTCTAAAACAAGAGCGATCGTGTTTCCCAGGTGAGAGGAAACCCCCACAGCGTGGGAACCAGTAGGGTCCAAGCTCAGGCCACCCAGCCAGAACTCGGAAGAGATCACGGGTCCCGAGGGCACTAGGTCGCTGGACCAGAGCCACAGGCCTGTGAGTCCCGATCACCTTCCCAGGCTGATCGGTGGATACAAAAACACCAGAGACTGGGAGTCCCAGTCATGAAAAAAACCCACAGGGAAGGAAAGTAGTGAGACTGGCCATGGGTCAACCAGTCTTTACCTGGAAAAAGTCTCGCAGACCAGCGGGTCCGAGCCGGCATCACTGAACTGGGCTCCCGCTGCCAGTGCCAGCACTAAGAGCAGCTGCACGCACAGCTCACTAGTACAGACAGCGCGCCCCAGGGCAACAGAGCCTGGGAATACCTGTCAGGAGAGGTCCCCACAGGAAGGAAACAGAGCTGACTAGGACCACCCAGGCTTTTCCCGGGGAAAGTCTCCCACAAACCAGCGGGTATGGGCCGCCATTACTGTTCCGGGCCCAGGCGGGGAGCGCAGAGTTGTTGGGCACCCAGCTCACACAGACTAGAGGACGGGTGCGTGCGCCGCCAGCCCAGAGACCTGCTCTGTACCAACTATTCCTCACAGACAGAACTGTGCGCCCCAGGACACCAGAGCCTTGGAGTCACTGTCTGGGGAAACCCTCACAAGGAACAAAGGAAAGGGACAGACCTAGACCACCCAGTATATCCCTGGAAAAGGTCCCACAGACTGGCCCAAACCAGGGACCTGCTGTGCCCCAGATAGAGTGCTGTTACCAGGACAGCAGTATTCACCCGCCACAGATTACCCCTTGGGTATCGGGGCACAGAGCCCCAACCTCAGACCTACAAAAGCCCAGGATCCCCGAGATCAATCCCCAGATATTGCTCCAAGGTGCAACCAGTTATCCCTAACAAAACCAACCTAACCAGGGGACACACAGGTTACAGCAGCAGATCACTAAATTTACAGCAAGAAACCTAGAAGCAAGGCAGCTGTCTTCAGGACTTCGCCGGGTGAGAGGGAAGCCCTCTCGACTAACAAGGACCACAGTTACCACCCAGGTCTCTATGCTGTAGCAACTACTGAAAAACATAGGCCATCCAGTGACTATACCCAAAAAGCTGAGAAGGCTTCCTTCAGGAAAAACCAACTCCCTGCCAACGAGATTCTCACATCCACAAGATTCCAGGAAACACCAGAAACTAACCTCAAACACCTAAGATAGCCCAATGGGTAGAGGCCAGCGTAAAAGTTCAACCAACAGAAGCCAGAGCAATATGGCATCTCCAGAATCCAGTTATCCAGGGGCAACTAGCCCTGGACACCCCAGCATAATTGAAATTCAAGAAGATGACCTAACATCTATGATCATGAAGAAGATAACAGAGGAAACAAATAAAATACGTAAAGAAATAGAGGAAGCTGCAGCCAAACAGTTTGTGGCCTTTAGAGAGGAAATGCTTAAATCACTGAATGAAATAAAGGAAAGAGGATCATTCAAACAAACAGCTGAAGGAATTGAAGGAAAAAGAGGAAAATACAGTCACACAGATGAAGTAAATCAACAAAATGGCTCAAGATCTGAAGATAGAACTGGAAAAATTAAAAAAAAAACACACACAAATGGAAGAAATTGTGGAGAGAAAGAACTTAGGGAAGAAAACAGGAACTACAGAGGTTAGCATAAGCAATAGACTACAAGAAATGGAAGAAAGAAACTCAGGTGAGGAAGATACAATGGAAGAAATAGATATATCTGTCAAAGAAAATGTTAAATCTAAAAAATGCCTGACACAGACCGTCCAAGAATTTCAAGACAACATAAAAAGACAAAACCTAAGAATAATAGGAATAGAGGAAAAAGAAGATTCCCTCCTCCAAGGCCCAGAAAATATTTTCAACAAAATCATTGAAGAAAATTTTCCCTACGTAAAGGAGAGACCAATAAGAGTACAAGAAGCCTACAGGACACCCGATAAATTGGACCAGAAAAGAAAATCCTCCTGTCAGATAATAATCAAAACAGTAAGTATACAGAACAAAGAAAAAAAATACTAAAACCTGCAAGGGAAAAAGGCCAAGTAACATATAATGCCAAACCCATCAGAATCACACCTGACTTCTCAACAGAAACTGTGAAAGCCAGAAGAGCCTGGACGAATATCATGCAGACCCTAAGAGAACACAGACGTCAGCCTAGGCTACTGTACCAGCAAAACTCTCATTCTTCATAGATGGAGAAAACAAGATATTCAATGACAAAAACAAATTTCAACAATACCTACACACAAATCCAGCATTACAGAAGATACTAGAAGGGAAAATACAACCCAAGAAATTAGCTACTTTCAAGAAAACACAGGAAATAACTAACCTCACTATAGTAAAGCAAAAAGCAACCAAGCACACAACCTTATGAACACAGCCAACATCAAAATCAAAGGACCTAACAGCCACTGATCATTAATCTCTCTCAACATCAATGGACTCAACTCACCAATAAAAAGACACAGACTAACAGAATGGATGCGTAAACAAAACCCAGCAATCTGTTGCATACAAGAAACACACCAAAGGCACAAAGATAGACATTACCTGAGGGGAAAGGGTTGGAAGATGGCTTTCCAAGCAAATAGACCCAAGAAACAAGCAGGAGTAGCCATTCTATTACCTGATAAAATAGACTTTCAACCAAAATTAATAAAAAGAGATGGGTAAGGACACTTCATACTTCATTCCACCAGGAAGACATCACCATCCTGAACATCTATGCCGCAAATACAAGGGCACACACATTTGTAAAAGAAACATACATAAAACTTAAACCACATATAGATCCCCACACATTAATAGTGGGAGACTTCAACACCCCACTCTCAACAAAGGACAGGTCAACAAAACAGAAATTAAACAAAGAAACAATTTCTCTGACAGAGGTCATGAATCAAATCGACCTAACATACATTTATAGAACTTTACACCCAAACACAAAAGAATTTACCTTCTTCTCAGCACCTCATGGAACCTTCTCCAAAATAGACCATATAGTGGGTCACAAAGCGAGCCTCTAAAGATACAAGAAGATTGAAATAATCCCTTGTATCCTGTCTGATCACCATGGAATAAAGCTGGACCTCAACAAAAACAGAAACAGCAAAAAGATTACACACACACACAAGGAAACTGAACAACTTGCTACTAAATGACAGCTGGGTTAGGGAAGAAATAAAGAAATTAAAGTCTTCCTAGAACTCAATGAAAATGAAGACACAACATACCCAAACTTGTGGGACACAATGAAAGCAGTGCTAAGAGGAAAGTTCATAGCACTAAGTGCCTTCAAGAAGAAATTCAAGACAGCTCATTCAAGCAACTTAATGGCTCACTTAAAAACCCTAGAAAAAGAAGAAGCAGACACACCAAAGAGAAGTAGACAGCTGGAAATAATCAAACTCAGGCTGAAATCAATGAATTAGAAACAAATAAAACAATTCAAAGAATCAATGAAATCAAGAGCTGGTTCTTTGAGAAAATCAACAAGATCGACAAACCCTTAGCCAAGCTAACTAAAAGGCAGAGAGACAACATCCAAATCAACAAAATCAGAAATGAAAAGGGGGACATAACTACAGACTCTGAGGAAATACAAACAATCATTAGGACTTATTTCAAAAGTCTATACTCAATAAAATTTGAAAATCTAAATGAAATGGACAATTTTCTTGATTGATTTGACTTAACAAAGCTGAATCAGGACCAAGTAAATCAATTAAATAGTCCTATATCCCCCAAGGAAATAGAAGCAGTCATCGAAAGTCTCTCATCCAAAAAAAGCCAAGGACCAGATGGCTTCAGCGCAGAATTCTACCAGACCTTCAAAGAAGAGCTAACTCCAGTTCTATTCAAACTATTCTACAAAATAGAAACAGAAGGAACATTACCAAACTCATTCTATGAAGCCACAATCACCTTGGTACCTAAACCTCACAAAGACTCAACAAAGAAAGAACATTTCAGGCCAATCTCCCTCATGAACATTGATGCAAAAATACTCAATAAAATACTCGCAAACCAAATCCAAGAACACATCAAAGATATCATCCACTATGACCAAGTAGACTTCATCCCAGGTATGCAGGGGTGGTTCAATATACGGAAATCCATCAATGTGATCCACCATATTAACAAACTGAAAGAAAAAAAACCACATGATAATCTCCCTTGTTGCTGAAAAAGCATTTGACAAAATCCAACATCCATTCATTTTTAAAGTATTGGAGCGATCAGGGATACAAGGCACATATCTAAACATAGTAAAGGCGATATACAGCAAGCCTATAGCCAACATCAAACTGAACAGAGAGAAACTTAAAGCAATCCCACTGCAATCAGGGACAAGACAAGGCTGCCCACTCTCTCCATATCTCTTCAACATAGTTCTGGAAGTCCTAGCTAGAACAATAAGACAATTGAAGGAGATCAAGGGGATACAGATGGGAAAGGAAGATGCCGAATAATCACTATTTGCAGATGATATGATAGTATCCATGACTGACCCCAAAAACTCTACCAGGGAACTCCTACAGCTGATAAACACCTTCAGCAAAGTGGCCGAACACAAAATTAACTAAAAAAAAATCAGTAGCCCTTCTGTATACAAAAGACAAAAGGGCTGAGAAAGAAATTAGGGAAACAACACCCTTCACAATAGCCACAAATGACATAAAGTACCTTGGTGTAACCCTAACCAAGCAAGTCAAAGACTTGTATGAAAAAAATTTCCAGTCTTTGAAGAAAGAATTAGAAGAAGATATCAGAAGATGGAAAGATCTCCCATGCTCATGGCTTGGCAGGATTAAGATAGTAAAAATGGCCCTCTTACCAAAAGCAATCTACAGATGTAATGCAATTCCCATCAAATTGCCAACACAATTCTTTACAGACCTGGAAAGAAAAATTCTCAACTTCGTATGGAACAAGAAACCCAGAATTGCTAAAACACTCCTCTACAATAAAAGATATTCTGGCGGTATCTCCATCCCTGATCTTAAGCTGTACTATAGAGCAACAGTGATAAAAACTGCATGGTACTGGCATAGAAACAGAATGATGGATCAATGGAATTGAACAGAAGACCCAGAAATAAACCCACACACTTATGGACACCTGATCTTTGAGAAAGATGCCAAAACCATACAATGGAAAAAAAGACAGCATCTTCAACAAATGGTGCTGGTCCAACTGGATGTCTACATGTAGAAAAATGAAAATAGATCCATACCTATCACCCTGCACAAAACTGAAGTCCAAGTGGATCAAAGACCTCAACATAAAAACAGACACATTAAATTGACTAGAAAAAAAAGTGGGGAAAACCCTAGAACTCATTGGTACAGGAGACAACAGAACACCAACAGCACAGGCTCTAAGAGCAACAATCAATAAATGGGACCTCATGAAACTGAAAAGCTTCTGTAAAGCAAAGGACACCATCATCAAAACAAAACGACTGCCTACAGATTGACAAAGAATCTTCACCAACCCTTTATCTAACAGAAGGCTAATATCCAGTATATATAAAGAACTAAAGAAGCTGAAAAGCAGCAAACCAAGTAATCAACTTAAAAAATGGGGAACAGGGCTAAACAGAGAACTCTCTGTAGAGGAATATTGAATGGCAGAGAAACACTTAAAGAAATGCTCAACTTCATTAGCCATTAGGGAAATGCAAATCAAAATGACCCTGAGATTTCACCTTACACCCATCAGAATGGCCAAGATCAAAAACTCACATGACAACACATGCTGGAGAGGTTGTGGAGAAAGGGGAACCCTTCTCCACTGCTGGTGGGAATGTAAACTTGTATAACCACTCTGGAAAGCAATCTGGCACTTTCTTAGACATCTAGGAATACTACTTCCTCAAGATCCAGCCATACCACTCCTAGGCATATATCCAAAAGAGGCTCAAGTACACAACAAGGACATTTGCTCAACCATGTTTGTAGCAGCTTTATTTGTAATAGCCAGAAGCTGGAAACAACCCAGATGCCCCTCAACTGAAGAATGGATGCAGAAATTGTGGTACATCTAGACAATGGAATATTACTCAGCAATGAAAAATAAGGAAATCAAGATAATTTGCTTGTAAATGGTGGGACCTGGAAAGGATCATCCTGAGTGAGCTGTCCCAGAAGCAAAAAGACATACACGGTATATACTCACTCATATAGACATACAACATAGGATAAACCTACTAAAACCTGTACATCTAAAGAAATTAAGCAAGAGAGAGGACCCTGACTAAAACGCTCAATCCCCATCCTGAAAAGCAAAGAGGATGGACAACAAAAGAAGAAGAAAACAGGAAACAACCTAGAAACCTGCCACAGAGGGCCTCTGAAAGGCTCTGCCCTGCAGACTATCAAAACAGATGCTGAGCCTGATTACCAACTGCTGGGCAGAGTGCATGGAATTTTATGTAAGAAGTGGGAAATAGTAAGAGCTGGAGAGGACAGGAACTCCACAAGGAGAGCAACAGAACAAGAAAATTTGAACACAGGGAACTTCCCAGAGACTCACAGTCCAACCAAGGACTATTCATGGAGATAACCTAGAACCCCTGCATAGATGTAGCCCATGGCAGTTTAGTGTCCAAGGTGGTTACACAGTAATGAGAAGAGGGACTGCCTCTGACATAATCTCATTGGCCTGCGCATTGATCACCTCCCCCTGAGGGGGGAGCAGCCTTACCAGGCCACAGAAGATGACAATGCAGCCACTTCTGATGAGAACTGATAGACTAAGATCAGAAGGAAGGAGAGGAGGACCTCCCCTATCAGTGGACTTGGGGAGGGGAATGCACGAAGAAGGGGGAGGGAGGGTGGGATCGGGAGGGGAGGAGCGAGGAGCTTATGGGAGGATACAAAATGTATAAAGTATAATTTTAAAAAAAGATTGTGAGGAATATTGATGAAAGGCAGTTTCAAAATACAGACTAATTTATAATGCCTGAAAAAAAAAAGTGAACTGTCCAGGGTCAGACTCCAGAAGTTTGAACCAGCCTGGATGACTAGGGCATGCTAAACCAGGTGGGTTTCCTTCTGGCCTCTCTCTGGATCACTCCTGTGCCAGCGAAGGAGCTTACAGGGACCCCATACTGTGGGAATCTTCAAGATGGACATAAATTGTCCTTGAGCTTCCTTTTGACTCCACACTTAGGTTCTTATATGAGACTAAGATCCCCAAGAGGGAACACCAGTAACATGTGTCTACCATGACTCCCCAAGATTTCCAATGAAATTTCTTTCTTTCTTCTTTCTTTCTTTCTTTCTTTCTTTCTTTCTTTCTTTCTTTCTTTCTTTCTTTCTTTCTTCTTTCTTTTCTCTCTTTCTTTCTTTCTTTCTTTCTCTTTCTTTCTTTTTTTTTTTGGCCTTTTAAAATTCTTTGATCAGAGAAAATGAGCCCCTCAACTTGGAATCCTCCTGTATCAGACTCCTAGGTGCTGTGATTACAAGCATTTGCCGCCATGCCCAGCTTCATTATGCTTTTTAAGCCATTATCTTCCTGGAGTTTGACATAAAGTAACACAAGCCCATAAAAACTGTCCAAGGCAACACAACAAGCAAGTCAGTACCAGCAGCAGGATTTGAGCTCAGACACCTGGATCTTGAACAGCCATTACACTACAAAGGTCTCCCATACACAATTGTCCTTGCTTACACTCTGCCTCTCAGAAGCCTAGAAAGTGATGGAGTTCACATTCAGAGCTTCGCTGTGGAGTGCCTCTGACAGAGAGAAGGTGTCTGAGGATTCTTCACTCTAGAACACACCTTCCTGAGCATCAGAATGAGCTGCCTGCTCCACTGCTCCCCTATACCATCCACCTATCCTGGAGTGCCATCACTTCACACTGGTTTTCTGTGATTGGCCCCATCTCCGTGAGCACAGACAGGAGTCTGCATTTCCCTGCTCTACCACTACTGTCTACTGCTCTACCAGCTACCACTAAGCAGCCTGCTGTAGCACCTGGCACACAACAGGTACTGACTAAATGAGTGAATCTTATTTCCATTCTGAAGTATCAATCAATTTTTAAACTGCTTTGCAGCAATTCAAAATCTTCATGTGTGGTTAAGATAAGTTAGTTAGAGGATAAAAAAAAAGAACCAAAGAAAAATAGTTGTATTTGTCTTTTAATTTAAAAGTGCTCAGATTCACTGCTCAAAAGAAAAAGCCAGAAGAAACATGACAGCCACAATGAACATTTGTCCCAACCATGAAACGGCACAGGAATCTGTATGTGCCAGAATCATTCCCTCATGTGTTTGTTTGCAAATAGCCTTGCCGTAGATAATCAGCTCTCATTTTTCTCAGCCAAACACGAGAACTATTTTCCAACCCACCGACACTCCTGCTTTCCTCATTTTAAAATAAGGAACGAAATGTGAAAGGGCATATATCTTATCTTCTGACTGGGGTGGCCAGGCCGGCAGAGGCTCAGCTACAGAAGGAAGCATGATGTTGACCTGCACTTTCACTACCATGACAGGGACTCAAAGGGGTCTGCACCACACGCACCGTGCTTGTCTCTTTGTTAATTTGCCTGGTTTGCAAATACACAGTCACATGTATCAGATGTTTGTGGTTTTAAAAAATACTCAAGGCCAAAGATTCTGGGGCTAGCGACTAAGAGTCCTTTTCTTTTATCCTCTGTGTAGCCTGAAAAGTGTCTGTGGATTCACTTTTGATGGATCAAATTTCCTCATAAGGTTATGAGAGTTTCAGGAGCAATGTTCTTAGAGCCAAGATGGCATTAGGCATATGTAAGATTGCTCATGAATGTTCATACTGAATGGACAAAGTAGTAGACATCCCAATGGACAGATGGATGAATGGATGGCTGGAGGAGGGAAAGGAAGGAAGGAACATATGTAAATGATTGGTTTACTTAGAGTGGGCACCAGCTTCTTCCTGTGCAATTAAGATGCTTAGACAACATATGCCTGAAGCCAGATATACAAGGACACACTGCAGCACCATGAATGGCAACACGGGCTTGGGAGGAATTCAGGAATAGTTATATAAACACACAGGCAGAGCCAGACCACACTGTTACCAGGCAAATTGTAATCCTCCTTCTCTGCTAATGAGGAAAAGCCTACAGAACACCAAAGCGAAGGCCTGACACAAAACAGGTAGCAGGGAAGAGGCTGCCTTTTTGAAGAGGGAGTGCGCTCTGTATGCCATGCACTTGGATTGAACATTTGGAAGAAAGGATACTGGAAACAAAGATCAGAAAGAAAGAAAAAAAAAAAAACCTTTCACTCTGTAAAATTTGGTACCTTGAAATTTTTACTATGTGCAATGCAAGTTGTTAACTTTCTCAATATAAGTTTAATAATCACTCAATTTTATATACATATAGAAAAATAGAGGAAGAATGCTTGCTTCTGTGAAGGGAGCATTGACAAGCCAGTAAAAGGCATAGAGAGGCACTCTGGCTTGTGTGAGAGCCAAAGTTCAACGGAAACCTTGGGGAAAAATATGTGGTGATGTCTGCAGTTTTTAAAAACTAAATAAAAAATTCACTAATGAAGGTGGATGGGTGAATAATGGAAAATAGATGAATAAATGGTGAGTGGGTAGATGGATAAGTATTAAGTGATAAATGGACAAACGATGGGCAATAGATGGATAAGTAATAGAGATGGATGGATAAACGATGGGTGAGCAGATGGATAACAAATGGGTGGATAAATGATAGGTAGTGGATGGATGGATAATAGGGATGGATGGATAAATGATGGGTGAGTAGATAGACAGATAACAGATGCAGATGGGTAAATGGTGGATGATGGAGAGATAGATGAGTGATAAAGTGGATACAGGAAGAAGTTAGTGACAGAACTTTAGTATAAATAAGCCAGTATTCAGTGAAAAAATATTTTGTATAACTTATTTTTTCACACAAAATGTTTGAAATTTATTTACTTGGCTAGAAAAACAGCTGAATTGTGTTTCGATTCTCTGTAACAGAGAATTAACCACCTCAAAAATACTTTCTTACTTTTATTCAGCTCTATTCTTTATTAATTAATTAATAAAGTTCTTATTTTTTTCTAAATTCTGCAACATTTGTGTATGTATTAGCTTTCTGGGAAAATCTATTTAGATTTCTTTCCTCATCTAAATAAGTCTGGCATTGACTTCACTTTAATGAAGACTAGTTAAGACTCAGTGTGCAGCCTTGTACCAGCTACAACCTTTCCTCCGGGGAAGCTCGTGGAGGGTTGGTGTGGGTGTTAGGAGATTTGCCTGCTGAGGGTCCGAAGTTGGTCTCAGCAAGAAACAGGTAGCGTTCTTTCTGGTGGCTACAGCTCAGAAGTGGACAGTAGCCTGTGGCATTAAGAGTCTTTGGAAACCTAGCTGAGGACCTAGCAGTCTGGCTTCGGCATCCCTCATCTTTTTAGAGATGCAGCTACATTATCACAAACCCACACACTCTCCAGTTACATGTATTTATATTAAGTTCCAATCTAGGGTCAGATCTTCTTTCAGGAAGGGAAGCCTCACACAACACATCCACGCCACAAATGACAAGCCATGATGCCAAGACACAAGGTCACACACCAGCTGGGCAGGGCAGAAGGTTGCTGCAGGGAAGGGGCTAAGCTGAAGGGAGGAGTAAGAAATTCGGGTCTGCCCCCTTGCTCTCACAGTGGCAGACCTCTGAAGGACTTGCGCCCACACCACAGAGAGAAAGGTGTCTTCTGTATGCTAAGCTAATCTGTCAGCGCCTCCACCTACCTTCCTCTCTTGAGCACTAAGGAAGACACATAATGACAAGTGCCACAAGACGATGCTCCACAACGGCAAGGGTCTTTCTACCCCGAGGAGAAGGCCCAGGAGAAGCACAACGCTCCTTGGGATACTTATTCTGAACACAATCAAGACTAGTGGCCAAGGGGATTTTAAACTTAAATCTGATGGTTTGTATTGAGAATATATGTATTATATATTCTAAATGGCTTTTTTTATGTAATCGCAGCTACAGGGGGTTGAATATTAGACCTTGAAAAAAATACAGCTACATTAGAAACCTCATAACTTATCAATGTAACCTCATGTGCAAAAATAATCTTTGCAAATGTAACAAGTAACGTCCCTGACAGGGAAAAAAATCTGGCCCAATTTTCAATCTCTTTTGTCAATAACAGCAAATGAGTTCTGCTAAAGATGGTATGCATGGTAATGTTTAGCAGCCCTTTGACAATTACACCTCCCCAGTGTGACACTTCTACTTTGAACTTAGTAATTGCTAAACAAGGTGTTTTTGGAGACAAGTCAAAACAGCAGGAAGGTGCTCTGCCAGACAGTCACCTGTCCCCACTCTTGTCTACCAGGATGAGCAACAGCAGACACAGCATTTTGCTATTCAGAACTTCCATATTTCCTGAAGAAAGGAAGGTACATAGAAAGGGACAGACCATGGCTGGCTGATGCTTGTCATTCACTTGTCTCCTGGGAAACCATCTCACTGGCTGATTGAACCCATGGATGGACACCAAGTAACTCAAGCCAACCAGAGTGGCCTGCTCTGGCCACAGAGATGGGTTCTAAATGGCATAGTGAATGAAGCCAACTCTGCCACAGTGGTCAGAGGGGCTCTGTTCACAACAATGGGGCTGAGATTCACTCTTTCTCTTGGTGATACACTAGGCTATCCCTGCAGTTGCCATTGCTTCCACAAAAGGATAAGACAGCTCTGGCAGGAACAATGAGGACAGATGGGCTAGCTCATGACATGAGCTTCAGTTTGTACTTATCTACAGTACTGTGGCTGGTTCTTCTGTGTCCTGGCTAGGCTGCTTTCTCTGGAGTCATTTTAAGTAATACAGACACCACATACCCAGAGATCCCTCGCAGCTTCTACATTCTATTTTATTTTAGTAGTTTTCATAGCCTGAAAGTGAAAACCCAAAGGAAAAAGCAGAACCGTCCTTCCCAGGGGAGAGCTCTTTCAGAACACAGACCACATCGGCCTGGACTTGATTATATTTCTAAGTGTAGTGACCTACCACGAAGACAACTGAAAGACTCAGTTCATGTGCACAGCATGAGCAGATCGATAAGAGTTTTTGTCAACCCCAGACAAAACAAGCATAATGGTGCATAATTCCCACTATGCACCATTCCCATTGCCACTAACACCATGGCTCAGTGCCCAGGAACCAAGCACTTTGCATGTCATCTAACTGGATTCTCCTACCACTGCCTCATTAGGCACATACGACTTGTGGAGCCCTTAGTTATTCCTTAGTAACTCTGCCTTCTCTTCTAAGACTCCCCACCATCAGATGTGCCAGAGGGCTTGCTTCATTAATGAAATAAGAGAGAAAAGATATATGTCATTTCTCGGTGGAACTTTTGAGAGACAGTATGGCTTATCTCTTGTTTCTCTATGCCAGCCTGGATCTGGGTCAAGGATGATGAAAACCCTAACCCTAACCCTAACCCTAACCCTAACCCTAACCCTAACCC
>NW_026596415.1:2998471-3160612 GCF_907164565.1 Psammomys obesus
ACCCTAACCCTAACCCTAACCCTAACCCTAACCCTAACCCTAACCCTGCTACCCATGAAGGATGTGCAGTATGAGGAAGAAGAAAGAAACAGCAGTTTCCCACCCATGACATATTGGGAGTGTTTGTTACAACATCACAACACAGCCTTCCCTGTCTAACAAATTAGACCCCATTTATAGATGTGAAAACTAAGTCTGAAAAAAGTGAAGCATGGATCATGTATCAGCCATGAACCCAAGCCTAGAGAGCAAAGAAACTCTAGCCATCACCCTTCAGAGTGTGAGGGTCCAGAATTTCCCTTTTTGCCAGCTAATCCATAGCTTTCAGGGACAGCCTTGCTTTGTGCTCCTGATGGGTAAGAGCAGGGGCAGACCAGCCTCCATTTTCTCTCCCTTCCTCCTCCATGGGCTTCTCTCTTGAAGTCTTTTTCTGAAAGTCAGTACAAAACATTCAAATTCTTCTGGACTGATGGATAACCTCCTGCCCAAATTGGGAACAGTTTCAATTTAGACATCAAAGAAATCCGGGTGGGCGGTACTTGCTGCAATAGCTCCTTACACTGGGAGACTAAGTTTCTGTCAGCACTTAATTCAGTGAGCACGTTCTGAGCATCCAGGGTGAAGACGCTTGGTGAGAAGTGGGAGCTAACAGTCACTTGTTCAATAAATATTTAATAGTCCATAGCAGGTGCCAGGAGCTCAGCCAAGGAAAGAAGAGACAAATGGGGAAGAGACAAACAGTTCTGTGCAGAGTGATGATAAGTGTCATGAAGAGCGCAAGAACACAGGCAGGTACTCATGGCTGTGATCAAGCGAGATTTCACCTCTCACATTTGATTTGAAGGCATTATCTGTAAATTTAAACCTCGCATAGCTGGTTCCTGTACTTACTAGTGAGCACATGGGGCAGCTCCCTCATCTGGGCCTTTGTGTTCTCTACATGGAAACGGCAATAGCTATGTCACGGGCTTGTTCAGGTGTTACAGCAGTTGGGATGGAGCATGGGGCACAGAAATGTTCAATACAAGTTGCCCTTTAACTGCAGGCAGGAGAGTGGTCATTACCTCCTGGGGAAGCCAAATGATGCATGGCTGAGATTAGGGGATGTCAGAAGACGCCATGTTGAAACAAAGGCAGTACAAGGCAGCACTAGTGTGGCATTGAAGTCTATCTCAGAGGATGGGCTTAGACCTTGAAGGATGTTCAGAAAGCACAGAGAAGAAGGAGCCAGCACATATTCGTGAATGGAATTTGGGAGTCTCACAGCAACCTGAACAGCATAAGTTATCCCATGGATGTTAAAAATAGGCAAGAATATCATATGCATATACTATTAAGTCTATGAAATATGTATGCATAAAAGACAGCCAAAAGGATGTATACCCAAGTTTCCACAGCAAGATCAGTGGAAGAGAGGAACCTGCGTTCTGTCCTGTGAATAATATGTGTTACTGAAATAAGGATAGACATCAAAAGAAGGAGAAAAGAGAGAACAAGTCAGTAGCCTGACACAGAGGACCTCTGAAAAGCTCTGCCCTGCAGACTATCAATGCAGATGCTGAGACTTATGGCCAACCTTTGGGCAGAGTGCAGGGAATCTTAGGAAAGAAGTCGGAAACAGTAACATCTGGAGAAGACAGAACTCTACAAGGAGAGCAACAGAACCAAAAAAAATCTGAGCACAGGGGTCTTTCCTGAGACTGATACTCCAACCAAGGACTATGCATGGAGCTAACCTAAGACCCCTGCACAGATGTAGCCCATGGCAGTTCAGTATCCAAGTGGGTTCCACTATAATAGGAACAGGGACTGTCTCTGACATGAACTGATTGGCCTGCTCTTTAATTACTTCCCCATGAGGGGGAAGCAGCATTACCAGGCCACAGAAGAAGACAATGCAGCCACTCCTGATGAGACCTAATTGACTAGGATCAGAAGGAAGGAAAAGAAGACCTCCCCTACCAGTGGACTTGGGGAGGGGCATGCATGCAGAGGGTGGAGGAAGGGAGAGAGATTGGGATGGGAGGAGGGAGGGAACCTCAGGGGGGGATACAAAGTGAATAAAGTGTAATAAATAAAGAATAAAAAAAATTATACTGTGCTTTTTGGAAAAATTTGAACGTGTGTAAAAAGACAGAGGTTGAAAAGTAAAACTTTGCAAACAGGAACAGCAAGAGCAGGTGGTAAAGGAAGGCTCAGTGAGACAGTGAGAGAGGTAAGAGGAGGGCAAGAGTCAGTCCTGCCTTGGAAGCTGCCAGATTAATTTGGAAACAAACCTAATATAATATTTCCCACAGTAACTAGCTGTCTTTCTGTATAAAAGTAGACATGATATACCACAACTCCAAATAATTTTTTTCACATTTCAAAAGTAATCAAGTCTCCAGAAAAAAATTATAGTTCTATTATCATACTCTTTATGACTATATTTTTCTACATTTAATTCATAAATGCTTTTCAATAAATATTTTTAAGACAATTAACCAAGCTCTCTGACCAAACCTGTAACTCTAGTTGCTTAGGAAGCTAAGACAAAGTGATCACAAGTTTAAGGCAACCCTGGGCTATAAAGTGAGCTCAAGGCAAGCTAAGCAACATTGTAAGATCTTGCTTCAAAATAAAATATAAAAAGAAGGCTGCAAATACAGCTTAGGAAGAATGTTTTCCTTTCACTGCTCTGGGCTCGATCCTGACACACACACACACACACCAATAAGAAAATACTTGCACCCTAGGAGGGCACAGAAAGCAACCACTGGTTGTAAGCCTGGCTCTTACAGGACAGAGTGGCGACTTGCACTGGGGCATCATACTTATGCTGGCAACAACAGTGATATTCCTCAACAGCAGAAATAATGAAAGCCATTTTACTAGGAAGAAAAAAAAAAGAATAAAAATAAGGCAAGCTGGGATCTTTCTGAGTTTATCAAAATACCTGAACAAGATAGCTCTCCAGTGCTTGGCTGGCATTATTTTATTTTATTGTATTGTATTAGTATCTGAGAGTGTTCTATTCAAGCTTTAGGCAACAAAATCATCTTGTTCAGAAACCTATGCAGCAGATCATAGACCTTTCAGGGCAATGGCTACAGTTCCCAAACACTGGCAGTGGAGAGTACAGAGATGGCAGCACTCCATAATAGAAGAGGTCACTTTCTGAAAAACACATCCAGGGGGCCAAGGATTTGGCTTTCTGTACCTATATTGAGGATCTTTTTTGTAAGATGCATGTGTTCCCAGCTGGTCACTTAACCATGCATCCCACAGAAGAGACAAGTGTGTGTTAGGCACATCCTGTTTCGGACAGGGTAGAGGCCAGAGGAATCATACTCCATGCAACACAAAGCAGAATCAGAGGTAAGACTTGGCCAGATGTACGTTCACACTGGGGAGGGGAGGAAGCTCCCAGAATGACCCATAAGTCACACAGGATGATGGCTACACAGCTCACTTCTCTGCTGAGCAAGCCTAAGCTAACAAAGCACATGGAGGCAAGGAAGGCAAGATGGGGTTTTAGTTCTTCAAGAAAGTTAAAAAAAAAAAAAACAGGAAGAATTTTTTTTTTTTAAAAAAGTACAAAGTTGCTGGACATGGTGATGCATGCCTATAACCCCAGCACTCAGGGAAGCAGAGGCAGGTGAATCTCTTTGAGTTCCAAGGTACCCTGGTCTACAAAGCAAGTCCAGGACAGTCAAGGCTACACAAAGAAACACTGTCTCAAAGAAAAAAAAAAGTGTACAATGTCCTGGTAGAGAAGGTGTAATTGAGCACAAGGCAGCTGAGCTAACACAAAGGAAGAAATGAGGAAAGTATATATTATATACTTAGAGGGGTTGCACAAGGATAACCATGCAGGGAAAATCAGCAAGATGAACATGTCTTGGTCAGAAAGATGGCTGAGACAGAACATGCAAGCTTGGGAGAAGCCACACTTCGGGAGGACACAGTGGTCAAGAGCAAATCTACAGTCTGATCTCCTAGAAGAGAGCTGAACCCAACCAGCTCCTCAGGAGTGTCATGGAGTTTCCTCAGTCTCAGGACCTCTCTCTACACTAAGACTATGATGAGAAACCTTTATGCCAGCAACACATACTAGTCAGATGCAAAGAGTGCTGGGTGCTGTGATCGTGGCAATAGCTAACTTGATGTGGAGGTGAGGATGGATTCTGAGTAAAGTGTCCATGGAAGACAGTGAAATCTGAGTGGACTTAAAGTACATCAAAGCAGGTTTTGCTTTCGCCACCAGCAGGGGTCTCTGGTTTCTGAATGACATCTTTGCACCTGGGTTACATGGGACCCATGGAAGTAAGAGTGCATCCTTCTCAGGCAGCCTTGAGGGTAAATAAATGAAGAACCTGACCAGTGAATCCCAAAAGCATTTTGGCTGCAGTTTTCTTGCTGCTACGTGGGTGTTAAGGGCCAAACTGACTGACCCACGCACATGTGAACCTTTACTGGGCAGAGGTAAGGAGAAACACGGGATCAGGAAAGGCCTGACAACAATCCTCATCCATGTTCCTCGGGACATTGCTCCTCAGGCAGGAACAATCTCTGGCTCGGCTCTCCGGCCTGTGTCCATGTCAAGCAACAGTACAGTCAACGTGGATAGATGCACATCAGACAATCTGGACCTAGACCTCCCAAACCACAGGTTCTATCTCAGGTCTGTGTGTCCCACACATTATGCAAAGCAGCACTTGAAATGTGAGTGACTGAAGCATAAACAGGTCCTTAGAGAGTGCCGAGGTGACACAGCTCTGGGACCTGCACCTTGCTAGCAGACGCATGACTCTGATCACAGTGGAAATGCATTTGCAAGGTTCTGTACCCAAAAGTCTTAGGTGGCCAAGGTCCATGCACCTGCCAGCTCAGAGCAGCAACCAGCTCCCTGAGCCTGATGCACAAACACCAGGAACAAGAGTTCAGCCCAGGCTTCAGGAAAGGAAGGTCTGAGGCAAGACAATCCAGGGTGCATTGGTATGCATTCCAAAGCTATGGCACCACTGGGGCAGCTGCCCATCAACAGAAAACAAAGCTGTACCCAAGAAGGGGCTTTTACTCCTTCAGTGGAGAAATTTAGAGAGGGTCCTGTAAGCATTTTCCAGACGATTTTGTGTAAAAAACCTAATATTTCTGTGTTAAGCTTCTATGTGGGATACACTTTTGGAAGCCTCCCTTTACAGCACTGTTCAGAATTATCTGCACGAGAGCAGACGGCTAAAATGCACATGCCATGCACAGAATTCAAAAGCCTCTTATAACCTGGATGTGCTGTTCAGAGCTTTGAGGGGACCGCAGACAATTTGGCACTCTATCATTAGAGATTTGCCAACTGCCACCAAGCCAAAAAATAAATTTCTTATTAAGCTTCTGTCCTTAAACAGCATCAACCCCAACATGAGGTTAGTCCGTCTGAGATTTTAAAGATACAGAGACAGGCCCATTTCAATGTGAACCTTTACTCCAAACTGTCCACCCATCTTGCTCATCTCTGAACTTTAATCATACTTCTCTCGGATTGGCAAGGACATCTCAACAGCTGAGGAAGAAGTCTGTACACATCCCAGGCTGCTCACAGAAGGGGTTATCAAAGTCTGCTATCTGGCAGGATGGGAGGCCACTTTTCTAGACAATAGAAGGCCCTGGCTAGTGGTGTTACCATAGCGACCAGAGCTGTGTGGTCACATTCACATGACATGTGCTCCAGGCTCTGAGAAGAGGCTCATGAAGACATAGTCACTGTCACACAAAAGCTCAGTCCAGAGGGGGGAAAGGAGATGTAGACATAAGTGATAACTCAGAGTAACAAACATGGCCACAAAGGGCCACAAACATACAGGTCAGGGCCCAGGCTAGCTCACAGGGATGGGTAAGTCCACATAGGGGTTAAGAGATGCTGAAGAAACCACACTCTCTTCATCCACTCACCAATCACACATACACACACACACACACCACATACACCATACCATAACACACACACATCATGCACATGCATGTGCGCACATCACACATACATCACACAGCATACGCCACACACCACACACACACACACACACACACACACACACACCACAGAAATCTCACATGAGAAGAGGAAGGGTGTACGGGTTTGCTGTACAGGTATAGCAGTAGTTTCTGTGAAAGTTCATTAAGCAAGAGATAATAAGGAGGATGGGACAACCAAGGGGCATTGGGAGAGTCATGCACAGGGTTGAGACAGATCAATGGAAGAGCCAAAGAGAAGTGAAGATGGAGAATAACACACAGGAAGTAAAAGAAGACAGAGAAAGAAACATAGAGAGATGGCAACAAAAGTGCAGACATAGGGGAGGGAGGAGAGGTAAGGATATAGAGAAAGGGGGAAAGAATAGCAAACATAGACCTAGAAACAACAAAGAGGACGGAGGAAGGGAAGGGGCGAGGAGCGAAAGGGGTGGGAAAGAGAGGCAAAATGAACTCAATACATTTGCCACTGCCAGGCTGGGTCAATGGGGCCCCAAGGGTCTAGAAAATCAGTGTTTAAACAAAGACCTCAAGCAGGCTGCAAAGACACTGGAGGCCAGGAGGGGCTAGGAATGAGTGGCCATCCTGTCTTACCCCAGGGTCCTGGGGTCACACATGTAATCTCATTTCCTAGGGCCCACAAGTCACCGGCCAGGTCATGCTGCCAAGGCGCAGCAGCCTCAGATGAGCCCAGTAGGGAATGTATTAGGAACAAGCACCATGAGGAACTGTCAGAGCTTCCCAATGCCTTTCTCAGAAATCACTTGTGAGTCCCTTCCTAGAAACTGTCCCTGGAGAAGAAACCTCTGGGAACGCTATGTGCGGCCAGGCCTGTGGGGAGCACCTGTGGGAGGTCCTGAAGAAAAACAACTACTGCCTTTTGTCCAGAGCTCGAATAACTGTTCCGCCAGAGCCCTCCTTACACACAGGAATCACTGTTCTGCTTCTAGGGAAGTCTGCTTTCCCCAGGATGATACTTCCAAAGAGGCCCTTCCAACTCCAAGACAAAACAGTCAGTGTGATCAAAAACGGTAACAAAGGCTTGACATTTTAGAGTAAAAACTAAATAAGCAACAACAAAACCACTTTGAGTGCACAATGCCAAAAGAAAGAAGACCAGAAGAGTACTCAGCACACAATGGGACTGTGGATATCTTCACCACCCAGAGCGCTGTGTCCAGGACATGGCTCATCAGAGGCTGGTGCCTCAGGAGCAGGAACTGAAGCGTGGACTGAAGGGGTGGGGGTGATGCCTGGGATCTAAGTGTCAGGGTTTGCACCTGGCGCCCTGGTCAGGGAGGAGAAATTCTAAAGACAGACAGGTATGCCCTTCCCTTCCACTACCTGACTTTTTCACTGTTCACAAATGAAGTGAAAGTGAAGTGAAGTGAAGTGAAAGTGGTTGTGGAGCTAAGGCTGTCCTCTAAAGAAAGACAGAAACTCTAAGGAATGCTTGTAGGAATGAGGAACTCCAAACAGCTCTGGGTGAACACGTAAGACCTCAGATCCCACAAAACTCTGGAGACTTTTCTCTTTGAAAATGGTGCATGTTTAAGCACCAACTTTCCTGAACTAGACTTGAATAAGACACTGTCACCATAACATCAAGCAAAGAAGCAGCTAAAGCTTCTCTTCCCCACATGATACTTGCCTCACAGCCAAGTCACATGTGCTCCAGCTGCACATAAGATGGCCACAAATGAAGTGTGGTATTAGTTCAACTTGGCACAATCTAGAATAACTTAGGAAGATAGTCTCCTTCCTACCTCCCTCTTTCTCCCTCTCCCCTCTCCCAGCCTCCCACCTCTACAGCCAACCCTGCAAGGCTGGAGCACTTAGAGCTAGACATAGAAACAGGACCATCGTGAAGATCTGCCCTATTCATGGGAGACACAGTTGAGCATCTGGACATCTAGACACACTGTCCTTTCTTATTGACAGGGCTACAGAGGCATCAAGAAGAGGAGGCACTTACTTGAGGGGGACAAGTGGGAACCAGTCTAGCAGATAACCAAAGATAGGTTATCATGAAAAGAGACAACAGAGGTTGTGGACTCCTGAAAGGAGACAGCCCAACCAGAATTACATCATCAGTGAAACAAAACCAATTTCATGTATCTGGACCCAAATGACAGCTCAAGGAAAAGAAAAACAGAAGGAGCATGTCAAACAGCACTACCCAGGGATGTTGCCAGGGAAACTCTAATGTAAAACTAGACAGCCTAGTGTTATCCATAAACTAACTGCAAGGGAATGAGAGACGAGGGAGGACCCAACAGACAAAAATATAAGAGAAAAGTCAAATTCCCAAAGACAGAATGGTGGATGGTGAAGGCTGAAGAAGGAAGGAAGGGAGGTTAGTGTTTTATTTCAGGTGGAGAGAATGGCCAGTCTCCAGAGACGAATGGCTGGGTGTTGACATGAAGGTAATCACTGATAGTGAGCTGTCTGCCTGAAATGGTTGGAATGAGTTAGGTACATTTGCCACGATTTTAAATTATGAGAAAGAAACCCACAAGACAATCAATGACTTACAATGTGTGAGCCTCATGTGGATCCCAATTTTAAGAACCTATCTGAAGAGAGTCGAACATTTGAACACTGATAATTGCTGCTATAAAAGATTTAGTGGGTGTAAGGAGTGAGAATGGTATAGCATTTATATTTACTTATTTTTTAAAGGTTTTTTAAAATTCATCTCTCATATATTACATCCTGACTGTAGTTTCCCTTCCCCGAATCTTTCCTCCTACCTCCCCTGCTCCCTGTCTATTCCCCTCCACCTCTCCTCAGAAAAGAGCAGGCCTCCCAGAAACACCAACCAAACACTGCATAACTAGAATAACATTGTCTTAGTTTTAGATACACACAGTAAGATGACCAGGAATAAAGTACTGCACAGTATTTGACTCAAATAATACAGAGTGTGAAAACAGGAAGTGGTATGTTGAAATAAAACTAGCGGTAGTTGTTAAAGTTGAACTTGGCATTAGATACTTGAGAGTGTACACTACTTACCTGCCAACACTTGGACCTGGATGTTTTGCATAGGAAGTTTTAAAATAAAGGTGAAGCTGTGATAGGCATGCATGGAAGGAACAGCACCACAGCTCAAAAAGGCACAAGACAGAAAACAAAGTAAATGTCTAAAGGGCAGGTTGTGTTCATCAGATACTGAATGACTGAGCCAAGGAAATGACCCAACTAAATCAGCAGCTCTAAACCAGGGTTGTCCAAAGGAAATGAAATTATTACCCTCAATAGAATGAAAAGCAGGAATCCCAGAATTCACAGTTCAGTCCCACAACAAACAATTACATGATCAAAATGTCAACAGAGTGGATGAAAAGCCCTACAATTAGGCCCATACAGGATGCTCCTCAAACCAAACTATTGAACAAAAATAAGAAAAAATGAGCAACAAAAAGACCCATACCAGCAAATCACATGGGTCCAAGTTAAGAACAACAAACCCAGCCTGTTTTCTGACTGAACGTCAATCCATGCAGCAGAGCATAGACACATGGAGGAAGGTTCTAAACCAGTTCAGGCCACAGCACTGGGGGGGAACATGGAATGGCTGCAGTACTACCTCATGACTGTAATTTTTCTCCTTCCTGACAAAAGTGGACATTGAGAGGCTGGTGGAAGTACATGTGCATGGAGGAACAGGGTATGCACTCCTAGGTCACTGACATTCTCAGGGATGAACTAGCCCAGAAGTAAGACAGTGGTCAGTGGAGACGGGCAGACCCACAGGGAGTGTGCAGAGAGGGGCATGGCAAGGCTCAGACCAGCTTGCTGGTAGGGAGCACTTACTGGGCCTCTGAGGTCGATCAGCTCCTGCCTCATCTGGGACACCAGGGCTTCCTTGGCCACCAGGGCCCGGTGTAGACGCTCGTTGAACTCGATCAGCTCCCCATGCATCTCGGCCACCTGGAACAGACAAGCATGAAACCATCAGCTCCAGGAGCAACCTTTGCCCATGCTGAGCCCCTGCTTCAAGGAGTCTCCTTCCTGCCAGAGACCATGGCACCACAAGGGGCACCCAGCGGTACATAGCCCTCCTTGAGTTGGGCGAGTCTGGCAGTGTATGGACAGAAGATGACAGCATGGAGCATTTCCAAACCTTAACAACACTTCTACAAAGGGCTGTTTGGTAGCCTGAGTTAAGCTTGTCAAGAAAGTTCCTGCTGGGGCTGGACGTGTAGCTCACAGTGGTAGAGAGACTGCCTATCATGCACGAGACCCTGGGTTTAACACTCAGTGGTGCGAAAATAAATAAATTGACGATGATGCCCAGATAATGGTGCAATGGGAACAAATGCAGCTCCACTCACTGAGTCCTTGGGTTCACGTGAGAAAACGGAAGTAAGCTCTTTCCTAACCATGGTAGCATGCTTCAGCAGCACTTCAGTCACCACTGACTCTGGACCAGAATAAATCTTCCCATCCTCTCTGTGAACTTCATAATGAAAGCTCCAAGGGGCATGTGGATTGATACTACCTTCCAGAAAGAGAACTCTGAACTCAGGAGCCAAGAGCCTGCTCTAGGCAGTATAGGTAATGGAGGGCAGAACAGAGCCCTGGCTGGGTGCTAGCATCCTGCAACTGCACCAGCCCCACATGCAGTTGGCCAAGCTTCCAGTGAGCCACAGAAGCTTCCAAACTCAGTTCTTTCAAACTCAATTGGCTGATCCCAAAGCAACCTAGAGGAGCTATAAGGTAGCTTGTAACCAATGCAAGGCTACTCAAGTATAATTTATGCAATTCAGCAAACTGTAAGGGGTACTCTAAAATGCTGCCCCTAAACCTTCAGAAAGACCCCTGTGCAAGCAACTTCACTTGGGCTGGCCCTCCCACCCGTGAATTCACACAGCATTTGCTACATACTGGGAAACGTTTAATAACATCAGGCTGTTTGTCACAAGTATTTAACATGATACATAAAATTAACCATCAGAGGAGGGAGGGATATAGGCTGGGGTCACTGACCTGAATCCCACCTCAAGAAGCAAAAGGGAGCTCCCTTTTTTATTAAAAAGACAAAATGTGCACAAAGAAACACACCAGTATACTGAAAATAACAAGGATTTCTTCCCATTCTTTCTCCTTTCCTTATGTAAGTTCTGAGTAATGAGCATTCTTCTATTAATCAGAGAGAAAGGAAGTATTTTGTAATAGCCCATTTAAGGAATTGAAATGCCAAGAAACACACAGTCAGTATGCCTTCCCAGGTTCCATCCTTCTTCCTGAGTGATCCTTGAATGGGTTAATTTTCAGTGTGTGTGTGTGTGTGTGTGTGTGTGTGTGTGTGTGTGTGTGTGTATGTGTGTGTGTGTTCATTTACTCTGACAATTCGGTACATAGAATATAGAATATGTTCTGTTCACTTGATACTTCTATCTGATTGCTCTGAGGATCCCTTTTATGGTATCCAATATCCCCAACATGCTAACCTCACCAAGAATATGAAACTGTAAGTGAAAATGACACCAAGGATGACTTAAAGCAATGCAGTGAACAAATTGGGGATGGATAAGTCACTGAGTCTTTCAGCATCTCCTTGCTTGTAGAAACCAAAGATTAATTTTCCCTACTTGCCTTATTCTACACAAAAGCTTAAGTTAATCTCACATTCAACAAACACACATATCAACAATAATGCCTGCAGATTCTCCACATGGACCTTCCAGGGCTTTGTCAGGACCAGCAGGAAGTCCGCCACTGCTGCGTTACTGCGGAGGGACCTGCTGATGTGCTTCCACAATGCGCAAGCTTCAAATGGTGCCACTGTCACGACTTAACATGGAGCGGGGTTTTGTTGGGGTTTGTAAACAATTTTCCACAAATGCTTACATCAACTCACCCAAGGCTCCCATGTGCTCACAGTGAGCTGTCAAAGCCACAACGGTGGTTTGACCATATCAGACAATGCTCAATCTTCAATTGAAATGGCAGGGTAAGGAACTGATGGAACTGAGGAGACAAAACCTGATTGGAATAACTTCACCATTAAGCTGTGATGTTCACTGTCTGAGGCTGATCTGTGAAGGCAAGCTTTCTGTCTCACCTGGCGTTTTTATGAAGCGTATTTCTTCACAACCAGCTAAACAGCTTACATATTACATAGGCCACGTGAGCTTAGCGCTTCTCAAGTAACTATTTCCAAACCCAAATACAACTAGAAACAACTTCAGGACTTGGAGAACCTCCAATGTGGAATGTGCATCACAAACAGATCCCACTGTCACAAAACTAAAAGCAGCCATGAGGCCAGCATCTCCCAAAACTGCTGGAGGGCAGCACAATGGAACTGCAAGGCTGGGGCTGAGAGAACAAGGGCCCTTCAACCTACTCCCCTTAGGCTCACACAGTCACATCTCATTCTCTCACCTCCTGTTTGATACCCATAATGTGTCTACTAGCTTCAGGACAAAATCCACACTCTCTCCCTCACTCCACTTCTCACCTTTGGTCCTTTGGTAACATCACTAGGCCCTGACAATCTTCTCTGTTCCACAGCCATGCAGAGCTATGGGAAGTCACCCCACAGACAAAGATAAGTCACCCCACAAACATCCCACAAACAAGAAAAAAGTCACCACACAAAGAGTCCCCCCACAAACAAGGAGAAAGCCCTGTGCACCTGAGGCTCATCATTACAAAATGGACATTCAGACTATCACCTAATTGGACCACAATGCAGGTGTGAGGAGGTGCCAGTTCACAGACATGCAGCATGTGTGAGGCAGGGTAAATGCCCAGTAAGTGAAAGCTTCCGTATGTTCGGTCACAAGACATGGAGGAGGGGTCATAAAGGAAACCCTTGAGAAGGTAAATGAAAAAAAGCCACAGAAAAAAATGGAAGTCCCTCAAAGCAAAACTGCCATATTGTTGACTGCCTGCTGGCATGGTAATAGTGCTGGTGTAGGATGGCAGGAGGAACACATAACAGTCTTCCTTTGGGTCAAATGGACCATGACTGTATTTTGGAAGGAACGAAAGAGCTTGGAAGATGCTACTTTCAGAGCTTCAGGAAGCTGAGTGTTTCCTTCAAGTTGGAGTATCAAGGACAATGATCTTCAAATATAACAAGGCTATGAGGGAGTGTTTAAATCTGTGAGGATCCCAGAGTTACCATAATTACCTGCCAAATCAAAAAAGGATTATGAATGTAAAAAAGCCTCTGGCATT
Organism: Psammomys obesus; assembly: GCF_907164565.1. Lineage (NCBI taxonomy): Eukaryota > Metazoa > Chordata > Mammalia > Rodentia > Muridae > Psammomys > Psammomys obesus. The sequence goes on from NW_026596415.1 coordinate 3,011,675, forward strand.
TCCTTTCATACTAGAATGTTCTCTATATCATCACATTCAGGCAAATCACGCCTTGCCCTCCTTTCTTCGTTAAGATCAAGACAAACCCCAAATTTCAGTAGGAACTAAAGCTCTTCTAGTGACAACAAGGAACATGTGCTCAGATGCCTCAGGATCTGTTTATGAGGTGAAACTCAAGTGCTGGCTTCCGGTCCTCTCTGCAGCAACTGTCAGAAGAACTTGATTCTCTGTGAACAGTGCATGGCACCTGCATAGTTAAATAAAACTAGCTGCACCAGTTGCTCTAGACGATCTGCGTGCCCAGCCTCTTAGAGGCTTTAGGAACCTAATGACCCTTCCTATGGGGTGGGCAACCATTCCTTATAGAAAAGGCCACTGTGCAGTGATACACTTCACTGTCATGGTCAGAAGGGGCAGGGCAGAGATTTGAACCCATGCTTTGGTAGCTTTTGCAGTGACCTTTGCACAGATATTTAAAATCTAGAAGGAAGTCAACCTCTTTTGTGTGAAGGGATGCAAGTTTGTCCTTCATGGCATGGACTGATAGTCCATGACAGAGCTGATTCTTGGTAGGTTCTATTCTGAGAAATGCAGATTTATGCCTCCTGAAATCCCAATTGATATGGCAGGGAGCTGGTATGAGCTATCCAGTTTACCTGACAAATAGAGGTCTCTATAGAAGACAGGTGTCAATAACTGTCACTACTCTGTCTGAACTGCTGCCACCAGGTCCCCAGTGTTGACCCTCACTCTTCATGGAGCAGCCTATGGGGAATCCACAAGCCAGCTTCATGAACAGGTGACGAGCAGCCTCTCTTGTCAGCCCACAGGACACTGGTTCCTGCTGGTCTGCAAACTCCAAGAAGCCAAAAACAACATTAAAACAGCAGTTAACAGTGACACTTTCCTCATAGTTTCTGAAAAACTGATGAAGAGAAAGAAAGCGAAACAGCCAGAAGCAACAGTCCTTGCTGAGCTCAGGGCTGTTGCCTCAAGAGAATGCAGGAGGCTCCCTGTAGTTGCATGAGTCTGCAGTAAGCATAGGACCATCTTCCCAGATTGTCAGGATAGCCCTTAGCATGACAGCTTCCACAGCAACCTAGATCCACCTGCCCCTCCCTTACTGTGACTGTGGGCAGCTTACTTTGTACTCATTGGGGTTAAGTCTTATCTGCAAAACAGAGGAAATAACAACACAAACTTCAAAGGGCTGTCAGTTAATATTCCAGAAGGCTACACTTGGGAGTACTTCATAAACGGTGGCTGTTGCTACCCATCAGACAGAGTTCATCAGTGTTACCCAGAAGTACCCTGGTTCTGTAGGACCCTCAATCCCTGGGCAAGGACTTAGCACCCTCTGACCCCAAGCCTCCAGAGGATGCATGGTCTTAAACAGAGCCTGAAGGATGTAGAGTAGATGAGTCTTTAGAATGAGCTAAATGCCACAAGTAGGCCTGTCAGCTGCTGAGTGGATGAGCCAGTTAAAGGATTGGGCCTCACTGAGACACATGCCTAGGAAGCATGTGGCAGCCCTTCTCCCCTTCCTCCTCCTCCTTCTCCTGAACCACCTGCTCCTCAGGCTGGAAACGGCTTTCTGTGCTAAGGAGGAGGTAAGGCCCTGCAGAGCTGCCAACCATCCCAGGATCCTTAGAAATCAATAGCTGCTCTTTGTGAGCAGCCTAGAATGGCTGGCAGGGCTTTTGAAAGCAGAGTCCAGACAAGGCTGTTAAAGTAATTCTTGACCCATTTTCACAGGCCTGGCTGAATGTGCTGTTTTATGCTTGTAATGGGTTCTAATTACCACCATTGTGTGGAGCCAGGTAAACCGAGTGCTAAATTAACCGAAGTGCTCTCCCTTCTCCTCCACTGACCCTTCTATAACTGTTCCAGTAAGAATACACTTTGCATGGGCTTGGGGTCATCAGAGGCAATCACAAGGAAGGCCAGAGTAGCTGGGTGCTCTCTGCGCTCTATATCAAGACTATGAACCACCCAGGAGGTGCAGTGTTTACTGGCATGAGTGATGGCTGGCTACCTAGCAAAGTGTCCTACCCCTGTACAGATGCTTTGTGTGTCAAGACCATCATGGGTCTTAGTGTCCAGTACAGCAGCAATCCAAGAATGGTTATAGACCTCAGTTTCTCTGCCCTATAAAACAGAAGCAGCACTAGCACCCAATGTCCTGCCTGAGGCCTTAGGACCCACGCCCCAGGAGTTGCCACACAACAATGTCTTATCTGCACAGAATAGACTCTACTGAGCCTGCCATGTTTGACATATGGTGAATGCTACAACCCAGAAACTGCTATTACTGAGGGGTCAGAGATGTTATTAGGGAGAGGATGGATGGATGGATGGATGGATGGATGGATGGATGGATGGATGGACGGACGGACAAAACTTGAAGGGACATAAACTGCAATTTGAGTAGAACTTTGCTAAGTGGGGAAGGCTGTGGAGAGATGCAGATAATGGAGGAGGGATGCAGGCCCCTCCTATGGTCAGCAGCAACCCTTCTCTTTACTGTAATGTATCCTACACCTCCTCCCACTTGCCTCCTCATTCTTCTGTATCAGCCTAAAAAAATTAACAGGAAACTATTGAAGGTTTTCTGAAGTTTGGATATGGATAGAATAATGCAATGACCCTTGTATGCAGAGTTCTCAGAGCTGCTCTTCTCTAGTCTCCTCTAATGCAAACTGCTGATGCCATTTCATCATATCTGATGCTATCCAAAGACTTTAAGCAGAGGGGTGGATTTGAACACCCAGTATATGCTTTAGAAAGCAGCCATGTTGTTTTCTCTTTTGGCATCTATACCCTAGATTTGACTCCATCCAACAGGTATGGGAATAAGTTTACAGAGGCATAAGACAGTCAGAACAATGACTTAGAAGTGCATGCACAAGCACACCCTGAACCTCTTCTCGTCCACTCCCTTGCAGTATAACGCCCAAAGTATTATGCTCCTCCACTCTGGAACCATCTTTTCATTCACTTATTCAGCCATGAATCCATGAGTCTTTATTCATCCAAAAAACATCTACTAAACCAATATATGCTGATCCTGGTTCTGAATGTCAGTGGATCAGAACCTGACTCAGAGAGGTTGACATGCAGGGTGGCCAAGAGCACAGCAGAAGCTCTGAGATTTCTGGAGGCATTGAAGAGAGGTACTCACTTAGTATGGGGAAGGGTCCAGGGGATGTGACAATAAGCTGAGGCTTGAGGGCAGGACAGGGCTGCCCTTTAGAAATGGGTCTAACTCCAGGCCACTCCCTAGCATGTCTCGCACCCACTCTTATCCCATGAGACATGAGAGATGACATCAAAGAAGCCAAAGCCAACTGGGAAAGTGGGTCCACCCTGGAGCCCCTGATTATTATTCTAGGGATTGAGCCTGGCCAAGAATGTTCTATAAGAAGCACATGCTTCTGGGTTCCAAGGCTTCTCCAGAAAATATTTCACCTCGAGTGCTGCTTACACATTAATTTTTCAGGATGCTGGAAAACCTGGGCTCTCTATAAAAAGATGCAAACTTTAAAATCATAGGGCTTTTTGTCATATTTGCCTGTCTTCCAAAAGTTAGAAGAGGCCAGTGTGCATTTGTAATCATATTCCTTTGAAAGAAATACACAAAGACCTCCTGAATATTTCAACCATGGCTCAATAAATTAGGTCTAAGTATCAAAGAGAAACAGTAAATGAAAAACATTAACTTTTATGAACATCAAGACTGCTTTTCTCCTGAGAGTCCCTTTCTCATACCAAACGGTGCTCATGTAAATGTGAGAAGAGCCCACTAAGACAAACAAGGCCTCACCCCTGCAGGGAAAGAGGGCAGGTTTATTTGTGTAAGCTGTAATCTGTGGACAGAAGCACCCATATGCAAGAGGAGCAGTGCCCAGCACATTCAAGTGTAGGCAGCAGCAAGGGACACTGCTTACAACAGTTAACAGGGAGCTGGATGACCCCATCTGATAGTCACATGCTGTGTGACCACTGTGTGCTTCAATATCTACATCAATCTAATGGCACCATGTACACAGTTACATGATAGGGTTGCTATTAGCAGTAAATGAGTTCATATTAAACTAAGGCTCCAGAAACAAGAGCATGGTTTTCCCTTTTACAGCTCAAATGCCGGCAGCAGCTACATCTCTCACAGTTCAAGCTCCACAGTCATCACACTGGAAAGGCAAGATGGATGGCCAACATGGAATTTGAATGCAGATGCCTGGGTTTGAATCTGAAACCACATGTGCAGGCTGTGTCCTATACCCAAGAGCTGTTATTTCTGTTTGCATGAGAACATGACCCTTCTGTTTCATGATTAAGAGTTCTTCCTCCCAATGGGGCCTGTAGAACAAGGCTACAGTCCTGTCTGCTTAAGCACTGAGCAGGCCTTATCCCTCAGCACTATCAAGCATCCTACCTTCACAGAAAGCCACCTACCAGTACATACTTGGCAGAGCAAAAGCCAACAGTGTCCAGGCACTACCCTGCTGGGTTGAGGAGCCCACCCAACCCAATCTCTGTTCTGTGTCCTCAGCACTCGATGCTGCAAAAGACTGATTCTACCTGCAGACTCAGAAGTGTAAAAGAGTTCCCATTGGTGGCTACCATGCAGTGGCCTGACCAACTCAGTGGCCATCTGGGCTCAGATCCAGCACTTTGAGTTAGTCAACCCAAACACTTACTTCATCTATGAGCTGCTGGACTGCAAGGAGGAGCCAATGCCACAGATCCAGGAGAACATCATCGCCACCAAAGATGAAGACCTGAAGCATGGCTGTGATCAAAGATGGCAAAAGTCACTCACCTACAGGGCCTAGGGGCAGCTTTGGGGAGCCTGAGGAACTCATGGAGGCCCTACAGAGCCCTTGGTATCCCTGCAACAACTTTAAAACAAAGGCAGATCCTATGGGAAGATGCTTTTAAAAAATAGACTCATGAAATTGGAAAGAAAGATGGCAGAACAGAGCCACTTGTGGGTGAGAATGTGGTGAAGAAGAGTATGGGAACCATTAGGAGCACAGCCACAGTAGACAAAGAACATGGCATTACTGAATAGAGCTGGTCCTTAGTCTGCAGGCCAGCTGCAGCATGGAGCTGCCACTACCGTTCACCATGCTGGGAGAAGAAAAGCACAGAGCCAGAGCCATGTCTGCAGGCTGCAGGAACAATAGTCATGCACCGTGTGTGTCTCTCTTGGGGTGGCCAGCCCTGAGTCTGGGGAGGTGTGCAGGGAGAAATGCTGTGGTCGCGAGTTCACTTGGATGCTGGCCCAAGAAACCCTGCCTATAGCTGCAAGGTCATCCTGACTCTGGGCAACAGCAGTAAATCCAAGATGAGTTTCAGCAATGGTTATTTATGGTGCTTCAGAAACCAGGAACCTTGAACCAGACCAATGACTTTTGGCAATTGATATTTGCATATAAAGCTATTTGGGGGAAAATGTTGAGTAGCACATTGCAGTTTCTAATGCCACTATGACAAATGAATTTATGATGGAGAGGTGGGAAAGACAGAGGAACAAAGTGATGAAGAGGCATAGTTAGAGGTAGAGCCATGTTAATGTCCAGGGGCCATGTTCATGTGCATGGCCTATACTGCCACCTGAGGCCATGTCAAATCCATGTCAATGTCTATGATCCATGCTGTCACCAGGGACCATGTCTGAGTCATGATCCTGCTGCAGCTGGGAGCCATAGTGATGTCTGTGGCCCATGTTGTCACCAAAGGCCATGTGGATGTTTGTGGCCTATGCTGCCATCTGAAGCCATGTTGATGTCTGTGCACTGTACTGCCACCAAGTGCCATGCTGGGGTCTTTATATCCTGCTGCAGCTAGAGGCCAAGTTGATGTTGTACTCCATGTTACCACTGAAGGCCATGCGGATACCCATGCTCTGTGCTCCCATCTGAACCATGTGGGTGTCCACGGGCCAGGCTTCTGTCAGGGACCATGTTGGTGTCTATGGCCCACACTGCCCCTGAGGGAATGTTGATGTCCGAGGCCAAGGGCTATTGATGGTGTTCACAGTGTTGATGTCAATGTTCTGTACCTCAGAGATCATGATGAGGTCTGTGGTCCATGTTGCCCCTGGAGGCCATGTCTGAGTCTTTGATCCTGCTGCAGCTGAGGGCCATGTTATGTTCACAGCATGTGTCTATTTATGATCTGTGCTGCCGCCTAAAGCCATCTTGATGCCATTGGGTGCCATGTAAATGTGATGGCTTCCTGTTTAGGCTGCTGTTTTTCTGGGGGTGCGTAGGGTTTGTCACAGAAACCTTTCATGTCCCTCTTTTTCAACTATGTGTCTGTAAGGAGCACAGACCATGGGCTTCCACATGGTTTCTGGAACAGCACGAACTGTGAACAAAGACCTCAGCTGCAGTAGAACCACAGACCCAGACAAGGTTCTCAGAGGCAGCCTGAACCACAGTAATGACCATGACCTCAGGTGGCAGTAGCGGTCACTAACATCAATATAGTCCCCAGCAGCAACAGAGCCCACAGACTTCAACATGGCTTCAGGGTGCAGCAGAGACCACAGACACCCAAGTAGACTTTTTTAGTGGCAACATGGGTCACAGACATTAACATAGACCCCAGCTGAGGTAGGACCATAGGCCCAGGCATAGCCCTCAGCAGCAGCACATCACCTGACATCACCATAACCTTAGGTGGCAGCTCTGGCCACTAGATTCAGCATGGATTCAGGCAGCAAGCCAGAACATGGACATCTGCATACTCTCCAGTGGTAACACAAGCAATGGATACCAAACAGACCCTGGCTGTGGTAGGACCACAGACCCAGACATGGCTTTCAGTAGCAGCACAGGCCTGGACATCACCATGGCCTCAGGGGGCAGTGCAGGCCACTCAGAAGGTTAGGAAATAATTATCTGGCTGGAAAGCTATAAGACTTTCCCATATGAACTAAACTAAATTTGCGGTTATAAAAATTTTCCAACCTTCTTCCATTCCACAGACACTTATTTTATTGATGGCTCACCTAATAGTATAGGCAGAATTCATAGTCCAGATATTTATCAATCCATTACTACTTCTTTTTCCTCGGTCCAACAGGTGGAACTGGCTGTTTTGATTCATCTATTAGAGTTAATTCATAAACCTTTAAATATCATTTCAGATTCTACTTATGTTGAAAGATTATTTCCAGCAATAGACTCATATTCATACATACTCTAACCTCCCTGGTTTTACTACAGAAGGAAATAATCAAGCTGATGAATTAACCTGACCTATCTTTACTATTTTTACTTCTCCAGAGGAAATTTGGGAAGGGGTATACATCTGTCATTGCAGATGGATCTACTTAAATACAATGGATTCCTTCTGGCTCTTCCAGCCCAGGGCCATCAAAGACCATGGCAGAGGGCAAGGAGACAATGAGAGTCACCAGAAAGATAACAAACCTCCAGAAAAAGGGTAAAAGGAGATATCACACTATCTTAGTTCAGGTTTCTATTGCTTCAACAAAACACCATGACCAAAAAGCAAGTTGGGGAGGAAAGTGTTTATTTGGCTTACACTTCCAGATCATAGTCCATCATTGGAGGAAGTCAGGACAGGAACTCAAACATGGCAGGAACCTGGAGGCAGGAGCTGATGCAGAGGCCATGAAGGGGTGCTGCTTACTGGCTTGCTCTCCATGGCTTGCTCAGCCTACTTACTTTTAGGACCCAGGACCATCAGCCCAGGAATGGCACCAACCACAATGGGCTAGGCCTCCCCACTGATCACTAATTAAGAAAATACCTTACAGCTGCATCTCATAAAGGCACTTTCTCAGCTGAGGCTCCTTCCTGTCTGATGACTCTAACTTGTATCAAGCTGACACGAAACAAGTCAGTATATGAGCATATCATCACAAGTCAAGCCTGCCCACCTGGGACCAAGTTAAGGCCCTGTGCACCAAGGAAGAAGCTATTCTACTAAAGACTCTGCATTTATGACTGGACCTTGGCACTGTAATTAACTCATTCATTCATCTGGAGAAGGGACTGTGTTTAATGTTTCCTTGGGATTTAAACCACTTCCTATTTACACAGGACATCATAACATTTGTATTCCTATTAAAATCAAATATGGACTGACATTCTAAAAGATACCAAAACTACTAATCGTATGGGTCTCTTTTTAAGCAATTCTCGACATTTTTTTCTGGTCAATATAATAATGTAACCAATAGTACTAGACATGGTTTGGATCCCTCAGTGACAGAGTATTACACACAACGCTTTCACTGCTGTAATATCACAATTTGCTTGCTTATAGGATACTCATGTATCAAATGCCAATTAGATTCATCTACAACACCTCAAACCAAAACTACTCTGGATATCCTGCTAATAAAAAATAAAAAGGTGGGAGATATCAGATCATGGTTCAAGAACGGAATCATGTGAGGAGACTTCTGAGTGCTTGTGAGAACACTCCAAGATAACACAGGAGTCCTGTGACCTGAGTTTCTTCAAAAACAAGGAATCATTCTTAGCTTATGCTTTCATGCCTCTCCTAGGTATAGCAGATAAAAGTGAGTTTGCTTCAGATTATTCATTTCAACTGGCTATTATTTACTTACATGGAAAATCATGTTTTTGCCATGTGCAGTTTGTCCTTGTGATTGCACACTTTACTCAGGGGACTCCTTTTAACCCTCAGAATATAAACTGTTTGATTCTCTGAATAAAGTTGACTATTACAGGAGGCTTTACTAAAGCTCATCTTTAGGCTCCATTTTCCCAGGTTCCACCACCTTTACAGAAGTAAATAACAGAGCAGAAAACAGATTTGACCTAAAGGCATTTTTTATATTAAAAGATTTTATTTATTTAATTCATGTGTATGAGTGATCTATCTGCATGTGTGCCTACATGCCAGAAAAGGGCACCAGTTAACATTATAGATGGCTGTGAGCCACCATGTATTTGCTGGGAATTGAACTCAGGACCTCAAGAAGAGCAGCCAGTGCTGTTAACCACTGAGCCATCTCTTCATCCCCTACCTAAACGCATTTTAAATGCTAAAAATAGACAACCAAAGGAACTCTAGAGCTGCTTCCTCAATGGTTCATCTACACCAGTAACAACATACCACCAATGGATGAGCTACACCCAGGGAAAGCCCTACAAACAGTGATACTCTACACCCAGTGCTGACCTACACCCAGAAAATGATCAATACCCAGGGAATAATCCATACTCACTGGAAACACCCTGTTTCCAAGAAACAAGAGAAGGAATACCAGGTGGGCCACAAGCTAGAAAGTACATTTCTGTAGTCACTGGCCAATCCTGCTGAGCAGACTTTCACTGAGTGATGCCTGACAGTGCCTGCTGCCTTCCTGGGTCTGGAAAATGAACTCTCAGCTCAGCCTGGCTTGGACAGCTGCTGGTGTGCTGAAGGTACTATTCTCCCACATTTCTAGAGAACAGCAAAAGTCACACATTGCTAGCTTTTTCTACAGGTATATCTCCCATGAGGTAGGGTCTGGTACAGGCCAGGGCTGGGGCTATGTTCAACACTGTCTGTGACACACACAAGCAGAGCCTGGTACCATCAGTGCTCAGAACTCATGGAATGGATGGAGAGGCCAGGTACCACAGGAGCATGAAACGATTAGAACATGGAAAACTGACTGGGACACTGACCTTCATCTTGCTTGTTTCCAGGATACTCTGCCACATAAAACATAAAGCCATTGTACACTGTTCCTATTGGCTCACAGCAATCTTAAAATGGACACCAAGACACATCTCTGTCCCTAAAAGTTTTTTAAAAGAAAAAGAAAAAAAAAAAAAAAAAGCAAGTGTATGGGAAAAGAAGGGACACGAGCTCTAAAGGCAAGTGGGTCTTATGGGAACCCACTTCCCTCACTACCAACTTCGATATCCAAGAGGTGTTCATGCCAGGGAGAGATTAGAGTCAGACAGGAGACACTGTATAACTGTGCATGTGGATTTCTAAAAACAGTAGCTAGAGCAGAGCCTACAGAGGAGAGATCAGGTGAAAAGAAGTATAACAGTAGCCATGAAGAAGAGACATACCGGAGCAGCCTCCAGCCATGCTGGCACTTGGGCAGCCTAAGCATGTGGCATAGACAGGGTTATCTTTTAAGCCAATGAAATGCTTTTCAGCAGCGGCAATCAAAAGCTCTCAAATATTTCATTGACCTTTTGAGCTTACCTAAGGTCAGAGAGATGCACCACCAACATTCCAGGGTCTCAGATTGAACCCTGATGCGTCTGAAGCACTTTCTGCCTCTTTTGTCTATAATGGAAAGAAGGGGCTGTTGTCCTGTCTTGCCAAGATTTCCTGCTTTGACCACACAACACCTGTACCTAGCACTCCAGTGAATAGCAACTATTACTTTCAACATCCTCTCCTCCATAGCTCTCCACATGCCTACTGGACATGAGCAGCTTGCCTATAACTCCTATGAGCTAAACATTTGCTGCAGAAAGGCTTCTAACACCTTTGCCTGTTCTTCACCCTGTGAGCTCCCTGAGAAAAGGATGACAGCAATTCTCACCTCATTGTGAACCCCAGGCATACAGCCCCTCTCACTACACACAAAATGGCTCATGTCAAGTCCACTTCCATGACTCCCAGTGCCTGGGCCAATACAAGACCAGCTCCAGCACAACATAAACGCAAATCCTCAAGCCAGGCACAGTGGCACACCTGTAATCCTAGCACTCTAGAGGATAAGGAGGGAGGACAACTGGTTCAAAAGCAGCCTGGGTACATGGCAAGAGTATATCTCACAGAAAAATTGAAATGAAACAAAAGCAAAACCCTCAGTAGCAGCATTCCACCCTCCACAGGACAGTGCTCATAAGGTGGTGAACCTCATCATCACAGGCACTTCCATGCAGGCTGAGCTCTCCCAACCTTCCTAACCAAAGTCCACACTGTTCTCCTCCCATTCTTTTCTTGCCTCTGCACTTTCATGTTCCATTCCATCTGCCCAAATGTCTTTGCTTTCCTCTCCTTACATAAGCCTGAACGTGAGCATCCACTGTAGAGGGACCTCCATGAAAACCCTGGTTGAGGAACTCTCCCAGCACTAGGTTGTGTTTTCCCAGAGCATCTTCTCCCTGCCTGTTGGCGAAGCTTTTGCTAAAATGACACAGCGACCCACCTTTTGATGTGTATACCCTGCCCTCCTGAGTGTGGGCTGGACCTTTTCCCATTGCTTCTAGTGCAGGAAAAATGGCAAAGGCACCAAGATGCATCTGCTTAGACTAGACTATAAGATGGATTTCCCTTCTTTTCTCACTCCCATGGGCTCTTTTACTTGTTCCCTGTGTTGGAGACAACAACAGAGCCATCTCTGTTCTGAGCTATCATATGTTAAGAAAGCAAGCAGTAGCTAGCAAAGAATTGAGGCCCATGGAGGACTGGCATTAGATTCTACACTGTTAGGCCAATCCACACATCATGGTTTGACAATTCTGCCACAAGTCAACAATATGGCAAGATATCTGAAACCACTTTTTTTTTTAAGAGAGATATCTTCATCAGAAATAGATAACCAATTCACATTGACTAATTTAGTTGTTTCTACAAAGTCAGAGCCAGGTCTGGCACCCATGGGCACACGCACACACTCGTGTGCACACACATACACACACCTATACACTTGTGCACACACACCAGTGCTTGGCAGAGGCACTAATTATTTAGCTTGTGAAATGAAAAGAAAAACAAAAAAAAAAAACATTGGCAGAGCCAGTAGGTTGAGCCAGTAGGGCTTTCCCTCCAAAGTCAGTCATGGTCAGAAACCATTTGTGACCATCTCTCCCTAGAGATGGCATACACCAGTGAGAAGATGTCCTAAGGCAGTCAGTAAGAAGAGCTGAGATAATTGGCAGCCACAACACTCTAGTTTTTGTCTTGTTTTTAGTACTGAGTATAGAACCCAGGGCTTCACACAAGCTAGGTGAGCACTCTGCCACTGAGACACATACTAGCCCCTGCCCACCACACTCTGAACACACCCAGTCATGTCTGATCGCAGGAGCTAAGCAGGGTTAGGTTTGATTAATACTGGAATAGGGGAACAGCTGAGGTACACTAGCTGTGCCAAGGACTCTAACCTAATCCTCTCATAGTTAAGCAGGAAGGTTTAGCTCTTTCTCAGATAAAGTAACTGCAGTACAAAGAACTTATGTGACAGGGCAGAAACACATAGCTAGTCAGACTGATAGCCAAATCCATCAGCTTCTCAAACTGAGAGCTTCTCCAACAAATCTAAGCCAGACCTAACTGCCTAAGCACACACGTCAGCAGGGTTCAGGGTAGCTGTGCAGATGGCCCTCTCTTGAGGCATCTATTCTTAGGACAGAACTAGCACAGGACTCAGTACTGACAGATTAATATACACATGTGCTTCTTTGCAAACTTAGCCACAGAGACACAATAAAATGTGACTTTAAAGAAACTCATGAAAACAGAATGTTTAAAATTCTGGTTTCAGTAAATGAAATGGACAATTTTCTTGATAGATTCCATCTTCCAACATTAAGTCAAGATCAGGTAGAAAGACTGAACAGCCCTATATCCCCCAAGGAAATTGAAGCAGTCATTCATAGTCTCCCCTCCAAAAAAAGCCCTGGGCCAGATGGTTTCAGCACGGAATTCTACCAGACCTTCAAAGAAGTGCTCACACCAATTCTCCTCAAACTATTCCACAAAATAGAAACAGAAGGTACATTACCAAACTCATTCTATGAAGCAACAGTCACCCTGATACCTAAACCACACAAAGACCCAACAAAAAAGAGAACTTCCGACCTATCTCTCTTATGAACATTGACGCAAAAATACTCAATAAAATACTTGCAAATCGAATCCAAGAACACATCAAATATATCATCCACCACGACCAAGTAGGCTTCATCCCAGGCATGCAAGGGTGGTTCAACATACGGAAATCCATCAATGTAATCCACCACATAAACAAACTGAAGGAGAAAAACCACATGATCATCTCCTTAGATGCTGAAAAAGCATTTGACAAAGTCCAACACCCATTCATGTTTAAAGTCTTGGAGAGATCAGGAATACAAGGCACATATCTAAACATAGTAAAGGCAATATACAGCAAGCCTATAGCCAACATCAAACTCAATGGAGAGAAACTTAAATCAATCCCACTGAAATCAGGGACAAGACAAGGCTGCCCACTCTCTCCCTACCTCTTCAACATAGTACTTGAAGTCCTAGCCAGAGCAATAAGACAACTAAAGGAGATCAATGGGATACAAATCAGAAAGGAAGAGGTCAAAGTGTCACTATTCGCAGATGATATGATAGTATATATGAGCGACCCCAAAAATTCAACCAGAGAACTCCTCCAGCTGATAAACACCTTCAGCAATGTGGCAGGATACAAAATCAACTCAAAAAAATCAGAAGCCCTCCTGTATACCAAAGACAAAAGGCCCGAGAAAGAAATTAGGGAAACAACACCCTTCACAATAGCCACTAATAACATAAAGTACCTTGGGGGTGACAATAACCAAGCAAGTGAAAGACCTGTTTGAGAAAAACTTCAAGTCTCTGAAGAAAGAAATTGAAGAAGATCTCAGAAGATGGAAAGATCTCCCATGCTCATGGATTGGTAGGATTAATATTGTGAAAATGGCCATCCTGCCAAAAGCAATCTACAGATTCAATGCAATTCCCATCAAAATACCAACTCAATTCTTTACAGACCTTGAAAAAAAGATTCTCAGCTTCATATGGAGAAACAAAAAACCCAGAATCTCCAAAACAATCCTGTACAACAACAGATCATCTGGAGGTATCTCCATCCCCGATCTCATGTTGTACTGCAGAGCAATAGTAATAAAAACTGCATGGTATTGGCATAAAAACAGAAAGGAGGATCAATGGAACAGAATAGAAGACCCAGAAATAAACCCACACACCAATGAATACTCGATTTTTGACAAAGAAGCCAAAACCATTCAATGGAAAAAAGACAGCATCTTCAACAAATGGTGCTGGTCCAACTGGATGTCTACATGCAAAAAAATGAAAATAGATCCATATTTATCACCCTGCACAAAACTAAAGTCCAAGTGGATCAAAGACCTCAACATAAAACCAGATACTCTAAATCTGTTAGAAGAAAAAGTGGGGAACAGCCTAGAACTCATTGGCACAGGAGACAACTTCCTAAACAGAACACCAACAGCACAGGCTCTAAGAGCAACAATCAATAAATGGGACCTCATGAAACTGAAAAGCTTCTGTAAAGCAAAGGACACTCTCATCAAAACAAAATGACTGCCTATAGATTGGGAAAGAATCTTCACTAACCCTTTATCTGACAGAGGACTAATATCGAGTATATACAAAGAACTAAAGAAGCTGAAAAGCAGCAAACCAAGTAATCCACTTAAAAAATGGGGAACAGAGCTAAACAGAGAATTCTCAACAGAGGAATATCGAATGGCAGAGAAACACTTAAAGAAATGCTCATCCTCATTAGCCATCAGGGAAATGCAAATCAAAACGACCCTGAGATATCACCTTACACCCATCAGAATGGCCAAGATGAAAAACTCAAGGGACAACACATGCTGGAGAGGTTATGGAGAAAGGGGAACCCTCCTCCACTGCTGGTGGGAATGTAAACTGGTACAACCACTCTGGAACTCTATCTGGTGCTTTCTAAGACAATTAGGAATAGTGTTTCCTCAAGACCCAGCTATACCACTGCTAGGTATATACCCAAAGTTTGTTCGAGTACACAAAAGGGATATTTGCTCAACCATGTTTATAGCAGCTTTATTTGTAATAGCCAGAACCTGGAAACAACCCAGATGTCCATCAACGGAGGAATGGGTACAGAAATTGTGGTATTTTTACACAATGGAATACTACTCAGCAATCAAAAAGGAGGAAATCATGAAATTTGCAGGCAAATGGTGGGATCTAGTAAAGATCATCCTGAGTGAAATATCCCAGAAGGAGAAAGACAAACACGGTATATACTCACTTATATAGACCTATAAGATATGATAAACATAATGAAATCTGTACACCTAAAAAAAGATAATCAAGAGAGCGGACATGGGGTAAGATGATCAATCCTCGTTTAGAAAGACAGATGGGATGTGCATTGAACATATGACAGGAGTCTACTGAGCGCATTTGAAAGACTCTAACTAGCAGTGTTTTCAAAGCAAAGACTCATGACCAAACCTTTGGCAGAGTACAGGGAATCATAAGAAAGAAGGGGAGTTAGTATGATGGGGAAAGGATAGGAGCTCCACAAGGACCAAATATATCTGGGCACAGGGTCTTTTCTGAGACTGACATTCAACCAAGGACCATGTATGGATATTACCTAGAACCTCTGCTCAGATGTAGCCTGTGGTAGCTCAGTAACCAATTGGTTTCCCATAGTGAGGGGAACAAGTACTATTTCTAACAGGAACTCAATGACTGGCTCTTTGGCCTCCCCACTCCCCAAGGGAGGAGCAGTCCTGTTAGGCCACAGAGGAGAGCTTTACAGCCAGTACTGAAGATACCTGATAAAACAGGATCAGATGAATGGGGAGGAGGTCCCCCCTATCAGTGGACTTGTAAAGGGGCACGGTGGAGATGAGGGAAGGAGGGAGGGACTGGAATGGAATGAGGGATCGGGACACGGCTGGAATACAGAGTTAATAAAATGTAACTGATAAGAAAAAAATAAAATTCAAAAAAGAATCTGGTTTCAGATGTCAATAAAGAAATAGAGATGCAGGTAGGGGTGGATGGAGATATAGCATGGCTAGAGAAGGTCTCACCTCACTCCATGCCTTGGTGCTGAGCTCAGGTTGAGCAGAGAGTGAAGATGACATGAGATATGATCACTTTCAACCTATGTCCTTGCTAGAAGGGCAGGTGTTGTCACTAAGGGGAGTGCACTGAACCAGATGAGCTGTCTATCTTACCTACAAAGGGAGGGAAGAGTTTCTCACAGTGATGGAATGGGTACAGGTGAAGAAATCTTCATGGGCCAAGCACAGATCCAGAGCAGATGCTAGTCAATGAGCTAATACAGCAGACATGGGTTTACAATGGGGAATTCACTGGAAGGTCTATCATATGCCTACCTCTCATCTTCTCCTTACCACTACACACACACACACACACACACACACACACACACACACACAATACCACATCACACACACATCACACACACAAACACTATACACATACCACACCACCCATACCACACACACCACATATATACATATTCTTTCTCTTTCACACACACACACTTTTCCACAAACCTCCCCCCAGTGTCCCCCACAGCACTTATTCTTTTCCCTCACAACAAAACCATTCTTGCCTTTGAAAGGTCTGGGAACTCAGACACTAAAAGATACCCATATTTAACCATATAAAATGTTAGTATGGAAGGCAACCATAAACACACAGACTCACTCATCCAATAATGACATCATGTACATGCAGCCAGCCTAGTCACACAGGGTCCTACACCCAGAACTTGTACTTTAATTAGTGGTCTGTGCCCACTGATGTGAATTTACTTGGCACTTTGTGAGTAATGTATGATGGGACAAAAGAGTTATGTGTGAGCAAAAAAGATAAAGTTTTGCCTCTGCCTCTCCAACCCTGTGTCACCTATGGCAGGGTGCTTTCTTGTGTCATTCCACAGACTAGGTCTTCGAGCGTCATTGGGGACCACATCTACCAGTGTCCTTGTGCTGAAAGTGATTAATATGGAAAATAGGAAAAGAAAACTTAGAGGTGTTTTGTGAGATGGAATCTTCTGCATCCAAGACTAGGGTCAAACTATGTAACCAAGGGTAGCCTTGAACTTCTGCCACCTCCACCTTCTGAGTGCTGGGACATCACCATACCCAGTTTGTGCAGTGCTGAGATTTAAACCTAGGGCTTTTGGGATGCTACACAAGCGCTCTGCCAACCCCAGAACTGTAAATGCACCTTCAATTTGCATCCCACAATAGGCAGGCCTGCCTAACCCAAATGAGGACGAGTTCCCACAAGCTATCCCGGGAAATAACTCTCTTGTCTGCTGCCACAAGGTTTGACAGGGCCTCCCACACTCAGTTAGTTCCTAGTCCACATCCACCCTCTAAGCCGACAGCATCCTTCCAGATTGGGCATGTCAGAATGCATGAAAATGGTTCATTGACCCGACTCTAAAAGAAAAAACTGGTTCTTTTTCCTTGGGTTATCACTGCCAGGGGCTATGAGTTTTGCAGCTTCTAAATTTCATGAAGGAGGATGGGTATTACTAGAAATAGAACAGAGAAGAGAAAAGAACCTGGGCCTCCAGGACCAGTTCTGAGTTTCTAGATCAAACCTTACTTGAAACTGCTTCTTTAAAACTATTCTAGAAAGGCCCTTCTGGTTTAAGGTTGAGGATCAAATTAGTTCCTTAGTTCAGTTCAGACATGTTTTGTCCTCCAAAGATCCATGTTAGGAAATGTGTCCCTTTAAGAGGTGGGACCTAGCCAAGTCTCTAGTCAATTGAAAGCATGTCTTTAAAAGAGAGTAAGGTATTTCTCACAGGACAAATGCTAAGCCAGGCATAGTGGTTCATGGAAGGAAGATTAGAAGTTCAAAGCCAGGCTGAGTTACATGAGACTGTCTCCAAAGAGACCAGGATAATTGAGAGTCTTGCTTTCCCAATGTAGCCACAAAATTGCCAACTTACAGTACAATGTATATCAAATATCATACTGTGTGCCTAACAGACACACAGTGTACTGTGCCTTGATATAGCTAACAGTTAAAAACTGTTTTCAAAGAACTCCATGCCGGCTAAGCGGTGGTGGCACAAGCCTTTAATCCCAGACTTGGGAGGCAGACGCAAGCTGACCTCTGAGTTCAAGGGCAGCCAGGTCTGCAGAATGAGTTCCAGGATAGCCAAGACTACACAGAGAAACCATGTCAAAAAAAAAAAAAAAATAATAATAATAATAAAATAAAAGAACCCCCATGCAACAACTTTGGGGTCAGTGTGAGTATGACATAAATGGCCTTCTCATTTTGCATCTCAGCTCCACCATCTACTAAGTGGATGACACTGAACAAAGGTGACACAGTTGATGTGTCCTCTGTTACTTGAAGTTAAAGGGTCTACCACCACCTGCCCCTGAGATAGCTACAGAGATAAAGCTGAATCTGGCCACTGTCCTCAAGCTGCCATCAGAGGCATCCTCCAGCACCAGCCTCACAGACTGGCACAAGAGCACCCCTGGCTCTTCTCTAAGATGGGAGAACAAACAATGCTTGCCATCTCTGAGGAACACTCAAAGAGTTTCAAATGTCACCAGTCTAAATGCTAATCCTGGACAAAGATAACATGTCTTTCCAATTACTGTTGTCTGCAGGGACAGGATTTTGTGGATTTGGAGTTATGACAACACAAAAGGCCCCAATGGAAGCCAGCAGGCCTAGCCAACCTGAACAACATCATGGATGCAGGGCTGTCCATAGTCTTTCTGTCATCTGCTACAAGAGCTTTTTCTTTCCTTTTTTAAATTTCTGCCAAGAAGTGCTCTCCAGTCAGATGTATTTCAGGCTCCTCACTGTCGTGGGAGGCAGAGCAGGGTCTCTATTTTCAATACCATGGCTTTGTCTATGTCCCAGTAAGCTCCACACCAAAACTTTCTCTTGAAGACTGAAGCAACTGCAACTCCTGCTAGCTAGTCTGAGAGCAGGCACTAAACCTGGAACTATGAAGATGGCCTAATTTTATTTTATTCAGAATGTAAATATTATGGTTTCCTCCCTCTCTAAACAGCACTCATACTTTTTCAGTTAGATAATAGTTTTTTAAAGACAATCAGTATTAGTCCACTGTCGCACACACAAACCCTACAAACTGTCATTGTGAATGTCTATCACAGAACAACAGGGGAGGGCAAAGATAGGCAGCCCAAGTGTCTGGGTGCAAGTTCTGACCCTGCCAGTACCAAGCAAGGCAGGCCTGAACAGGTTGTGGTCCTGTGGGGCTTTATCTCCACCGGTGAGTTGATATGTTTGGGTATTGTAGGACCTAAAATCAGCGCCTTACAGATCTAAAGCCTTCAAAGATCTGTCACCCAGTTACCTAAGATGACAGCAAAATGGTGGCCAGCCTCTCTGGATACAGCGCTTTAGAGCATATAGCTCAGAAAGTACTGCTGAGTGTCTGCCTGCCTGTCCTCTGCTGTAATTTGTCATTTCCCACAAGAGTTGCACTGAGTCAATTGCAACTGTCTCCTGATAAGTCCTGACTGTAGAGAGTCCTGGTTTTGTTCCCTGTTGCTGTGATGAAGACCCTGACAAAGGTGACTTACTGGAAAAAAGATTGTCTCAGGTTACAATTCTTCAGTGTGTGGAAGTCCGGGTATCAGGAACGTGAAGCACCTAGACATATTCTATCCGCAGTCAAGAGCAGAGAGCAACAAATCAATGTACACATGCTAATGCTCAGAGCCACCCACCCCCTGCCACCCCTACCTACACAGCCAGAGCCAACCCACAATTAAGACAGGTCTTCCTACATCAATTAATATCATCAAGACAGTCCCTCACAGGCATTCTCAGAGGCCCCTCTCCCAGGCAATTCTAGACTGGGGTAGTTGACAGTTTTAGTACCCTTCCTAGTAGGCTTCTTTCTGAATGGAGGGTATGTCCAAACATTTCTCTATGAAAACAAATATGAGACCTCATGGTTGTAAAACAACTAAAAGGCTGGTAATGTGAAGCATGGGGGCAAGTGAAGCCTCAGGATGCCTGAAGGAAAACTAAGCAACGAGGAAGACCAGGTGGGAGGCAGGTTCTTGTGGAAATGGAACTGCGGGTATTCAATCTCAGGTAGTCATGGGACCACTGCTGCAGAAGCTGTCCATGTTTTCAGGAGAATTTACCAACAGTGAATTTGGCACGAAACACCTGACTGTTTGACACTGGCAATAAATTCAATACTAAAAACTGCATGAGCCAAACAAGGCAGATCCATAGGCTATCAGGGACTCTTTTCCCCACATCCTAACTGCAAACTAAGAGTAGGGTAAAGTCAGAATTGCCCCTTCACCGGTCTGTGTCACAAATTGGGACTACAATGGTCCCTGTGAGGTAGACAGCTATAGAGCCTGTCACACAGGAACTTTCCCATGTGGTCTGCTAAGATTTTCTTCCCCAAAGTGGGCCCCACATGTTGAGGCAGAGCTTTTCAAAGCCATGCCAGGCTTCCTGTCTCAAAATTTCTTCATCAGCAAGCATCAGCTGCCATTGCCCTGGCTGACAGTTCATCTGTGTCTCTGCTCTAAAACATCTCCTCTAACATATCTCCAGATAGTCAGCATCTAACATTGCATTTTCATAAGAATCCAGCCCCTAGGGTGCATGGCTCAGAGGGGAATACTTCCCCTTAGAGCTAAGAGATGAACCATTTTCTCTTCCCTACTAGGCTGTCTAAAACTTAAACCACCCCAAGTATTTTGTAAATAAACCTACCAGCTACAGAGGGGAACAGCAAGCCACCTGAAGGGCATTTATGGGACAACAAAGAAAATACACAAAAGCTTGATGTGTCTGGTTTAGCAGCTGTGCTCCTCACTGTCAATTGCATTCTTAAAAGTAAAGAGAACAGACTGGGCAAAATATATGCATCCTAAATCATACCAGTCGGCCAGTCAGCACCA
Organism: Psammomys obesus; assembly: GCF_907164565.1. Taxonomy (NCBI): domain Eukaryota; kingdom Metazoa; phylum Chordata; class Mammalia; order Rodentia; family Muridae; genus Psammomys; species Psammomys obesus. The sequence continues at coordinate 3,032,404 of NW_026596415.1, forward strand.
CAGAGGCTCTGCCATTGAGTACTCTTCCAACCCAGGATGCCGGTTCTGAAAGGAATCAGACAATGGTCCCAGAGTATCCTTAACTCCTGCTTGGGATAGATCCTTACCATGCAACATGTTCCAAGACAGGACTATGATAGCCGAGTGGGAGCCCTAGGAGAGGAAAAGGAAGTACCATGTTGGCTTGTTCTTTGTGGCCACCAGCCCAATAGCACTGATGACAGAATGAGCAAGTGACGGTGAACTCAGGATTTCCATGTTGACCTCTGGATCAAGTGACCTGAACCTTGGGTTTCTCTTCTCTCAAACAGGGATAGCTGTCACCATGCTCAGAGCTGTGAGAGATGACCTGGATTAGCAAAACCTGGTCCCAGAGTCTGCAGGTGAACAAGAGTCACCCCTCTTCCTTCCTTCTGCATGCATCTGGCCAACCAGAAAAATACTTATAACCAGGAGCAGAGCTGACCACGAGGGGAGCAAAATCAGGGTTGAGGCTTGAAGAGCTGAGGTGATGGAAAGAGAATAAGAGAAAGAAAAAAAAAAAAAAAACAAGGAAGGAGTGACAGAACAGGCAGTGTCATGAGGGTGAAACAGTACAGGAGAGAACGGGCTGGGGGGATGATCAATGTCCACCCTGAGTCCACCTCAGAACTGGAATGTAGGTAAACCTGGCCAGAGAGCATCAGGATGGGGCTGACAAGAGTCAGGGGTACCTGCCAAAGGACCTCAGACAGCCCCTAAACTGTCCCAGCACATCCCAGGGTCCTTGGAGCATCTGCTAAAAGACCCCAGACAGACCTCAAAATGCCTCCACCAAACCCCAGGTCCTCAGCAAGCAAGACAGAAAAGAATTTAGAACTTTTATAGGCAAAAAAAAGATAGAGTATATAACATTTTTCACTATTACCCTATTAAAGGCATACTAAAACTGCTTTAATACACCTTTCCTGACAGGCATGACTACTAAATGAACAATCCCAGCTAGACCCAAATGTTAATTTGCTCAAAATCTATGGAACATGACCAAGTTTCATGCTGAGACAAGCCAGGTGTACCTGCTGGTCAATAAACTAATGATGTGCATATCACAAGCATGCACATACACGCATAGGCACACGTGAGAACATACACAGGAAGTTCAATGGCCCAAACTTTCCCTTTCCTTAGTGTTTTGTCTAAGGTGAGAATAATAAGAATATGTGGTAAACAATAGTAATAAAGCCACAAATGGCCAGGTGGTTGTGGCACACACCTTTAATCCCAGCACTGGGGTGGCAGAAGCAGGTAGATCTCTGTGAATTCGAGGCAAGCCTGGTCTACAGATCAAGTTCCAGGGAAGTCAGGGTTACATAGAGAAACCCTGCTCAAAAACCCAGAAAGAAAAAAAGAAGGGGAGAGCAACAAATGTAACTAATGTTTCACCATGCTTTCTAGTAATCCCCTTCCATAATGGTGGGAGGGAGGCATGCGAGAACTTTCCATGGGTACCTGAAACAAAGGCTAGAAGTAAACCTGTCTTTATTCTGTAATTATACAAAGGTTAACTATAATAAAGAGACAGGTTATTATATAGAGACAGGGTTTACATATATAGAGACAGGGTTTCTGAAAAAATTACTTCAGAATACTTAATGAAATTTCTGTTTCTAGAATTTTTCTATGGCTGATCACAAAAAATAGAATCTATGGAAAAATAAAACCACTGACAAGGAAGAAGCCACAGGAAGCACAGAAGTAAACTGGCCAGTGTGGATGAAGCAACAGCTGTGTCCTTTAGCCCCCAAAGGCCTGGGGTGGTGTGGAGAGGCAGGCAAGACCACTTCCCATATAAATATGATGCTGTCCCAAACTCATCTGCAAACTGGACTACACTTCTGCCTGGGAGAGTGAACAGTCCACAGTGTGACAGTTTCAATGACTTCCTGGAGGGTGGGGTACTGCTACCAACCTGAAGCTTGCAGCAGGTTCTAAGACTCTTAGACTGTGCACCAGGCAAAACCCCAAGGTTCCAAGGTAAGCTGCCAGGCTCTGCCACTGCCAGGGGTGCCTCCTCCAGCTGCCCCTGAAACTCCCAGGGACTTGGCTTCCACACTCTGGAAGATGGTGACCCCAGAGGCCACCAGCAACCCTGGCTCACAGATATGCTGTTCCTGTGCACTTCCAAGACTAGTTAACTGATCAGGTAAGCTACTATCCTGGGCCACAAGGGGCCGCCATTCCCAGAGTACAGTGTCGGGTACCAAGTCAAGTCCACAGCACACTAGAAAACTTTCTGCAATAACAGAAATAACAAACTCCTATGTCATGAGTTATCAAATGCTCAGAACAACTCTCTGCAATAATCTTTCTGTCATACATTTCACAGGTAAGAGCACTAAAGAAATGCCCATGATGATCCTGTGCCTTGCATCATACCCCAGCTGCCAGCACCATGCCCGACACACATGGCTGCAAACAAGGTAGATGATAAATAAGCATAAGACATCTGGATCTTTGTAGAAAACAACCCCTTTGTGAGAAAAAGGAGGAGGAGGAGGAGGAGCTGAACTCGGTATAGACTCAAGCACGATGTCCAGAACACACAGAAAGCTGGGTGGGAAAACACAAAAATCTGTAAGCCCATCACTTCTGTAGGAGGATGGGTGGCAGAGACAGGAGGATCCTCAGAAACTGGTTGGCAGCTACTCTGGGATCATAGGGTGAATAGCTGAAAGGGAAGAGCTGATACCAAACATGGTCCTCTGACTTCCACACATGTGCCGTGGCATGCACACACCTGCATTCACACACAGAAATACCCCCCTTATACACACACACACACACACACACACACACACAGAGAGATAGAGTGCTGAAACAAATGTATTCAGTCCAACAACACTGGGTAAAGAACAAAAGGACACTTCATTTGTGTGCAAACACTTCTCCCCACCTTCAGTGACTTAACACAAGCTTCTATTGAACCATGAACCAGCAGAGGCCAAAACACAGATGTGTTCAGTATTCAGCATGTACAGATGCTGATAATTACACATGTTCCTGTTACTGCAGAGGCCTTTGCGCATCCACCCATTTATGCCACTGAAAGAAGCAACTGCAAAAGCCATTAGTGGGACCAGGTCCCAGTGAGGACCCAAATTATCTTGACCAAACATTGCCAGGGTGCATTAGGCATATATTGTGCAAGGAGCTAGGACAAGAAAACCTAGAAGAACAGAACCCTTCCAGATGAGTAGAGCTGAAAACTCCACCCAGAAGCAACTTTGGGGAGGAAGATGTTTATTGCAGGCAGTCACTGAGAGGTTAGACTGAGATGGCTGGTCACAGAACACCCAGAGTCAAGAGCAGACAAAAAAGAATACACCTACCCTGCCTGAATGCTTGGCTAGCTCTCCTCACTCCTCCACAGCTGAGGGGCCAGTCTTTGACATGGTGCTGCCCATATTCAGGGTAGGACTTCCACTCCAATTAACAATGAGACATTCCCCATGAGAAATGCCTATAGGCCAACTTGATCTAGATAATCCCTCACTAAGACTCACTTCCCAGGAGATTCTAGGTGTGTGAGTTTACAGTTGAAATCAACCAGCACAAAGATTTGGTTCAGGAAACCCTGATGTCCATGGATGATGCTCCTGGAATCTGCAACATGCCACTGTGTGCCTGCCATGGGATGGATGTCATTTGTCACTTAAGACGGTATGGCAGCATAGAAGATCATGTAAAACCTTGAAAAGGGCAGGTCTCCTTAGAGTCCTGTTGTCACTGGGAACTACCCTCAGGTATGATTATTAAGCTGGCTCTCAGGAAGCCCAAGCTTCATGAAAACTAGTTGTTGAAGAAGTGGCTCCCTGCTCATTTTTTTTACTTCTGCCATGAAGTGACATAGCCAGGAGGGATGCTCACCAGAAACTGTAACAAGCTATGTACTATATAAATTTTTATCCTTTTTAAAGTTAGCCTGACTTGGCTATTTTGCATAATAGTAAAGGAGAAATTAATAAAGATTCCATCCCAGGTATCTGAATGAGATGCTGAACTTCTAGGAGGGAAGCTTAGAGCTGCCAGTGCTACACAGTGAAGAGCCTGCTGAGAGGAGGCCAGGACTGGACACTGAAGTTGGTAGAGTCAGAGGTTGGGGTCCAGATCATGCACCATTTTAGCACTGATCTACAGCTAAGCCAGCACTCTCAGAATTGCCTATTATGTGACTTAACCAACTGACTCCACGTTTTGCTTCAGTCATTGTAAGAGACTCTGGAAATGTTTAAAAGTCAAAAGAGGAAGACACATGGATGAAAATACAAGAATTAGCAGAGTAATAACAGAAATGTAGCAGACTTAGAGTATGCCCAGGGGTAAGGTTTGACCACTGTTATTCAAGAAAGGCTTCAATGAATAGCAAGATGGCTGACTGGGTAAAGGCACTTGCTGTCAAAGCCTTCAATCTCTGGAATGCAGAGAACTAGTTTCTGCAGGTTGTCTTGTTGTCCTCTGACTTTCTCTCTCTCTCTTTCACACATACACACACACACACACACACACACACACAAACACACATACACTTACAAATATATGTAAAAGAGAAAATGAAAGACATCAAGTCATAAGATACCCCAGAGGGCTGAGCGGGTCCTGGGCCAAAGCCAGCCCTGCTGCCTCATTTGGTAAAGGAAGTACTTTGGAGTTAGGGAGGCTCACTAAAGTGGTTGCCACACAAGCACAAGGACCTGACTGTCATCCCTAGTACTCACATAAGTCAGGCTTGTAACCAGCATCTGTGAGCCCAGCCAAACAGTGAGCTCTAGGTCAGTGAGAGACTGTGTATCCATGTGTGCCTCCCCTTCCACAGGTACCAGAACCATGCATGCCCATGTAAGAAAAAAAGGAAGGGAAGGAGGGAGGGAGGGAGGGACAGAGAGACAAAAGGACAGATGGATGATTGATTTGGGGTGGTTTTTGTTTTTCTGAAAAAGAATCTCATTATGTCACCTCCTGGCCTTGGAATATAGATCCTCCTGCCTCAGCCTCCTGAGTACTGAAATTACAAGCAATCATACCATGCTTGGATATGGAGCATACATCCCCACCATTCGCTTAGAAATCATTGGGGACAACTGAGAACAGATGTCCCAGCAAGCAGAATACACCTATTGAGTGACCCTTGACAGGAAGGTTCCCAGCCTCACTCACAGTCCTGCCCAACACTTCCAAGGCTTGCCTGACTGCTCCTTATACCCAGAAAGACAGAAAGAAAAATATCAAAAATTAAATTTTAATACAATCTCACTGATTAAAAAATACAAAGCAAATCTAATTCTTTTGTACTCAGAAACTTCCAGGATGTCAAACTCATATAAGATAATAAATAAAAAGAACCAGAAGTTTCCTTCCAAATATTTAATTAATGTGTTTTATCTGCTTCAGCACCTGGGAACAATGGGCCACAGGTTGGAAGATCAAGTCTAAACCTTCAAACTGAATTCTTGGTGTTGTATAAGCCTGTCACAACCTTGGTGTTACTTAAATGCAGTTTTTTCCTGTCATTATTAATTAGGCTTTTGTTTTTAACAGTCAGTATCAAAATTAACCTTCAAAGAAGAGCTGCCAAAATGTATTAACTAATTTTTATGAAGTGAACTTCTCCCAATTACCATGTGTTGGCTTTCCAATCATTCCCCTTTTTTATATATTTTATTTTATTTTTTTATTATTAGTTACATTTTATTAACTCTGTATCCCAGCTGTATCTGCTCCTTCATTCCCTCCCAAACCCTCCCTCCCTCCTCCCTGCTCCTTTCCAAGTCCACTGATTGGGGAGGGTCTCCTCCCCTTTCATCTGATCCTGTTTTATCAGGTATCTTCAGAACTGGCTACAAAGTCCTTCTCTGTGGCCTAGCAGGACTGCTCCTCCCTTGGGGAGTGGGGAGGTCAAAGAGCCAGTCATTGAGTTCCTGTCAGAAATAGTCCCTGTTCCCCTTCCTATGGGAAACCAGTTGGTTACTGAGCTACCACAGGCTTCATCCGCGCAGAGGTTCTAGGTTATATCCATACATTGTCCTTGGTGGAGTGTCGTTTCAGAAAAGACCCCTGTGCCCAGATATATTTGGTCCTTGTGGAGCTCCTATCCTTTCCACGTCATACAAACTCCCCTTTCTTTCATATGTTTCCCTGACATTTCACCTTACACCCATCAGAATGGCTAAGATCAATAACTCTACTGACAACACATGCTGGAGAGGTTGTGGAGAAAGGGGAACCCTCATCCATTGCTGGTGGGAATGTAAACTGACTTTGGAAGTCAATCTGGTGCTTTCTCAAACAATTAAGAATAGTGCTTCCTCAAGACCCAGCTATACCACTCCTAGGCATATACCCAAAATTTGCTCAAGTACACAACAAGGACATTTGCTCAACCATGTTTGTAGCAGCTTTATTTGTAATAGCCAGAACCTGGAAACAACCCAGATGTCCCTCAACGGAGGAATGGATACAGAAATTGTAATATTTTTACAAAATGGAATGCTACTCAGCAATCAAAAACGAGGAAATCATGAAATTTGCAGGCAAATGGTGGGATCTAGAAAGGATCATTCTGAGTGAGGTATCCCAGAAGGAGAAAGACAGACATGGTATATACTCACTCATATATTCCTATAAGATATGATAAACATAATGTAATCTATACACCTAAAGAAGATAAACAAGAAAGAGGACCCGGGGTAAGATGATCAATCCTCACTTAGAAAGACAAATGGGAGGTGCATTGGACGTAGGAGCCTACAGGACAGGAGCCTACCTCAGAGGGCCCCTGAGAGACTCTTCCTAGCAGTGTATCAAAGCAGATACTAAGACTCATAACCAAACCTTCGGCAGAGTCCAATCATTCCTCTTAAGCAGAGTTTGCCTGTCAAATTAAAACAGTTGTTAACACACAAATAGATGCCTTGTGACATTATAACACATGCTTGCTCTTGGGAGTTCCCTAAGGGCTTCAAGAACTGGGCTGGAATGCTTCTCATTCTCTCCTCCACTAGGGAGGACCTGCAGACTTGGGATGAGCTGCCAGCCATAGCCACATTTCACACAGAAGAGTGTCAGTAAAGCTTGGGAGGGTCTGTGTTTTCCTGCATCTGCCACAGGTCAACTGTTTTGCTATTTTGTTGTACTATACTTATTGCTACGACAGATTATATGAAGCCTGAGGCAGGAGAGCAATCTGTGTCCTGGCTGAAACTTCATGGCATTTGTTACTAACGTCCTAATTTCCCTACATGTTGTTCACACCGAGCTGGTGGTACTGGGGTTAGAGAGGTGGGTGTCTAGGTAGCTTGGGTAGGCCCAGTAACTTCTCATCTAAATGGATTGCTATGTCAGAAGGGTTCCCTGTCAACATGGGGCTCCATTCACAGAACTGTTTGCCACCTAAGGGATTATTAGATGGGCAAAGAGCTCAGAATGGAGCATGGATATCAACACAGCAGGGGGTGTGTTGGGCCAGTAGGGCCAGAATCAATTAACACATAGGCTGAGATCAGAGGCCGCAAATAGGTTTTGCTCACCCAGTATGACTTAAAGAGAAAAAGAAAATAGGCAGATACAAATATCTAAATACCAAGAGTGTTTTATGTTGAATCAGCCAAATCAAGCCAGGACCATCCTCTTGTCTCACTCTTCATCCTCCTGTGGCCTTTGTCCCTCACTCACACCTCATGTCACTATGCTGAATCCCAGTGCCTTGCAGCATCCAAGGAACAGTGGTGACAGGCTTCTTGACTTTTCTAGATTCAAAGAATGCTGTTTTCAGCATAAATGAATGGCATCCCAAAACCTATATTATGGCCCCCAAGAAAGTGGTGAAGAGGGATAATGTCATATGGAAGTTGACACTCATATGGAAAACAACACAAACACTATGATGATCCTCTTGGTCTCTGCAGGCCATGCTTGTCTCAGGAGCCACTGAAAGCTGAGGAAGTTTCCTAGACTCTCCTACAGAGTTGTGTGCTTAACAATCAGCATATTGTGAGCTAAAAATGCATATAGGTAAGTTTGAAAAACTTAGCCAAACCAAGATTAACAGAGCATTTATCAATTGTGTGTGATACATACAGATACCTGAAAAGAGCATTCTTCACCTTCAACAAGCCGGGAGTGGGTGCATCTCACACACAGTGGCTCCTAACAACCGTACTCAAACCCAATCCACCGGCTTCAGCACCTGAGATGTTAGCTGCTGCTCTGGCATTTCTTCAAACACACAGCTCATTTTCTGTGGGGCCTGGACACCACAGTGACCAAAGCCAAATCCCAAAGACAGAGCTCTGTTCTTTCTAAGACATCCCTGGTGTTTCTGGAGATTAGAGAGGACATCTTGGTTTAATCTGTACCTGTAGGTGCCCTCCATTCTCTGCCTTTGATCCTTTATCATCCTCCCTTTTCTTCTTCCAGCAAGCTCTGGCTACTGGCATCTAATTTTCAAATTATTGCCAGTTAATTTTCAAAAACAGCAAAGAATACTGGCTTTCTTTATAAATAAATGTGTTTTAGGTAAAGAATGAGAGACAATTTAAATAAAACATAAAAGCAGCAGTAGTAGCAATAGACAGCCCAAACCATGACAGTAGGACCAGAATCAGTTCAGCATCAGGTGGAAGCGCTGAAAGGGTGTCACCAGGATGAGTGACAGTGGCTGACAATGACTGATGGTGACTGAAAGCAACTGCAGGCGCCTGTCAGATACTACTGACAATTACTGACGGTCGCCTGCAGAGCTCCCAGGGAAATGCAGAACCTGGCACTGAGAGTATATGATCGCTAAGCTTCTGCATTTGTTCTGCATGCTCTAAAGACTCTCACTACACACATACAAACAAGAACTTGGTTTGCAGAATGGCTCACCACTGTTCTTTTTTTTTTTAATTTTTTATTTAACTTTTATTAATTACACTTTATTCATTTTGTATCCTCCCATAAGCCCCTCCCTCCTCCCCTCCCGATCCAACCCTCGCTCCCCTTCCTAAGTCCACTGATAGGGGAGGTCCTCCTCTCCTTCTTTCTGATCTTAGTCTATTAGTTCTCATCAGAAGTGGCTGCATTGTCATCTTCTGTGGCCTGGTAACTAATAAACTAAGACAGGCAACCTGTGTTGGTTACCTTTCCTATGACAAAACAGCCTGAAAAGAAGCCAACTTGAGGAAGGAATTCTTTTGTCTCACACTTTGGAGGGCTACAATTCATCATGTATGGGAGGAGGGAAACACAGCAGAGCTCCTGGGACTACTCACATCTTGGTGGATCAGGAAGCAGAGAGGGGACCAAAGGCTATGTGGGCCTAGAAACCCCAAGCCATCCACCCCCAAAACCCTACTTCCTTCACTAAGTCCTCACCTCCCAAAGCTTTCACAACACCCAAAACAGCATCATCAGTGGGGGATCAAGTACTCAAACCCATGAACCTGTTAGGGATACTTCTCATCCCATATACAACATAATCCAAGAAGCCTGCTAACTTCACAGCTGGGATCCCTGCACTATGCTAAGGGGTAGAATCACACTGGTCTAGAGTGAGCACTGCCTTCTCAGTGGCCCCTCCAGGGTACCCTGTCTTCCTTGTGATGCCTCTCAATATTCATGGGATCTCACATGGTGAGCTTCCTGCCCAGCCCCAGTGCAGAGTACAAGACTTGGTCAGGCTGGTCAGGAAAGTTTCCCCTGCTGAAGGCCTTCTATAGGCTCCTTAGAGGGTCCTCTACAGAGAACACCAGGACCAGTGCTTATCCCCACCCTCTGCATATGAAGAAGTCCAGCCCTGCTGGAGTTGTTTTGGGCTTGATAAAGCCCTCAAGTTGTGACCAAAGTCCCACAGAAAGAAAAGCTGATCTGGAAGACACAGAGAAACATACCAGGGCCCTGGCACACTCTCAAATCCCTTAGAAGCCCCTGGAAAGCCACATTTCTAGAAGCCACGGTATTTATTTTGTTGCACAGATTCCAAGGCCACTAGTCTGAAGCAGGGCTGTGATATCCTTGGCTTCCTCTTCTTCTACCACACCAAAGACAGTAAATCATGAAATCATGTCTGGGCTCCTTGAAGTTGGTGGTGATGTATGTCTGCCTCCTGACAGTATCTATGGCTTGGAGTTAATCAGCTTGAGTCCAAGTGTTTCTGTTCCTTGGGGCCCATTTAATAACTGCTCCAATCTACTTTCTGGAGCTCCCCTGCTCTCTTCCCAAAAGGAACCTACTACTGCTCCCAGATTTCTCAAGGGATCAACAATGATCCACAAAAGAACATGCAAGCTCTGGCAGAAGCTAAATTGCTTCACAGACATGCCTGCCCTCCAGCCAGGTCTGTTCTGGGCATGGCATGATTACAAGAGGTAGCAGATGCCAACTCCCAACAACTCACGTGACTTCCTGGCTTGCTCCTCTCCAGCATGCTCAGCTTGGATTTAGGAGTTCCCTCCTATGCTCCACAATGGAAAACTGTTGGTGTGACCCTGGTACTGGGACAGGTACCAGATATGCTGAGGGGAGAAGGTAGATACTTCAACTTTCAAGGTCTTTAACCACAAGGCAGTGGTGAAGCTGCCACAGGGCTGGTAGCATGCCGTGTCTTAAACCCAGGCTGTGAAGTTGTAGGTGACAAAATGGGCCACCTTGAAGTCACTGTGAAGCTGAACCCTAGCAGATGAAATAGGGGTGATTCCATATTGCTGCAAGCTACCTGGGCCTTGTCGGGGAGGTCAGACTTTGAAAAAGCTGAGAATTCCGAATTCATTCCTGCTCCTGTCCTGATTCCTTGTTTCTGACATGGTGGAGGCACAGATGCAGAAGTAAGAGTAAGACTGTTGCTTTTCCTGTTCTCCCTTGTAAATAGTTGCCACAGGCCTCTGGGTGTACCTGTCATAGCTAATCTGTCCAGGTTTGCCAAAAATTCCAACTTCCTTTTTATTTAAAGAAATGGGACATAGCCTTGATTAGTTCAAAAATCTGAGCATTTGGAAAGAATTGTCCTTCATGATGTAGTCATATCACTTTAGTTTCCTAGATGGGATCCTTGAAAAGGGTACTTAGGAGAGAATAAGGGCCTGGCATATGGTAGTTGCTTCAGAACATTCTGGAAGGATGAGTAGGATTTCTGGAGAATGAGTAGGACATTCTCCATTCACATATTCAGATGATCCCTGACTTGCAGTAGGGTTATATTCCACAAACCCATCATATGCTAAAAACACTGAAGCTGAAAGTGTGTTATGTAGCCCCACCTCAGAGGACAGGCCTCCTATAGCAAACCCCCACAGTGCTACCTCAGACCACCTGGCTCCTGATGAAGTTAGCTCTGCTGAAGTTAGCTATGCACCAGCACACAACTTCCTGAGGAGCAGGGCCTTCTTCACCCTCTTTCCCCAGTACCTGGCCCAGAACAGTCATCAAGAATTCTATCACTAGGTATGGTGGCACACACCTATAACTCCAGCACTCAGGAGAGGCTGGGGCAGGAGGACTGTGAAGGCCAGCCTGGGCTACATATTGAGACCCTGCCACAAATAAAACAAACAAACAAACAAACAAATGCCTATTGATAGATATTCTTCAGTGCTTACAGTCTTCTAGAGCAAGGCTCTACAAACTATGAGCTATCAACCATACCTACCCTACTGTCTTCTTCCAAAAATCGTTAGTGGATCTGAAACAGTCTGCCTGGGCTAGCAGAACAAAGCTGTGAAAGTACAGTTCTCAGCTCTGGGTGCCCAAGAGCAAGCTGCAAGCAGAGCGCACTTCTCCTGAGACCCCTCTACAGAGACTGCTGGGGCTCTTTTTTTTTTTTTTTTTTTTGCTGTGCCTTCATACCACCTCTTCTCTTCATCCGTTGGCTTCTCCCTCTCATGAGGCCACCAGCCATGGTGAATTTAAAGCCTCTCCCATGGCAAGCTAAGCTAAATCATTTCCTTAAAACCCTATAACCAAGTGCAGTCACACTGGGGTCAGATTTCAGCATATGAATTATCATATGGACACAAATCAATCTCACAAAACACAGTCTCACTCATTGCTCCAGTCTAGGGCCACAGAGTGCCCATATGCCTGTAACAGAGCCTGAAGCGTGGACTCTCCATTCCACACCTTGTTTAGCCCACCCTAAAGCTAGACTCCTCCTATGCTTACAGTCTTGATTTTCCTGTGTCTCTCCACAAGGAAGCTTCAGAAAGCCTAGTATGACAATATGAACACCCGTAATTCTCCGCATAATCATTGCTGGTTTTACCAACCAGCCCGGTTTTCCAAGAGCAGGAAAGCAGAGACTAATATGCACAAGCCCACAAACGCATGATTAAGGCACGTGCCGGAAACGAGGAGACAGACCACTTGTCAGACACCAGCCCACAATGGTTTAGCAGTACACATGGCTCGCTAACGCCACACTGTTCATAAATAGCTCAAAGGCCACAGGGGGATTATTCTGAAGATCTGGAGTTCGGTGTTACAGAGCTTCTACTATAACACAGACTGACATCCTATGTTCAGGCTTTTCTCATTGATACCTGCTGTGGGCAAAGACACCATTGTTTTGTTTTGTTTATTCGTCTTCTTTTTCCCTTTGTTCAGCCACAATTTCAATGAGAATCAAATGCTCACAGAGAAGGAAATGCTGAAGAATTGACTTTGATTTTATTTTTATATTCATTGCTGCTTTTGTCTGCCTGTATTCTTGTGCAAGGGTACTGGAACCCGAAGAACTGGAGTTACAGACAGTTATGAGCTGCCATGTGGCTGCTGATAATTAGGCCAAGGTCCCCAGGAAAAGCAACCAGTTCTCTTAACCACTGAGACATCTCTCCAGCTCCCAATTTTTAACTACAGATGTCAGCAGTGCTTTATACAAAGTTGCTCTTGCCTTTTTACACCAATAAACTCAGTTAATCTTCCTGACAAACTGACTGCATGGTAACCAGCATAGCTTCTCACCTTTTCTCATCCACTAGAGACAGACAGACAGACAGACAGACAGAGAGACAAAGTGCATGTGTGGGGGTCAGAGAATAACTTGTAGGAACTGATTTCTTTCCTTCTATTATCTGGGTTCCAGGGATTGAACAGGTCATGAAGCTTGGTGGCATTCACCTTTACCCAGTGAGCTCCCTTGCTGGCCTAACTCATTTAATCCCCACAACAAACTCAGGAGGGAGGAGTCACGATCACTTTTATATAATATTCTACAGATGAGGAAACCAAGACTGGCTGGGCACCTTAGCAAAGCCACACAGTCAGTGAGTGACAGAGCTGGGCCTCCTCCCAGGCTGTTACCTGTAGATCAGCTCCCAACCCGACCTCTGTGTCTCTTCTTTCAAATATAAAATATAAGGCCAAATCATATCGTGCTCCATTCACCAACTAGATACTCCCAGAATTAATAGAGCGGTGAGATGTTAAAACAATAATTAGCTTAGAAACCAAAAAGCTGGGCTTAGGTCCTAAGAAGTCACCTTTGAACCTGCCTTATCATCTGCACAAGGGTCATAAAAATCTTCTACTGGAAGGCGCTGTCATAGGATTCCATGCGAATGGCTGCCATTTTCCTGAGCATCTACCAATCCACTGCCTGCACTGCAGGAGACAGACAAATGCCTATCCCTGGTCCTGGGTGAGGTGTGGGGGATAAGTGAGTAAAACTGCCACTGCTTGTGCCTCATGGGCTTTCAATCACATAGCGAAGGACAATTAAGTGTTGCAAAAGTAGCCACAATAGTAACACTGGGATGCTGCTCCAGGCAGCAAACAGCCCATCACAAGAGATGCGCTAGGAACTGTCCAGGCTCGTAAGTGCAAGGAAAGAAAGTACCAGGCCATGGTCCTGTGTCCTAGTTAGGATTACTATCACTGTGATGCAACACCATGACAAACACCACTTAGAAAGGAAAGGAGCTTATCCTTCCATGTAACAGACCACCACTGGGACAAGTCAGGACAGGAACTCAAGCAGGGCAAGAACCTGTAGGCAGGAGCTGATGCAGAGACTGTGGAGGCGCTACTTACTGCGCTGCACTTCATGGCTTGCTCAGCCTGCTTTCTTATAGAACCAAGTTCTACCAGCCCAGGGATAGCACCACCCCCAATGAGCTAGGCCTCCCCATCAATCTCCTTTCTCAGTTGAGATTCTTTCCTTTCAGATAACTCTAGCTTGTGTCAAGTTGACAGAAAACTAGCTAGTACATTTGACCTCTTGTCAACTTGACACACAAACATATCTATTATTAAGCCATAACCTTTCCTTTCTTATTCTTCCTTAAGATCACACATTAATATCAACATTACAATATAAACATTCTAAATTTTTTAAATCCCACACTTAAAATGTCACTCTCTTTAAAATCTAAGTCTTTTAAAATTCAAAGTCTCTTAACTATAGGTTCCTATAAAATCAAATATTTTCTTACTTCAAGAGGGAAGAACCAGGGCACAGACACAATCTGAACAAATCAAAACCAAACTCCAAAAGTGTAAATAACTCAATATTCAATTATCTGGGATTCACTCACAATCTCCTGGGCTCCTCCAAAGGGCTCAGGTCACTTCTCTCGCCCTGCCCTCTGCAGCACACACAGCTCATCTTCTAGGCTCCAGCGGGCTCCACTCCACCACTGCCGCTATTCCACATGGTCATCCCGTGGCAATAGCATCTCCAAAATTGCTGGGATCCCTTGCTGCAACTGGGCAACACTTTCACTAATAGCCTCCCCTAGTCCCCTCTTGAGGGACTCCAGTCCTGCCACACAGTGTCAAGCCTCAGCTGCTCTCCATGACCCCTTCCTTCAGTATCTTCAAAACCAGTACCACCTGGATGACTCTTATGTTACCAAGTTCATCTGCCAACATGAGGTTCAACCTTGGCAACCTTGGCAGCCTTGATCCTCTCTGGTTAGCTTCTGTGTGCTGACCCTGAGGGAACACTTCCAGAAGACTTCACCTCAATGATGCTGGTTTCCTCTTAATAACAGCTGATTCATCAGCCCTAGGTAACCCTCATCCATTGTCCCAGCAAAGCAAATGTTTACTTTAGTGGTTCTGGTCTCTTTTTACTCACAGGTGATTCTTCAGCCTCAGCTGACTTGACACCTCATATTCTTCACACAAAAGGTATTTACTTTCCTCTGAATCTTCACATGCCAGACCTCTGCACTGCTTTCAAGATTCTTATTTCCCAAGCTCCTACAAAATAGTTTACTGTGCTCTCAATATTCAATGAATTTTCTAACCCAAAGTACCAAAGTCCTTCCGCAATCCTCCCGAAAACAATGTCAAAGCAATACCATAATATCCTGGTACCAAAATCTAGTCAGGATAGATAGACAGATGGACAGATAAGATAGACAGAGAGATCGAGGATTTACAGGCCATGGTTCAACAATGGCTATCAACCAGTGGAAGGTCCAAGAATCCAATAGTTGTTTGCTCCACAAGGTTGGATGTCTGAGTTGGTCTTCAGTAGACATGATAATCCTAAAGAATTAGCTTCAATGTCTAAAAGCAAACTCATAAGCCTCTTTCATCTCCATCCTCTGAGTGTAGCTAACACATCCAGAGAACCATTTTCCCCTAATTTGGAAGTTACGAGGGCCGGAAGTTTTTAAACAACAGAACCATTTGGAAAGCCATCCTCTAAGTCTCCAAATCAGGCATAATCATCTTATTCTCAACAAAGAGAGACATTGAACAAGACATAAGGCTTCAAGCTTCAAAGAACCAGGAACTCATACCCTGCATGCCTCACCTACCCTGAAAGGTTGGTCTTAGTTCCTGGCCAAACCTGCCTCCTGGGACATTTCATTTGCATGTGCATTTATTCCAAAAGTTCTTGTTGTGGGAACTGTTTTGCTAAAAAGGCACCCTTACCCATGGCTCAGACAAAAGGGAAAACATTGACATTCAGCTAGTTTTTCCTGTAAACCTCCACTAGGCATCTATTCTACACCAGCCACGGATAAGCATCAGAAATTGAGATGAATAAGACTGGAGTTAATCTCATGGTAAGTGCTGAGTTGGTCTTCAGTAGACATGATAATCCTAAAGGATTAGCTTCAATGTCTAAAAGCAAACTCATAAGCCTCTTTCATCTCCATCCTCTGAGTGTAGATAACACATCCAGAAAACCATTTTCCCCTAATTTGGAAGTTACGAGGGCCACAAGTTTTTAAACAACAGAACCATTTGGAATGAGGGAGGATAAGGCTCAGACAGGAAACCATCATTCGTTTATACATTCACAATTACTGAGCAAGCACAGCAACAGAGACTGCTAAACCCACCATTCCACCCAAACCATTCCTTCAGCTTTAGGTTAGTAAAACCTAGTAAATTAGGGCTGGACACAGGCCTACTAATTAATGACTACATTTGCCAGATTCCCTTGCTTTGTGACCTTACATGTAAGACAGTGGAGTTGTTTTAAGAGAAAGGCACTTATATAGACAACAGAAATAGGGGAAAGCTGAGTCCTTGGTCTTTTTTTTTATCTCATGGAGAAGAGCCACCCACCCTCTTGCCTAAACCTCCTGAAACTTGTACGCAAAGAAAGCAATGGCTCTTATATTGTGTTTACCCCAGTGATAAGCTAAGTTAATCTAAACTACGACACTCGTTGAAATGAGTCCAACTCTTGGCTGGCTCTTGTCCTAGGTACGGAATTGATAATCAATCTCTGCCTCCACAAAGCTAACACTCTAGCTGAAACAGACAACACCCAAGCATACAGGAAATTTAGGAACACTGCAGGAAATAAGCTCTATAAAGGCTTAGAGAGTGTGTGTTGTCTGCAATACCTTCTCAAGTTGCCCAGTGCCCAGACCTAAAGCCTATGGATCCAATGGCCTTGGGGAGACTGCCCCAGGCTCCCTGAACTGCAAGCCAACAGCCCTGGGATATTTCAGGATTGAAGACAGCAAGAGTGGTGCCATCTAAAGAGCAAAAAGGAGACAAGAAGGAAAGCCTCAGTCGGGAGATGGTTAAATGGGTACAGTACTTGCTAAACAAACACAAGGACCTGATTTCTGTTCCCCAGAACTGACATAAAATCTGGTGGAATGCCCTTGTAATCTCAGTATTGGGAGTACACACATACATACATGGATCCTGGGAACATACTGGCCTGCCAGTTCAGTTGAAACAATGAATTCCAGGTTCAATGAGAGACCGTGTCTCAGAAAATACAGTAGAGAACAACAGAAAGATACCTAATATTGATGTCTTGATCTCTACATCCACATACTCAGGAACACATACACATACGCACACACATAAACACACTCAGGCATAGATTGAGATGGTATGTTTCAAACAAAAGAAGATGTATGAGCAAAGGCAAGGGGATTTCTCTGGTCATCTACCCTGGCCCTTGGAATGGAGTCTGGTGAAAGTGGTTTTGACACCGTCTTATAGCTAAAGGGCTGAAAAGGTTCCGATGCTCAAAGGTTCTCAGAAATACAGAAAGGGCTCAACAATGCGCCAGTGGGTTTCA
Organism: Psammomys obesus; assembly: GCF_907164565.1. Classification (NCBI taxonomy): domain Eukaryota; kingdom Metazoa; phylum Chordata; class Mammalia; order Rodentia; family Muridae; genus Psammomys; species Psammomys obesus. The sequence continues at coordinate 3,049,922 of NW_026596415.1, forward strand.
AATAAAAGGCTTGATTTTGTGCCAAGGAAGCCTTGATTATAAACGGCCAGTCTTCACATCTAACTTTCTTTTCAAATGACTCAATTACAAGTCATAACTGGATTATGGTCTCCCAGGGATGTCTCATCTCATTCCCCGCCTCCCCCCATCTTCCACAGGCGTTATTTACGAAAGAACATACTTCCCCTTGGAGCATGCACTGCTTGCTCACAATTATTTTTCTCTGAACTGATGATTCTGAGTAAATCTCTCCTGCCAATGGAGCACTGCTCCTGACCACCCAGGACACGGAGGCAGTAGCATCACTGTGTGACAGGCACAAAACAGACTTACACGTCAATGTGGCCTCCTCTGATGTGTCGTGCTTCTGAAACTAACGCAACCAAGAGAGTGAACACACCCATCACTCCCATGATGCATCCCAGGTAATCAGTGATATGCTTTCTGTCAGCATGGAGTAGTTTGCATTTTCTATGACTTTCTATCAACAGAATCACACAGAACATACTAGTTTGGGCCCAACTCATCAGCAGAAAACTACTTGACAATTCATCTTGCAGCAATGTGTGCCAATGGTCCCCTGCTTTTTATTACTAAGGAGTGGTCCACAGTATGGACAAATCATGGTTCACATATTTACTCCATGGACCTTTCGGTTTTTCTAATTTGAGGTTACTCCTCCTCCTATTACTACTACTACTACTACTACTACTACTACTACTACTACTACTACTAATAATAATAATAATAATAATAGTAGTAGTAGTAGTAGTAGTAGTAGTAATAATAATAATAATAATAATAATAATAATAATAATAATAATAATAAATAACACAAAAAAAAGCTAGCTGCTTGCAAGGGCCCATTGTTGTGATACAGACAATTGAGAGCCAAGGCAGGTTCATATACTCTACACAGACACTATGTCTTCCCAAACCAAATAAAGCTGCTCTGATCTCTGGCACATGGGTCACCCAGGCATGGAATGCTAGCTCTGCCTTTGAAAGTGGAATGCCATCAGTCTGAAACATCTGTTTAGAAGTCTCTTCAGGGGGAGATGACTCACTCAGTGAAATGCAGGCATGACTGCACGCACATGCATGGGCCTCTGTGACCACCATGCCCAGCAGAGCATTGATCGGAGAGATAAGAAGGCAATTAGGTTCAACAGGACTCAGTATGCAGCTGGTTTAAACTTCAAGAGTCTGACCCCAATTAGTTTATTTTAAGACTATTTAAACAATACAATTTGGTAGAAAATTTTGCTGGTAACAATTAACTCAATATCATGTGCACAATAAAGGTTAAGACATTATTACATCAAAACTCTTTGAAACATACATGTGATATCTTCCATAAAGATGAGTTCTATAGATTGATTGAGAAAAACAATGATAAGGGCCTGGGGAGGATCTGGTGTGGTCTCGGCCACTCAGATAGTACAAAGGTCACCAGACTATAATAACCTCCACTCCCAGCCTTCTGAGTGGAAAACAGGTCATGCATCCTTCCCTTTGAAGAGACAGCCCTGTGTGTTTGTCATTCCTGGTTCCCCTAGTACTTACCTGTGAGCACAAGAAACTACATGCCTCCTACACACACACACACACACACACACACACACACACACACACACACACACCTCTAAATGCAGTGCCTGCATGACCTCTGCTATTTGAGCACATCAGCGGCACAGGGAAGCCACTGTCACCCTGCCACTTCTACATTTAACCCTACTTCCTCTCTGCTTGGTCCCTGCCTACTATGTTTAGGTCCAGAAAAGGAAAACAAGTATAACCTGGCATAGAGCAGGGACTTGAGTAGAACAGCTGAAGGACAATGCACAGGATTTCTGGCTAGTGACACACCAACCATATCAGGTAGTAACTCTATACTAATGTAGTCTCATGTCTCTGCTAATGGCACTAAGCGACATCTTTCTGTCATCTCTCTCCTCAAAGCAAGGGCCTTTAACTATTGTGCATGTCTGGCCTACAAGCCTAGCAGGTCATGACCCGTGTCTCACTGGCTCACTCTCCTTTTTACATGCAACAGACTTAATGGTCGTCTAATGGATTCTGACACAATAGGCAGCTTACATAAGCTCACAAGTAAACAACTCCCTGACATTCGTTGCTTTTGCTCATTAGATAAATAAATCTTTACATGTTGTCAAGACTCTCCAGCTGAGAAACTGATGGGCTTGTCTTCAATCTGCACTCATCCAGAAATACACTCTGTGCCACAATAGCCCTTGTCTCGCAGGCACTGCATCAACTTCCATCGCCCAAGAATTCAATGTATTTTCCTGACCACTGTTTATGCCAGGCACCCAGAGCAGTTACCAGCACATAGTAGGCATCATTAAGCACCCGCAGAGTAAGCCAACAACATGAAGCATAAGTCCTACCCGGTAGGACTGCTTGGAAAACTAAACTTGGATTCTGTGAGGGCCCAGTGAATACTGGTCTGTGTTACCTAGCCTTCAGGAACTAGGTTCAAGGCTGATCCCTATAAGAGGGACCACATACAACCCAGCACCTGGAATAAACTTAGGAATACCCTGTGTATCCCTAAAGAGATGTGATTAAAACATAAACCAACCACAGTAACACAGAGCAGTAGCTGCAGGTCACAGAAGCCATCCTGAGCAAGTGGCTTGAAAGAACACAAGCTGGTGGGAACAGAAGGATAGCAGAATGTCCTGCAGGGTGTCACCACAGTGGGGGAGTTGGAAGAGGCACGTGGCTGTAAAGCCAAAAAAACAACTCTCAGAGTGGAGGGAGTTGCTGGCCCAGGAGTCTAAGGCAAGGTTGGCTGGTGGGGCACAATGTTACTTCTTCAATAACCAATAAACCATGTCAGCACATACCAACAAGACTCATGCTCTTGGAAGAGAGCACTGTTCAGACTGGCCTTGAGTCATCTGCAGAATTTTCCAGGTTTCCAGGGCACAAGACTACTCAGGACCCTGCATGCCCTCCCCACCCCCACATTCTACCACAGGCAAACACCACAGGGCTTCTTAATCTAGATGCTTTCAGAGCAAATTTTACACCTACAAGATCCCTTACTCTGCACCAGACATAGGGTAAAGGGAAGAAAACAACCCAGACAAGGCCTCATGTGTTCATTCCCCACCCAACATCCACAAAACACAGGTGGCAGGAACCCTACTGCTCCATAAACCAGGCATGATGCCAGGAGCACATCTGTAGGCTACACTGGGGGACCTTCCCAGTGTCACCAAGTATCCCCAGCTCTCACCACCCTTATCCTTAAGACAGTTCTCAGTTGGTACCACCTTTGTGGTAGTATGCAGCTGCCACTTTAAGGAAAAAATGTGGACCTGGCATGGCCTGGGTGCCCTTTCCTTATGAAAGCAACCACCTCTCCAAATCCTGCTTGCAGAGCTCTCCTAGGAAACCCATCCCCACAAGAGCCTGACAGTAAGCTGCTGTAGGAACTGTAGGCTGAGGCTGAGCAGACGAGAAGGGCCTGACTCCCTCTGTGCTAGGACCAGAGCACGAATTCAGCCTGGGTCCTACCTAACACCATACTGTGCTCTAGCATGACTCTACTGCCCTCTGAGGGGACAAGTGACCTCAGAGATATTTCTGGGTCTCCACAGCTCTTTTAGCCCAAAGCTTTGATGAGCACAGAACCAATCACTGCCCATGCTGTGGCTAGTACTTGCATTGAGTCTAGTGGGATAGTTCACTCATCGAGTCTGCCCTTCCTTATTTTTATTTGAAGACATTAACTTTGGGAAGAACCTGTAGAGTGATGGGAAGGTTGTGTGGAACCCTTGTCTTTGTACCTAGAGGCCATGCCTTATACAGTAGCCCAAGGCAGCCATCACCCTGACACTTAGGTGTTACCTTCAGTTCCTCCTGGAGACAAGTGTGGAGCAGGCTCTCAGGGACACTGTCACACTCAACCTCGGCTGGAACACAGCAGCCATCTCAGAGCCTGTAATACTCTTCAGTCCAAGGTTCTGCTAACCCAGCAAGTTGTGAGACACATTCACATGTCTATTTCAAACTTGAACAGGTTACAGTTGTCAGCACCCTCCTGTGACATATTAAAATGATAAGTGATTTCACCTAATTTAAGTGGAAGCACTGTCCTTTCCAATTTGAAACCTAAGAACAATAATGAAAAACAAAACAAAACTGTCCCACCGTGGCAAACGTTCTCAGAGAGCAAATGAGTCCCATGTCAAAAGCAAATCAAGCAAATGAGGCACTCACTTTGGGCATAACAATAAGAGGGTGACTGAAAGCCCAGAGTAAGGAAAATAGTACTTCATACAATATTATGAAAAAATAAAAAGGAATCCTAAAAAATATCATGAAAAAATAGCAAACCTTCAAATAAAGAGAACATGATGGTGACTGTTGGCTGTCAATATGCTGGATGAAGAGATACCTAGGACAATGGCAAGGCGCACCTCTCTGCATGTTTCTGGGAGGGCATTTCCAGAGTGACCCACTCTGAATTTAGGGACACTATCCAACAGGCTGTTAAAAGACCATATGGCAGGTGTTGTGTCTGGAAACCAGATATGAGCCGCCCTGCTCCAGAATGATCTGCTCCCACTATGCTTGGGTGAGACCATGAGACCATGAATGGGCAAAATAACTCTTTTCTTCCCTAAACTTTCTCTCATGGACAGGTCATGGCAAACGCATGTTTGACTAAAGGGGATTCTACTTTACTTCCTCCCTTCTGCCTTCGGCTGGGGTGGGTGCTCAGCTCCACACCACTGCTCACATCGCATTCAGAGAAGCAAGTGACTTGCAAATGTGGCAGAGTCACTCCTAATGAATATGGCTTCCAGGACTGAGGCCTTGGCACTGTGCTACTAGATTTCTGCCATCCTGGAAAGGGCTCGCAGTACCAGCTTGACCCACTCCATTCCTATCGGTTCAACACAGGGTGGCCTTCACTTGTCAGGTAATTCTCTGAGACCCACACAAGGAAGCACATGGGGAGCTGGAGAGATGGTTCAGCTACTAAGAGCACTTGTTCTTGCAGAGGGCCTGGGATCAAGTGGGCAGCCAGAAAACTGTTTGGATCTCAAGATTATTATTTTTCTGAATTAAAATCTGTTTGCAGACAACTCAAAACTAAAGTTTCAAATAAAAGAACATGACTTCTTAACAAAGGAAAGTTTGTACGGCACCATTCATATGTCCAAACAGCAGAAAGCAGCAAGGCTGAGGGGAAAGAGAAACCTGTGCTCTCTAGTCTCCTGGCTCTTGCCACATGGGGCCATCAAGACATTTAAGTATAGTGAACAAGCAGCCACAGTGACAGACCCCAGCAGGGGCACACGGTGAAAAAGCAAATGAAATGCGTCCTGTGTTAGAATATCATAGTCAAAGGCAAATGAGATAGAGAGGTTGAGGTAGGGGTGAATGGGACAGTGCTGAGGGTACACAACTAGGAGTATGGAGATCAGGAAGATATCTAAAGGCTATCACAGCCAAAGCTCTTAGGATAAAGGCAGGCAGCCTTAACTCTAGCCTGGGGTACCTTGTCACTCCTGTTTTGTACAAGTCTCTCTGTATCTTGTTCACATGGGAAAGTGCACGTGTGTACACATGTGTAGTCCTCAGGTACATGCCAAGCGTCTTCCTCTAAGACTCCCCATCTTACCCAGACAACATCAACTCAGCTTGGCTGGTTGGTCAGAAGCTCCTGTCTCTGCTCATGTTCCTTCAGTGCTGGGGGGCACAGACACATGCTGCCATGCCCAGCTTCTACATGGATTTTGGGGGACCAAACTCAGATCTTCATGCTTGTAAAGCAGGCACCCATGAGCCATCTTCCCAGACCCATGCCCATCTTTTGCAGCATGTATTTACTAGTTCCTTCATTCCTTTGTTTCTTCATCTATAAAAGTGGCAATCATAAAACAATAGAGTTGGCATGAGGACTAAATGAAATAGCAGCACATGAAAGCACTCCCCAAAGAAATACTGATACCAGCATCACTATCTTCACAATGTCCTTCTACATCAGCCCTGTCATCATCACCTCCATTACCACAATAGCCATCATTTCTTTCTCACTGCTTCATCCTCCATCTCAAATTACCATACCTCCTCCACCACCACATCACCATCACCTCTATCACTGTCTCTTCTCCTTCTCCTACCATCATCACCTTTATTCATATCTTCCTCCAACTCCTACCACCATCACCTCTCCTATATTACTCATTATCACTCTCAATTCTTCTTCCTCCGGCTCCATACTCCATAACCATCATCACCTTTCCCTATCTCTATCACTGTATTGGCTTCATCATCTTCTCATCTACACCTTCCATCACTACCATCTCTTTCTCCATCATAATTTCTTCCTCCATTATCTCCTTACTTCATCCCTTTTTCCTCTACTACCACTACTGCCTCCTACATCACCATAAGGATAAAGATGACAAAAATTATACTCTTACCTGAGGCTACTTTAGACATTCTTGGCTCTTTCTTTACCTCAAGCCAACCACACTCTTCCTTCCCAATAGAGATACTACTTCCTGGCATATTGATTTGTTTCCAAACTTCCTCTTGGCTGCACATTTTCCTTTTCACCACATTTAAAAATATACTTATATACATGTCTCCACTTCACACTACAATAAAAGACAGAACTTTTTCTTCCCAGCACTGTACAGGGTGGGCATCAAGGGTTAAGTGTTCAGAGTACTGAGCTCTTTACTGCAACCCACCTGCCTCCTATTTTTTAAGAGTTTTCATCATCAGCTATGAAATCATGTATGAACCACTTCAGACAACATATATATATATATATATATATATATATATATATATATATATATATACTGGTTGTATCAGTTGTAAACTCTAGTTTCCACAGATTTCAAATAATCAGAAAGCTGATATAACCACATTTTTTATAGTGTCACACTAAGATAACTGATGTTCATAATTATGGCCCTGAGGCATGGCAAGTTCCTTAACTGCCTTCTAAATTATCGAAGATCAAATTATGTTCAGTTGCATTTTAGCGTTAAGTGTATTTTAATTATATTCTCATTCTTGGAGCATTAGTAACGCACAGGGCTGAAATAGATGATCTAGGCAGCTTTGTGAATAAAACATTCCGGATAAAGCTGAGACTTTCAGAATGTTCTCACAAAACTACACTCTATAAGCATTGTAGATGAATAAATGTGATCATTTATCAACAACTGAATTACACAGTAATATTGCTATGTTATGGTAAGAGTAATGTGAGAGACAGAAAACAGATAAAGGCAACAAAATGGGTCTCTGCTCCTGCTGAAAGAGAACCAATAATTCTAGTGAGCTTCCTAGAAGCCACTAGAAAAGAAGGTAATATGACCAGTGATATAATTCCCAAATGCTCAAAAGACATGACCACGTAGGTAAGAGAATCATCCCTGGGCTTTACACCCATGTCTCCACTTCACACTACAGTAAAAGACAGGAATTGTCTTCCCAGCACTGTACAGGGTGGGCATCAAGGGTTAAGTGTTCAGAGAACTGAGCTCTTTACTGCAACCCACCTGCCTCCCATTTCTGACAGTTTTCATCATCAGCTATGAAATCATGTATGAACCACTTCAGCTGACCTATATATTGTTCTTGAGAGGAAATTACTCATATCATACTCAACATAAGTGATCAACAGCAGCCTTACAATAGTCCCAAAGCAAACAGTGATGGGTTGAGTGGCAGAGACAGGAAGACAGCAAGTCTGGAGCCAGCCTGGGCTACACAGCAAGATAGCTTTAAAAAAATAATTTTTAGCTTTTGCTTATGGCTCAGTAGTGGAGTACTTGCCTACAAGTCTAATATGTACAATACACTGAATCTACAACATGAGATGGTGAGGAGAAGCAGAAAGGAGTGACGGTTGACAGGGAAAAGATAGAAAATGATTGTCAGGATAGTAGATGTATGAATGTGAATGTATGTACATGTACACACTAAGCATATATGTAATTGTTTATACATGTACATACCTTATGTATATGTAGGTATGTACACATATACATACTATGACTATATGTCAGTGTATATACATGTACAGTAGATAGTTGAACACATTTTATGTATATACACAAGTGTGTATATATATATATAATATATATATTTAAATATGTGTGTGTATATATAAGTGGTTATATATTTACTTATACTTGTATCTCTAGCCTTTAACACTTAGAAGGCCAGGGGTTTAGACTTCTGACAACACTGAAGAAGGCCGACAGACTGGGTGAGGGAGACAATGAGGACATGGGTAGTTAAGATCTATAAACTGCAAGGTACATGTCTCAGCCATGGCTCGGCTCTTGTTGTGCAGGAATAGGAGCCCAGTACCCCCAGATAATCTGATTTTTCTTTGCAAAGCATTTATGACATATGCACATACCTACACATAAGAAATAAGTGTATGCACTAACACACACATACATGAACACATACACACCTGTGGACCCTACACAGAACCTTTGGGCATGCCTGGGACTCAATCCCTAACGTGAGCCTCCTCGTGAACTGCAAAGCTTTTAGACACTATACACTGGTAAGATGACATTTAATTAACCCTAAAATGTGGCCCTGTGACACTCCGTGGTAGTTTTAAAAAAGGGATTATGTTGCTCTCCTTGTGGAGTTCCTGTCCTCTCTAGATCTTACTATTTCCCACTTCTTACATAAGATTCCATGCACACTGCCCAATAGTTGGCCATTAGTCTCAGCATCTGCTTTGATAGTCTGCAGAGCAGAGCCTTTCAGAGGCCCTCCGTGGCAGGTTTCTAGCTTCTTTCCCATTTTCTTCTTCTTCTGATGACCTTCCTCTTTGCCTTTCTGGATGGGGATTGAGCATTTTAGTCAGGGTCCTCTCTCTTGATTAGTTTCTTTAGATGTATAGATTTTAGTAGGTTTATCCTATATTACATGTCTATATGAGTGAGTATATACCGTGTCTGTCTTTCTGCTTCTGGGACAGCTCAATCACGATGATCCTTTCCTGGTCCCACCATTTACCTGCAAATTTCATGATTTCCTTATTTTTCATTGCTGAGTAATATTCCATTGTGTAGATGCACCACAATTTCTGCATCCATTCTTCAGTTGAAGGGCATCTGGGCTGTTTCCAGCTTCTGGCTATTACAAATAAAGCTGCTACAAATATGGTTGAGCAAATGTCCTTATTGTGTACTTGAGAATCTTTTGGATATATGCCTAGGAGTGATATGGCTGGATCTTAAGGAAGCGCTATTCCTAGTTGTCTGAGAAAGTGCCAGATTGATTTCCAGAGTGGTTGTACAACCAAGTACCATGCATGGAGATAACCTAGAACCCCTGCACAGATGGAGCCCATGGCAGTTTAGTGTCCAAGTGGGTTACATAGTAATGGGAAGAGGGACTGGCTCTGACATAATATGATTGGCCTGCTCTTTGATCACCTCTCCCTGAGGGGGGAACAGTCTTACCAGGCCACAGAAGATGACAATGCAGCCACTCCTGATCTGATGGACTAAGATCAGAAGGAAGGAGAGGAGGACCTCCCCTATCAGTGGACTTGGTGGGGGGGCATGCGTGAAGAAGGGGGTGGGGGTGGGAGGGTGGGACTGGGAGGGAAGGAGGGAGGGGCTTATTCGGGGATGCAAAGTGAATAAAGTGTAATTAATAAAAAATTAAAAATAAAATTTTTTTTTAAAAAAAGAGATTCTGTAGCACTGACAAAATGGCTCAAAAGGTAAAGTGCTTGCCATCTGTTTTAGTTTTGTTTCTGGCACTGTAATAAAACACCCTGTCAAAAGCAACTTAAAGGAGGATGGGTCTGTTTTAACTCACACTCCCACATTATATCCAACAGTATGGAGAAATTGAGGCAACAGGAGCTCCATACAGGTAAAGGTGGAAAGAAAATGAATTCAAACCCTCTCTCTCTTAGCCAATCCAGAGCCCAGTCCCAGGTAATGGTGTCAGTCACAGAGGGCTGGGTCTTCCCACACCAAATCGTACAACCAAGACTATCCCCCATAGATGTGAACATAGGCCAAGCAGATCTGGACAATATCTCCTTGAGATTGACTCTCTTCTCCTGTGATTCAAGAGTGTCAAGGTGACAATTAAAACTAACCATAAAGTCTGATGGCCTGACTGGATCCCTGGAAGCCACTCAAAAGCTGTCCTCTGACCTTCACACATGTGCTATGGCACACATGCATCTGCACTCCCACATCATACATATGCACAATAAAAGGAAAAATAATTTAAACAGCATTATCCGACAGATCCCAGCAGATACAGCCTGAGAGTCATAGGTCTCCAAAAGTCATACTGAAGTTCTAACCCCTGAATTGGAAAAAATAAGGAAGAGTGGGGCTCTGGGAAGTGATAAAATCAGAAAGACAGAACCCTTACAAATGGCCCTCAAAAGAGCTCTTTCTCCCCTAACCCCTGAGAACAAGCAAGAATGGACCTCTGTGATCAAGAAAGTGGGCCCTCACAAGATACTGTTTCTGTTATTTCTACACCGCCCACTTTATGACTTTGATAAAACTGCTCAAAGCCAGCAGATGACACAGCAATATAACTACTGTTACTGTAGATAACAATAGTTATCATGCTAGCTTCATTTCTGTTGCCATAACAAGCACCATGACAAAGCTTCACAGAAGGAAAGGTTGTGTTTGGCTTACAATCTCGATTATAATTCATCACTAAAAAGTGAAACAAGAATTCATGCAGCCAGTTCCATCAAATCCGTAGGCAAAACCTGCTGGCTTTCTCAGCACTCAGCTGGCTTTCTCCACTCTTACATAGCCCAGGGCCCATGGAATGGTGCCATCCACATGTATGATGGGTCTTCCCACCTGAAGACAATCAAGACAACACCTTACAGGCATTCCCTCAGTATAACCTAAAATAGATAGTTTCTCAAACTCGGTATTATATATGTAAGTCTTACCTATTGGTTTTTATAATTGTTTCTTACTGTATATAGTTTTTAAGGCCTTTTTAATTAGACAAAAAGGGAGAATTGTAATGGCATGGTCTGGTGCTTTGCATTTCATTATTTTGCTCCCTGAGGCCTGCTTGCTGTCTTTTACTAGCAGACTAACACAAACCCCAAGTAATGTTACCTCCAAATAATCTCTGATTGGTCTAATATAAGGCCTACCCACCTGCACAGGGCAGAAGTGAGGTAGGTGTGGTCAATGTTTGAGGGCTTGGAGGACAGAAGAATCATGGGAAGGAAAGAGACAAGAGGAGAAGAAGGAAGTGTGACCACCATGGATTAGTGTGGAGAGAACCAAGAGGCCAGGATGAATTTAGTCAGAGGATCAGTGGAGATGGAGAGAAGCAGCCCAAATAAAAAGCATAAGCAAGTATTTATAGAATTATGGGTGGGAAGTAGCCCAAAAAGCAAATGGCATGGGATGCGGGGCTGGGAGGTAACAAAGGGAGCTTAAGGGGTTCATACCTGCCCAGCTCCCTGTTTAAGGCATATTAAAAAATATAACAGGTATCTCTGTCTTTTATTGAGTGATATAGGGATAATAATAACCACCACAATAATTATAGGTTATTAATAATAAACATTTCTAGCTCCTTTTATTTTCTTCAACAACTCACTTCCTACCAGGTAATTTGCAGTTGTGGCAAGCTGACAATTAGAAGTAACTAGTATGGCTAGATTCTGTAAACAAAAAGCGTGGAAGCACACCCCCATTAGCTCAGAAGTCAGTTTCACAGGTAAAGCTAGTTGTAGGGGAGAAATCTAGCCCCAAGGTTCCTGCTCCTCTGGCACAGCTGAGTGTATCTGACTCTGGCCTGCTGCAGAGCCTATAGTATCCACTGCCTGGCCTTTTGCATGAAACACTTTCCTGTCCCCACTTGTCCTGGCATCTACTCTCCCACCTATCCCTAGCTCAGATCACTGGGTAACATGAAGAGATTCCCATGAACAAAACAGACACTAGGCACTTCCCTACAACATGTGCTTGGAACCACATTCTAAGCAAATCGGTTTTTTGTTGTTGGGTTTTTTTGTTGTTGTTGTTTTGTTTTGTTTTTTGTTTGTTTGTTTGTTTGTTTTTGTCTCTCATCAGAATCTGGCCTCTGCTGAAAACCCTTTGTTCAGGGTACAGTGGAGTATGAAGGGAAGCAGCTATGTCAGAAAAGAAAGAAAACTATAAAACTGACTATCAAGCAAAGTCATGATGTATGAAAGTGTTGGCTCTGAGTAAGATGGAAATCTTTCTGTCAGTGGGTCAAGGTTACTAACGTTAATACATCAGACTCTACTCCCAGAGCTGCACAAGTACATTGGCACTCATGCTGCCCACGGTGACTGGGTATCCATCATCTTCAGTGTGCATTCTCCAAGCTCAGCACTCCATGGGCTGAGGGGGTCACTGCCTTCCAGACTTCCAGCCATACATACAGTGATAGACAGGCAGTAAAAATGTAAAGCAGTGATTGGAGATGGTGATACTCCATCCAGAAAACAAAACACAGTGATGTGATGGGTTGACCAAATGGAATTCAATGTCAAATCAGGTTGGACAGCTGGGAAAGGCTCCCTGGGAGGGAACATTAAGTTGAAGCCTGGAAGGAATAAGAGAGAGAGAAGAGGGGGACTGAGCAGGCTCTGCTGATGGAACTGGAAGAACAGAAATGTACAGACTCCCTGGGAGCCAGACAGGTAGAGAGAGGCGCCATAACTAGGTAATAAAGTGGTGAATTTCCAACATGGGCAGCTTCTTCCTTGCCTTGCTGACCTGAGGCAAAGACCTGGTAGCTCCCTGCTGATGCTCTGGCACAAGTTCAAGACTTGATCGGGACAGATCATACAACAGTTGCCACCAATTATTCCTCCTATCTGTCTTCAAGCTGACCAACCCTAAAGTGGGGGAGGAAAACTCTTTTAACCCCCAAGCCTCCAGAAGAGAGTGGCCTTTTCAGCTTCCCAGACGGTCTCTGTGTCTGTGTGTCTTCTCACTCCCAGCCTCCTCCACCTGCTGGGTCTGCTGCTTGAGTTCTCTGTTGCTGCCTGTTGCCCTTCAGACGTTTCTCTGCCTCTTATTTCTTTAACTGGCAGAGAAAAAAAAAAACCCAAGCAAGATCCCTAGGTTGTATTATTTCTAGACTGTAACTAACATGACATTTTCTAGAGAGCTATGGGAGCTTGGGGGAGGGAGAAAGAGTAGGAGTGCTGTGGCAGGTGAGATGCAGAGGGAAGGCAGACAAGAGAGCAAGGACAGATTTGGAACGAGCTCAGGAAACCATAGGGGAATCTGCATGGAACACTGCAGGCATGCTGTTGTGGGAGGTTAGACTCCTCAGAAAAACTGGCTGGTGTTGGGGGTTGGCCTGATGCTTGTATTTTGCCGAGATCTGGTCACTTCCCAGATACACCTATCCTTGTTGTGTAAACCTGCCTAAGACATTATTCCTGATTGGTTAATAAAAAAGGCCTGTACCTGAGCAGGACAGAAGGAGATAGGCATGGCTAAGGTTCCTGGGCTTTGGGGGACAGGGAATCACAGGAAGGAGACAGACAAACCAGAAGAGAGGAGGAAGGAGAACGCCATAATGGGTTAGTGTGGAGAAGGAACCACGTGTGCTTGGAGCAAAAACTCCAATGGTGTGAAAATAAACACCAAGATGAAAAATATAAGCTAGTATTTGTAAGATTATGGATGGAAGGTAGCCCAGATAGGAATGGTTAAGGTGGATGGCATGGGATTCAGGCTGGGAAGTGACTGAAATGGTGTAGGTGGAATTATCTGCCCAGACCGAGAGGTTTTAAGGCATTTATAAAATCTAATAGGTATCTGTGTCTTATTGATTGTCATAGCATGTTAAATAACACTGCAGTAAAATTATAGGGCCAATAATAAACATTATATAGCCTGACACAATTTTATTTTTAACAACAGGCTGAATATATAAGTCACTGAATAATTAGATATATAGAGAGAGAAAAGAGGGAACTGGATGACTGGGGGTTTAACTCCAGTGACTAGCTAGGTGGAAGATAATACTAGTTACAAAAAATAGAGAAATGCAGGAAGGATGGTTTGGAAGAAAAGCCAAGAATTCTGCAGTAGTTCAGTCTGAAAGGCTTTTCATCGGTTTTAATAAAGGGCATTTTGCCACCATGGGATAGTTGGCAATGATGAGAAATATTTTGGGTTGCCACAATGAAAAGAAAGGGATACAACTGACATCCAGCAGACAAAGGCGAACAGCAGGTGTCACCCAACATCCAACAGTGACAGGGCAGCTTCCCCTAAAGCAAAGAATGACCCAGTCAGCAATGTCAAGGAACCAAAGCCTGTGGAGTTGCTTTAGACATGAACAGCACCTGCCAAGCATGCTGGGCCCTATAAGTGCAAACATCACAAGCTGGCTAAATAAATGCGTCCGGAACACAGACAGGCCAGTGCCTACAGGCATATGCTTTGTCTTTTTCCAATAATTTCATTTGCTTGTATTATAGTCCCTCCCAGTATTGTTTTTAGCTGCTTTGTGGATGGAAGGACAATTTTATGAATGTTAAGAAGGCCTGAGGTTAATGGTGCTAAATGAAAACTATCAAAAGCAGGAAGTGGTTCAGAAACTCTTTCCTGGGCCAAACTTGTTCAATGGTGAGCAGTGGAATGAGGAAGAAGAACAGGGGAGGAGGGGTTTCAGATCTAAGGGAGCTAGAGAGACCACCAAGATGAACAATGACCAGTGATCTAGCTGTGGGGCATGACAGATATGGTTGGAGTCTAAACAGGGAGGTTTCAATAAAAGGTCCTCTAACACTCAGAGAAACATAAGTTCAAAGTGCATCACTAGCAGTAATGAATTATTGGAAAGTCACAATAATTTTTTTTTTTTACTTATACCAATAAGAAATTTTCAACATGTAAAAAAAGATACATGTATTGCATTGAGGCAATTTTTTTAAAGATTTATAATTCTAAATGTGTCTTGGAAAGACCTAGAGGCAGAGAGGGATGTAAGAAGAGACTAGAGAGAGGAGGACAGAGGAAGTAGAAAGCCATATAATATAGGATAAACCTACTAAAATCTGTACACCTAAAGAAACTAATCAAGAAGGAGGACTCTGGCATAAAATGCTCAATCCCCATTTATTAGGCAAAAAGGATGGTCATCAGAAGAAGGAGAAAACAGAGAACAGGACAGGAGCCTGCCACAGAGAGCCTCTGAAAGGCTCTACCCTGCAGGGTATCAAAGCAGATGCTGAGACTTATGGCCAACCATTGAGCAGAGTGCAGGGAAACTTATGAAAGAAATGGGAAATAGTAAGACCTGGAGAGGACAGAAGCTCCACAAGGAGAGCAACAGAACCAAAAGATCTGGGCACAGGGGTCTTTTCTGAGATTGATACTCCAACCAAGGACCACTAATGGAAATAACCTTGAACCCCTACACAGATGTAGCCCATGGCAGTTCAGTGTCCAAGTGGGTTTCATAGTAATGGGATCAGGGACTGTCTCTGATGTGAACTCAATGGCTGGCTCTTTGATCAGCTCCCCCTGAGGGAAGAACAGCCTTACCAGGACACAGAGGAAGACAATGCAGCCACTCCTGATAAGACCTGATAGACTAGGATCAGAAGGAAGGAAAAGAAGACCTCCCCTACCAGTGGACTTGGGAAGGGGCATGCATGGAAAAGGAGGAGGGAGAGTGGTATTGGGAGGGGAGGAGGGAGCTGCAAGGGGAATACAAAGTGAAGAAAGTGTAATTTAAAATATAAATTAAATAAATAAACAAACAAACAAATAAAATATATAGAGAGAGACATATACACATGGAGAGACACAAACCACATATACACAGAGAGAAACACACATATTATACACATATATACATAGAGACACACACACCACATACATGTACACACACACAAATTCAAAAAGAAAATTATTTTAACCACCTCGGTGAAAGTAAGGAGAGGACAGCAGAAGTCAGTTCAATCTACTTTACTAAAGAAACAGACTTGGCTGGAGAGATGCCTCAGCACTGGCTGCTCTTCCAGAGGTCCTGAGTTCAATTCCCAGAAATCATATGGTGCCTCACAACCATCTATAATATGATCTGATGCCCTCTTCTGGCAGGCAGGTGTACATGCAGATAGAGCATTCATATACAGAAAATAAATAAATCAAAGGAAGGAAGGAGGGAGAGAGGGAGGGAGAGAGGGAGGGAGGGAAGGAAGGAAGGAGGACTTTGCCCAAAACAGGGCAAAGTTGTCAGTGTGCAGTGAGGGTGGCAATGAGGGTGGGACATGTTAAAGCCGCCATGAGAGGGAGGAGAGACTTTTGAAAAGCACCTGTGGCCACAGAAGAGTAGCTGGCAGCCAGCCCTGGTGAGACTGAGCCTCTGCCCTGGAAGCAAAGCCTGTGTGCTCCATCAGAAATCCCAGCTGCCTCTGTCAGCAGAAGCTCCAGAAAAGGCAGAATGGTGGTGAGAAATCAGCCACATGGGGTGGCCATGAGAGATGGCTATTTTCTGAAAAATGAAACTAAGAATATCTCAAGTGACTTGGCAAGCTGAAGTTCTTAGGTTAGCAGGAAGAGGACAAATGTTGAGGAACTCTGGAAGCCTCTCTAACCAAGACTAGAGACAAATCAGGCTTTTGGCCAAGCTCTGACCGTGGATACAGAGAACATGGCCCAATGAAGCCAGTGTCCTCACTGCTCAGAATCCTTCTCAAGTCCATCATGCGTGAGAAGAGTTGGAGAAGCAAGGATGAAAATGAAACTACCTTCTCTGTGGTTCTTCCATGCCTGAGTTCAGAGAAGTCCAGAGCATGCTCTTGGGGGGCAGGGGGTTCTCAGCCACTACAGGCCACAAGAAAAGCAAGGAACAAGCCTGGGGGTGCAGGCAGCTTTAGGCTACGGTTGAAAGGGCCAAGATCTATGCTTCATCCCAGAGTGTGGGTAATCAGGCAGCTGCAGGGAAGAAAAGGATGATGCTTCCTGTTGGCACAGCCTGGAGCCACCCAAATTCCCATACAGAAGTAGAGAGTAAGAAGCATGAATGACAGTGGAGCTCCCAAGCCTTGGAGTAAGACAGGGAATCTGCAGACACCAAAGGTGGTCCATTCTCCTCAGTGAATGGCCTGGCCACTAGTCTACCAAAGAAGGAAGGCAAAAGGGAAAAGTACAACTGGATTGTCTTGTATGACAGGACCCAGGACTAGTCACCTCAGGAGTGACACTAATTCTATCCCAGAATGTAATAAGACAAAGGGGGGCCCCACCAAAGCATGTGCCTCTCTGAAGAAGGGGAAAGTGGCACATGTAATTGCTCACTTGACCTACAGATAAGGTGATAGAAACAGTAATTCCCTGGGGCTGGGGATATGGCTCAGCTGCTAGGGTGCTTGCTGCATGCATGGAGGTCTGGGTTTAAATCTCCATGGTGGCACAGAAGTTCGAAGTCAGCCTTAGCTACACAGAGAGTTTGGGGACAGCCTGGGCCACAAAAGATCTTGAAAAAAGATGTTAGTAAGGGAGGGAGGAAACAAGGGGAAGACTGAAAAGATTATCCTCAGGTTGTAATTAAGGATGAGGCCTGGACACACACCCAGAGCCCTGCTGTTGGATCTTCCCACTATGGCCAGTGTAGAGACAGACCACAATCATCTGTACTGTGGACACTGATGTTTCCATGGAGAATGGCTACGAGCTTCAAGTCTGGACTCTGACCCTGCCTTCTACCATCAAGTATTTGGCTTTAAACACCTGAGAGCTTACAGGACTGGAGCAGTACTGTACAGAGAGTGTAAGAAGTAAACAAGACAGACATATCAAGTGCTCAAAATAGGCGTGGGGTAAACAAGCACAGAGTAAATGCAGCCAGACAGTGCACTAGAGACCTCACAATCACCCAGAAAGATGAACACAGCTTCCTGAAGAAGTGGACTCAGGATTGACAGACATGACCTGTTTTGTTTTGCTTTTAAATCCACTCTAGCACAGCCCCAAAGTAGATTAAACAAACAAACAACAACAACAAAAAACCCTTCAATTTGTTCTTTCTACAAAACTACTTGATCAAAGCAAGTCATCAGATGAGCTACACAGTTCATTTGATTCATTTGCTCTGTAATAAACTGAGAAGAGTCACTCCCAGTCCAACTCCGAATCTCTAGTAAGGTCCTCTGGTGGAAGCAGAAATGGCAATCAGCTTTACCTCCAACGAGAGTCCTCACAGCTCATGGTGACAGTTTTACAAAGCCAAATGGATGTATGACCTGGGAAGTGATGGACCTCAGAACTGGGTCAAAACAGCACCACATTGCTCCATGGCTGTGCCTTGGAATCTTCCAGTCAGTCACCCTAAGCCTCAGGATCTAAACCTACCCACTGTTCTGGGTAGGTCTGAACACCAAACGGCACAGCCAGTGTGACAGTGAACATAGTAGGTACTTAGTAGAGGATCTCAGTAACTGATTGTGATGGCACACACCTTTAATCCCAGCACTTGAGAAACAGAGGCAAATGGATCTCTTTGGGTTCAAAGCCAGCCTCCTTTATATAGTGAGTTCTAGGACAGCCAGGGCTATATAGTGAGACCCTATCTCAGAAAGAGAGAGAGGTGAGGAGTAGGGGGGATCTCAATCACTTTAGTTTGTGTTTAAATCATTCATTTTGAGGTAAGAGGGTTTCGGGTGAATACTCCTATTGTTGCATGTATGTATGCCACTCACACACACCTAAGTGGTCAGTCAAACCTCTGATCTTTATAAATCTGACACCAAGGCCACCTCACTTTGTGCCAATCTCATGGTAAAAGAGAGCAGCAGATGACAGAAGGTTTTAGAACCTTCAGATAAAACAAACAAGAATGTTGCACTATCAGAAGCCAAGCTCAAGCTTGAGGATCACATATCAAGGGCCATTTCTACAGTGACAGGCACCCTGAAGCAACACCTTCCCAGACATTTCCCAAGCCAAACTCTACCAAGTATGGAGGCAGAAATCTCCACATAGCCCCTCAGAACCCAGAGCAGCCTTCCCACCTTTGCACTACCAGTTTGCCAGACAAAAGAAATCTTCCTAAATGGATTAGAAGCAAACAGCTGACTGGGTTTAGAAAGAAATGTCTATCAAGTGGCAGAG
Source organism: Psammomys obesus (assembly GCF_907164565.1). NCBI lineage: Eukaryota > Metazoa > Chordata > Mammalia > Rodentia > Muridae > Psammomys > Psammomys obesus. Next base: position 3,069,088 of record NW_026596415.1, read on the forward strand.
AACAGTCAGAAAGGAGTCGCGGGGGGGGGGGGGGGGGCACGGTCCCCATTTGCCTAAGTTGAGGAGGACTGAAGCAGAGAAAGAAAAGGAAGAGCTTCCCATCATACCATTTTCAGAAAAAAAAAAAAAAAAAATTACCCAGGGCTGGAAGATGGCTCAGTCAGGAAAGTGCATACCTTGCAAGCATAAGGACCCAAGTGTGATCCCTAGAGCCCACAGAAAGCTTCCCAGCCAGTGGCAAATGCTTGTAAACCCAGGACTAGAGAGGTGGAAATGAAGGAGGGTTCCAAGGGCTCACTGAATTGGTGACCTCCAGGACAGTGAGAGAGACTCTGTGTCAATGGAGGCAGATGGCACAGAAGCTGTCCTAGGGCTTCACATGCACACAAAAGAAACATTATCATATCTAAAACCTAAAAGATTCATGAGAGGAATGATGAACAAAGGAAGGTAGTGAAGGAGTGAATGTGTGCAAAGTACAATGACACATACCTATGAAAATGTGATAAAAAGACTATTCTGTATGCTGACTAAAAAGCAACATTAAAAAAGACAAACATTGCTACTAATGAGGAACTGAAGGTGTTGTTCCGGTCTCACTCGTAAGTCTCTCAGCCAGCAGTACAGACAGCCTCAGCTCCTCAAAGTCGCATATTCTCTTTCTGCAACCCAGACTGCCTTCCCCCACCCCAGCTGACAGGCAAAGGATATGCAAACCATCCCCTCCATGGCAAGGTCTCATGTGCTTAGGTCACTGTTCATGTGATGCTACAGCTGACAGTTGGGTGAAGAGTACTCTGCTGGTAAAACAGAGGACCCAAAAGCAAGGGAGGTTTATTCATCTGCTCTGTACTCATTTGTTCAGTCATTTGCTGAGAGCTAATTAAGCCTGAGCTGACAATCTCCTTAGCACCCGTTCCCTATCCTCTGTTCCCCACATCTGATCAGGGCTCCCCTCTGTCTTAGCACAAAACCAGACCCTGTGGTCACATGAAGAGCAAGCATGTAGCCTCAGCTAGGTTGCTGGCATGAAGTCAGAGCTTTGGCCAGTGATTAAAGGGAAACTGAATGTGAACCTGGAGGAAGACATCTGCTCAGGGATCACAGCCATCTGTGGACAGAAAGGGAAAAGCTACCCAGAGTTAATTCAACCCAGAAATCATAGAGGCAAGGATGGAAGAGAAAGAGTGGCCTAGTGACCTAGCTCACATTCCCAGAGTCAGCTAGCCATACCCAAAATCAGACTTTGTCCTGGTTTGAATATAGTCAGCACAGGCTACGTTCTTCTGCAACAGCAGGCACCTCAATACCTCCCTAGCTGAATGGATAAAATCCTACTCCTGCTTTTACAAAGATTATTCCAGGTTCAGCAACAAAACAGCAACCCTCCCTTCCAAGCAGCAATCTTGGAACCCAGACTAGTACCATCTTGTCACTGTGCCACACAGAATTCATGGCTCTCAAGTACCCTGTGAGGAAAACAAGAACCAGGACACATCCCCTAATTCTTCCATCCTCCAGCCTGGATGGAAGAACTCATAGAATTCATCAGTTCTACTTAGATCCCTGTGGCCTGAACAAGTCACATTGTCCCAATTCATGCCTAAAGAACACTGGAAAATGTACCTCTCCATCTGTCCAGAAAGAGAAAACTGAGATAGGACTTAATAAACAAATGCGTTGTGTTGGCCACAGCCAGTTTGATCCAACCATCATTTATATGCTGTTTAAATGATAGTTACCAGTGAGATGCCATGGCTGCTGCCGGATGCTAGGGCTTTAACAGTGTAGAGTGACCGTGAATGGGACACCTCCACCGCCATTGGCTGGGCTTACCGCAGAGAGGACTCTACTGTAACAAAGTGTAACAAAATGAGAACACAGTCAAGAAAAGGAAAGAAAAAACCTGTCCCATCAGGATTAGGACAGAGGACACAAAGAATTCTGCAAAACACCTGGGGACTGAACTCAGTTTACAGAAGAACAGAGGGGTAGCCAGAGATTTCCAGGATGACTTTAATTTAAAAAAATTAAAAAAAAAAAAAAAAAAAAAAGGTTCAGTGGCCCAGCCTGCCATGTATGGGATTACAGGCATTCATTACCACACCTGTCTTCAGATGAGGTCTTAAAGATGGAAAAAAAAAAAAAAAAAAAAAAAAAAAAAGGGTGAACAAGGAACGATAAGGAGGGAAAGGTATATGGAAAAAAGGAATGGGGGTTGAGTTAGAAAAGCATCCCCAAGCCCTGTGCAAAGGTGTGCATTTGAGAAATTGAAACAAGGTCTAAGTAAGGTGAGAAATATGGCTGAAGAAGGCAGTGAGGGTTTATTAACATACAACTCAGTGGCCTTCAGATGCCTTTCAGGTACAAGTGAGTCACTGAAGAGCCAGAGAGCCAGCAGAGACTTTCAGCACGAGGCTGACAAACCTTGACTCCACAGGCACATTAGCTGCCTGCTCTCTCTGAAGGTTACAACTCCACACTTAGGCCACAGCCTAGGGGAGGAGAGGTTTATCTAGCTCGTCAGTGTTCATGGCAGCCCTGTCCCTCCCCAGGCACACCCAGAACCAACAGAACAGCACCCATCTCCTGAGCTTCTTCTACTAAGACCAGACAGCTTCTGCATAAAAGGAAAAATCAAACAAGGGCCCAAAATAGTGAAGGGCTGAAGAGCTGAAACCAGCCACTATAATTACAAATATTTTTATCTGACGCCCAAAAAGGAGCATTGGATCATCTTCCAAGTGTGTCTCTATGAACAGAAGCTCATCTGTCCATTCTCAAGTACTCCAGACTCCCAGGTCAGAAGAAGCTCCAGATTTGAGGCCCCCACACAGGCAAAGCTACTCAGTGCAGGAGGTAGAACGCACTGTTCCAACAGGAGGGCATAGAGCCATCCTCTGCTGAGCAACACTGCTCTATGAGGCCTGACTGAAGGCACCCATGAGATGAAGGAGAGAGTTCAGCAAGGCCCAGGCTCTAGCACAGAGGCAGGAGAGAACCCTGAGAACACAGGCAGGTGATTCACCCCTTCCTGGCGTCAGTTCCCTCAGCTGTCTGTAAGGATGTAGTGAGCATAGAAAATCCATACACTGCAAAACACAAGGACTAGGAACATAACGAGCCTTCACTGGTACAAAGCATTACTACTGTAGTGTTTACAGTAGCCTTTGTTCAAGCACTGTCACCTGAATGTAACACACATACAAAGAGACACAGACACACAGACACACACTCACACAGATATACATTCACATACATATACACACACAAAGACACACTTAGGCACACAGATACACATACACACAGAGACAGACATGGAAAGAGGAGAGGTGGGAGTGGGGAAGAAAGATGGGAAAGCCTTCAGACTAAACTGAACATAAGAGCTCTACCCACTAACTGCAAGTGTGGGCCTTATTTGGACTCTTATTCAAATGTTACTGTTACCCGGAAATGTAAACTCTTACTAGGTATTTGATAAGATTAAAGAATTGCTGCTAGCTATGAAATATAGAGGTTTTTCTCTTATTTCTTCCAAAGCAAGGTCCTTTTACGGCAAATAAAGTCCACATGACATCAGCCAGTGAAAGGAAAGACTATGCTGTACACTCTTCTGTGACTTCAAGGCATGTAGGGATTCATCACCTATAAAGTGTTTAAAACACTGATGGGGGACTAGGGAGACAGCTCAGTCAGTAAAGTACGTGCCACGCCAGCATGAAGGCCTGAGCACTATCCCTGGCTGCCACATAAGAAGCCAGTGTGGAGATATGCAGTTGTGATCTCAGCTCTGGGGAGGCGGAGCTTGCTGGCAGCCAGTCTAGCTCATTCAATGAGCTGCAGGCCCCATGAAAGATCCTGTCTCAACATAAAATAGATATAGAGAAAAACATCTGAGGCTGGCCTCCGGCCTACACAGGTATGTGCATGCACACGTGCACACGCAGACACACAGAGCCCTATGGAATGCAGGTGCTTTCTCCATCTTCAAGGACCTTCCCCAGTGACCTAGTCTTTCCTAAAGCTACAGTGGAGGCCTAGAGAGGCCACACCAGGGAAAACCTACAGGTTGTGGTCAGACCCCAATCACTCAGTCTCCAAGGGACAGGAATAGTGGGCTCTGACAGACATGCCTTCCGTTCTCTAGAGGTTGGCTAGTTGTGCTCACTAGCTTTTAACTGATTTTCTAAATTGTAGGATCCTAATGTTTTACTATGTGAGTGTTGTCAGTCCCTGAAGTTTTGCTCATGGGTAAAATAAATAATGTGTTAATGACAATTTTTCCCATCACAATGGCAGAGTTACTGTTAAAGCCTAACCTGGTAAAGCCAGATTAGGGATCCACCTGGAGCTGGAAACACACACATCCATAATTACCCAACGCAGATAACTGGACATGAATATCACCTTAGCAAAACACAGATGTTCCCAAAGCAGCTGGGAGTGCACACACAGTGATGCCAACATTTGCTTCACAAATTGGCACTGACAGGCTCTGCTCTGACACTTTCAGTGTAGTCACAAGTCATTTTCATATAAGATAGGAATGGGCTTCTAAATAAAATACCAGCTTCAATGCAAGACTCAGGAGAAAGAATATCAACCCGAGGTCAACATTAATCTGATGCTCCAAATAAAAAGCATGATGGAAGATTTTGTTTATTTTCAAGTCATGTGGTACCAAGTGATCAGGCTCTCATGTTATGTAAAATGGGAAAGTATTTGTGCATTCAGCAGTATGAGGTACACAGGAGGTGACAAAAGCTGCCAATCAAGGCAGGCCAGTCAAGAGTCATGGGAAAGGAGTTGAGCATGAGAGACAGTGAGCACAAAGGCCACAAAAGTAAGTGGTATCTAGTGGTCTTATGCATACAGAAGGCCTCTTACACGATGGGGCACTGGTGGCAGAGAAGAAAAGTAGATTGTATTGGGAGAAGAAACGATGGGTTGTTTTATGGTGATGGTTGAGTTTTTTGTTCGAGTGTGTGTATACATGTATACTTGTGTATGTATGTTCCTATGGTTGCATATGTGTGGCCATCTACATGCAGGCACAGGTATGTGGAAGCCAGAAGTCATTTCTCAGGAGCCAACCACCTTGCTTTTTGAGACAGGGTTTCTCACTGGCATGGTTAAGGTAGGGTGGCTGGCCAGGGGATCCTCCTGTCTCATCTTCTAGCACTTGGGTTATAAGAGAATACCACCATGCCTGTTTTTGTTTTGTTTTAATCTGAGTTCTGGGTTTGAACTCAGGCCCTCATACTGGCATAACAAACACTTTACCAGCTAAGCTGTCTCCTCAATCTCTTGTTGGATTTTTTAAGACAGAGTCTCACTATATAGTCCAAGGTGGGATGACGAGTGGACAATATCATACCCAGATGAGGCAGGCTCTCAATCTAAGAAACAAGAGAACCCCTTATCGCAATATCTGGTTCAGATGAGGAGCTGCAACCTGAACAGCACTGGCAACCCAGCAGACATCTCCAGGTACTAAGATGGGCTGGGAATCATTGCTCACTGTTGCCACCGCTAAATAGAGGCTGCACTCCTGCACAACTCAGGATCCATGAAGCTAAGGAGGACAGACTGCTTGGAACTCCTGTTCCACCAAGACACCAGCCACAATAAGAAAGATGAAAAGAGCTTCCTCGTGCCTGAACCAGGTTCTACTTAATTTCCAGAGTAGACCTCAGGAAGGGCAACTGGTCACACTCCTCCTAGAGTCTGAGGCTTAGAGAGGCTGGACAGGAAGTAGCAAGCCAGAACTCCTCTGACATGTGGTATCAAGAGTCCTCCAAGCCACCAGACTCCAAAAGTCAATGGCAAAAAGAAGGATCAAACTCCAAACGCTACCCACATCTTACAATTATTAGAGGTCAACCACCAGAATAGACTGACCAACTCTAGGGAGATTAGGAGAAACCATAGGAATTACTTAAAAGAGAGAGAAAGAAGAGTCTTAGATGAGTCTTGGATGTATCTAATGTCTTTGAACTTCAAAACTTCTGGTGAGAAAAAAATCTGATGTTTCAGATCTTCAAGAGAGAGGGAAGGTTTATAAAGAACCTTGTGAGCTTCATCACTGGAGCTCCAAAGGAGGAGGAGGAACAATGCACAACAGCTGCCAGCCTCTGAGGCACTGCCTTTAAAGACTGCTCCAGACAGTTCATGACTCCACCGTGCCGAAGCTTCCCCAGGATCACAAGGCTGGCCTCAGGGGCGGGAAACTGCCTCCTTAATCTGTAAAACCTTTGCCAGGTTTGGGGCTAATGAATGGCCTGCTCTTTCCACAGCTAAGACACTGATGGCTTTGCCACTAAAGCCACTGTGTAGTGAAGGAAATAGAAGAACCCAATCTAGAGAAGTAAAGGCCATTAAAGGATCATCTAGGCCTCAGCCCATCTTTACCAGCTCTACCAGAGGACAGGAGGAGAAGGCAGGCCGCAGAGAAGACACAGAGGCTGGCTACTAAGAAGATGCTCACAAACTTGTGTAAGGGGGCAGCTGCCTGCTGCCCTGGGTCCTCACCAGACTAAGCTTATCTTCCCCCACCCTGAGCTCCAAGAGGAAGCCTGCCTCCTCTTATCATGATGGAGACTGAATCTGGGGCTTCAGTCATACCAGGCAAGTGCCCTGAGCTACACCATTAGACATTACCCGTTAGACATCTAATTCTTGCCATCGTACACGTACTTCATAGGGAACCTGAGTCCACTCGGCAGACTGTTATTGGTGTTGCATTTGCAGAGTACCAACTGTGTGCTGAAGCTGTGGTAAGTAACAAATACACGGCCAGGAAGGCTCTGTCCACATTATCTACAAGTGTTGGCTATTTACACCAACTCAGGCAGCAGGGCAGTGCTGTGGATTCCCTTTGTAAACTTTATACATTCTTCAGGCCAGTGTCCAGCCCTTGCTTGGGGAGCTCCAGCAGCCAGGCTGGACCACTGCAAGTTCTGCTGCTGGGCTCCCCTTCATCTTTCCCTGGGTGCCCCCTCTTCAGCTTCCCTGAGTGCCACACCCTGTGGTCCCTGAGAGGATGCCCTGATCATCAAGCTGTGCTGCTAGCCTCTCTATACCTCCAGACAGCAACACCTCAGGACTCCAGAGCAGCTGAGGCCAAATCTCCACAGCCCAGGCACCTGACATCAGACTCTGGAAGAAACTGAAGAGCTGAAGCCACAAAGAAAGCAGCAGCACCTGAGGCCTCAGTTATGGCTGCTGCTCACAGGGAACTCAGGGAGGGAGGCGCCTCTGACCAGAACTAGTCTGTGAGCTCCATCACTATCTCTGTGGCAACATCCCTTCTGCTCCATTCCCCAACCCCCACCCCAAAGCAGGGAGCTTTACATGGTTTGGCACTATCAGCCAGGGACCAGAACCATGAATCTGACCTTTTAGTATGTAAGTTAAGAAAGTTGTTTAGCTTAGAGTTCAAATCTGTGTAAACCCCTTGAGGCATGAGTTAATAAGCCCCTCCCCTACACCTCTCTAACAATCATAATGGCAGTTCCAGCCTCTAACTGTCACAAAGGCCATTTCTAGCCCCTCAGTGGAACCCCCTCCCAGATTATGATAATTTTAGGTAAAAGTTCTGAACAAAAATCCACCAATCCCTAAACTCCCCCAAGCTCAGGACTTGAAATCCCACAATCCTCACTCTAGAAATCTCTGCCATGGAAAGCTGTGCCCCCTAAAAATTCCTATATAAAGGCTGTGCCTGCTCAGTTCTCTGCTGCCTTCTCTGGGAGCAAAGGCAGCCACCCCTGCATTTGTCCCTCTTCTCCTGGATTTGTCCCTCTAAAAAAATATTTTTCAAGAGATTTGCTGGCTGGTGTGACTCTGTCATCGAAACAAGCCAAGAATCTCAGAAAAGAAGAAGGGAAGAAGTAGAGTGGGGCTGAGGCTCCTGAGCTCAGGTGGAGTTAGGGATACCCTCCCCTGGGAGCTATAATGCCTCTGCTGAGGAGGCCTGCTCTCATACCTGTCCTGGGCCTGTGTCTCAGGATGCCCTTCCACTGGGATACCTTCTCCATCTCATAGCTGTGTGGTTCCTGAACTCCTGAGTCATAGGACACCCTCCATCCAAGCAGGAAGGACAACACCAAGGAACTCCCAGCCCGGTCTACTTTAGGTCACCACAGCATATAATAACACAAAATATATGTGAGACATATTATTGCTCTCTTCTAGAGCCAGGGCTTGTGGTGACCGCCTCCTCCAGGCCCAATCTCAAACACTAACGCTGCACAGAATCCATTAACTGCCATTGCTTGTCCTGAAGTATGGCTACCCCTCTCCTCCCCATCTCACTCTGTAAATACCACCAGTGACTGTCCCTTCTCTTCTGTCATATGAACCCTTTTCCCCTTCAGTGACCTCAGCTGCCCAGAGCATAGGCAGAGGTTATGAGTTGCAATACAGTTCTCTGATTAACTTTTCGAAGCTATAATCAGTAGCCAGAGAGAACGGAGACTTCCCAAGCCTACTACTGGAACTACAGGACACACTGGAGAGAGACACGGGATTATAGCAGCAGTCACATTACCCAGGTGTTCCCTGCCAGATTACCCTACAATTGTCACATCCTTCCTTTATATATCTGCTCCCTGTGACAAGATACCTGAAAAGAGCAACTTAAGGAAGGTTTCATTTTTGCTCTCAACTCAGAAACCATCATGACAGGGAAGCCAAGGAACCTGAGACAGCATGCCTGTGTCAGAAAACAGAGAGGAATGCTGCTTCTCGGGCTTGCTTTCTCCTCCTTATTCAATCCAGGCCATGGAATGGTACTTCTCATGTTTAGCATGGGTCTCCCCCAGTTAAACTAACCTAGATAATTCCTCATGGGCATGCCCACAGACTTGTCTTCTAAGTGAGTTTAGATCTTATTGACAAACAATATTAATTATTGAATTTGGTTTCCAAAGTTTAAATCACTGGGTTTCAGAAACAACCTGTAATGAGTTTGGGTTTGTTGCTGGGGTTGGATTGGCTCTGCCATTCTGCAGGGCAGAAGCCCTGTACACGTTAGCTGAGTGTTCCCCCAGAGCCACACCCAGCCCTTCTACTTCAGTCTCCAGCGTTCACTGCTCACCCACAAGTAACAGACGGCTTCACAGTGCTCATGGGGCACAAAGCTGCCCAGGTGCTGGATTACAGGCCACTGAGTACAAGCGTGTGGTGTGCATACAAATGGGGACAAACTGCATACTTCTGAAGACAGACACTGAGACAGCATGCTCAGGAGTCTCTTCACACTGGGATGAATCACAATGTTCGCAATCCTCTAAGTAGTCATAGAACTGACATAAAAATTCTCCCTCTTGGTCATGCTAAGAAGGAAAGATGCACCCACCAATGCCAAAGTTTCCACCTCCCACTGCATTAGCTCCCAACTCCACTTCAGAAGTGTTAATCACTCTCTGAGTAAACTCCACTCACTGTAGAATAATAGAGGAGCATCACAAAGAGCTTCTGAAGGGCTCCATCCACAGGAACACAAAGGTTAGCAGAACACTGGTGCAGGACCTGCTAAAGCCATCACAACTACAAGAACAGACAGGAGTATCCTCCTTCCTGATCAGAAGGAAAAGCCATCTCTAGAGAAACCACTACCTGAGGGGCTGGAAAATGACTCAATCTGTAAACTGCTTGCCACATAAGCATGAGTACTTCAATTTGATCCCCAAAACTCACATAAAAAAGAGGTGTGGTGGTCAATCTCAGTGCTGAGGAGGCAAAGAAAGGAGAATCCCTGGGACTAACTGGTCAGCCAGCTTTACCAAACCTGTGAGTCACAGTCCAGTGACAGACCCTATCTCAAAACATCAAAGTAGGGAATTTTGCTTCCACATGCTCATGAACAAACACACATGTGCACAAATAACTGCACACATACATACACAAGGAGAAAGGAAGGAAGGAGGGAGGGAAGGAGGGAGGGAGGGGAAGGAGGGAAGGAGGGAGGAAAGGAAGGAAGGAAGGAAGGAAGGAAGGAAGGAAGGAAGGAAGGAAGGAAGGAAGGAAGGAAGGAAGGGGGCAATGGGGCACGGGGGCAAGGGGGCAAGGGGGCAAGGGGCAAGGGACACTTGACATGCTGTGGTTGATCTGGAGCTACTATGTATCCAATGTCAATTGCTTGCCCCCCAACATCCTTACTGTCCTATGAGGAAATTATCACGTATCCAAAACGATGTATGAACCTTGCCTTCCCAATTATCCCTGACTGGCTAATACAGTTGTTGACAGCCTGGCTGGGCAGAAAACAGGTAGGCAGAGTAAAGTTCACAGGCTTGTGGGGTGGGAGAAGGACCACGAGGAGGAGAGAGGAAGGAGGAAGGAGGAGGTGGCCAAGCGTTAGTATAACCAGGAGCATGTGACAAGAGCAGCCTGCTCTGAGGACTGGCCTGACAGAGCAGAAGCAGCCCAAGTGGATCATGTGCACGTATTTCTGGGGATTTGGGATGGGAAGCAGACAAGATAGCTTAGAGGTTGATATCTGCCCAGCCTTAGTGCTTTAAGGTTTATCATGAATCTAGCAAGTTTCTGTGTCACTTATTTATAAAATAGCGGGTTAAGAAATAACTGCCACATATTAATAACTAGCTTTAATTAATATTAACAGAATAATTCCACACAAGAACATGTTTACTTCTGTCTCACATGAGTCTCAGCACATTGATCAAAATCAACAACTTTAGTGTCCCAGATAAGGAAACTACAAAAGGAAGAAAAGGAAGCTCAGGCTGGCAAGAGAAAATTTAGCCCTGTAGCACTAGCTCTGCCTTCCCAGTGGCCACTATGTTCAGGACAGTAAGATGCAACTTCTTCCGTGACCTGATCTCTGCACACACGGCTGAGGCTGGGACAGAGACGGAAAACTATAACATGGTCACAGTGGATGGTGACACAGTCTTGGCACACCTACAATGAAAAGTTCTCTAACCCACCTGCCTCTCCAGACACCTCTCCACCTCTCTCTTTGTCCACTCTGTTCCTCCAGCCTGCCTCCTTCCCTATAGAAGTGTTTGTCCTTGTTGTTACTTCTGCACAAAGTGGGGAACAGTAAAACCCATGATGAGCTCATAATGAGCTAATGGTGCTTTCTTGGTCTTCTCAAAGCCAGCTGTGCACCTGCAGGAAGCTACTGCATGGCTGCCACCATGTATCCATGACCTGTATATCACACGGCACCCCAGACTCGTGTGCCGAATGCTTGGGGAGCCAGCCAGCTGGTGGGGATGTTGTGGGAGGTTGTAAAATTCTAAAATGGAGAAGGCAGGTTATGGCCCAATCCTGGTTCTGGCTAGAATGCTACCAGAGTTGAGGTTACAGCCTGCGCCCACAGGAGCCACCCACCCTTGATACATCAATTAAAACAAATTAACAGTGGAAACCAGAAAAGGGAAATGTATTCAATGTTGCCACACTGGAATTGGAGACAAAAAGGTCTAGCGACATCGTCTTGAATCCATCTACAGGATCCTAAAATGCAGTTATGGTTTGAGGACAGTGAGAGAGTTGTTGGTATCCAAGCAGTCCCCAGCCTAGGAGTGGTCTGTCCCAAACCTATTGGGCATCTCCAGCAAGGTGGGCAGAGAAGCTCTCAGTGCTGTGTGAACCTCTTGCTGGGAGGCAAGTTTCTCCTATGGATGGTGCCAGGCTTTCTTTTTGCCCAGTGTGAGATTCCTAGAGAATACGAGTTTCTTGGAGTCCACTGTTTCCGATAGAAAAGTGAGGGACACAAGTGTCTGCACAAAAGTATTTTCACTCCTACCAGCCAATTAGAAGAGCTCTCCAATTGGTGGAGATGTGAGGAGTCTCAGCTGCCCCACCATGATGAGCCCACGATAAAATAAATTCTCCCCTCTCCTAAACGCCTCCTTCAGACACCTTATCACAGTAACAGAAAAGCAACTACCAGCACTCCTAACCAGCCCCAACACAAGGTCTCTGCCACAGCTCCCACTCACTTTCACTCTGGTGACCACTCCACACACTTCCACTGTGACAGCCCCCACTCCACCCACTTCTACTCTACATCACTCACTTTCACTCTGATAACGCTTTTCCCCCCTAGCTTATGAACTCTTCTTTCATTGATTAAAATGGCACAGTGCAGTCTTTGGGAGAATTTAAAAATATGTTCCAGCAAAGCCTCCTTATCATTTACCAATAAAAAGTTCTTAACATAGGCAGGACACAGTATTAACTAAAACCCAGGCAGCTGGGCACATGTTATGTTTTTGTTTTGTTTTCATTTCATTTCGTTTTGTTTTCCTGAAACCGAGTTTCCCTGCTATCCTGGAACTCACTCTGTAGACCAGGCTGGACTTGAACTCACCAAGATCCAACAGCCTCTGCCTTCCTAGTGCTGGGAATTAAAGGCATGGGCCACCATTGATGAGTTTTCGAATTTTTCTTAATTATATCATTTGAAATGGGAAGACCCACCTTTAATCCCAATCTTTTGAAGACACACTTTAAATCCGAGCCATACCTTCTGTTGGCACTCAAAATAAGGACATGGAATAAGGAAGCTCTTGCTCTTTGTCTGCTTGACCTGATCTAGCTGGCAAGTCCATTCCTTCACTAGCATTAGAGCATGCTTCTGCAGAATTACAGAGTATACTGAAGACCAGCCAAGAAAGTCATCAAGCCTTGTAGACTGAACAACTACCACATTGTTGGACTTTGCATTGGTAGACAGCTATTGTCGGACTAGCTGGACCATAACCTGTAACCCACTCTAATAAGTCCCACTAAGATAGATAGACTGACAGATCATTCATTCATTGACGTCTGTTCCTATAGAGGACCCTAACTAATATAACAACACTCATATAGGAACTGTTTCCCACTCCACCAAGGGCTTTCTGAGCATAATCTAGGGACTCAATAATCTGGGTCTGAGGCCACCACCCAACACAGTCTCATGACCCCACTGAGAAAAGCATTTGAACAGAGTTCTCCTGGCCCTGGTTTCTGATCCTTTTTGTCAAACTGCAGCTTGCCTTCTCCTAGGCTCGCCTGAGTTAGGACTCAAGTTGCTTGTAATATCACTGTCCTTCTCTTACTTAGGAACCAAATTTTAAAAAAGCACAATGAAAATGGTGGCCTGGAGCTAGAGGTGTGGTTCAATGGCAGAGCTGTGCTGCTCTCCTAACAGCCATGCTGTAGCATGTGAACCTAGCCCCTACATACCTACACACACATACCACATGTACATAAACATAAAAAATGAAATGACTCAGTAAATGTTATCAAATAACCTTCCATTACTTAGGTGACTTGCAGATGACTGGGTAATATCTTTCTAGACCTCATCTGCAGGTGTGCCCCAGTGGCACATTTTGTATGTTATTTTTGTTGGACTTCTTCTATCAGGGGAATGAACACACACTGGAACCAAGATACAGGTAAGTGCAAATGCTTTAAGGAGATGTAACTGTCAAGGCTCTGTGTGGAGTCCTCAGACCACTGCTATCACCACCAAGGTCTGCCACCTCCTCAGAAGCTGCTCTTTTTACTACATTTACATCTTTCTTTGTGTTCATGTGCGCATATATGTGTGGAAGCCAGAGGACAACCTTGGGTGACATCTTCAGAAATAACACTCATTCCTCTTGTTCTCTTACTGGTCCTCTTGTCCCTGCCTCTACTCTAGTGAGATTACGAGAGAGATTACTTGGGATTGTTTCTGACTCGTTCTAGGACACAGTCTTGGATCGTCAGGCTTGCACAGCAGGCACTCTGACTGAACCTTCTCCAGCCCTGAGAGAACTCTAGTGTTACACGTTCATGTTCTCGCTCCTGCTTACCTGCCACAGATGCCAAGTGTTTCTAGCTAAGTGATGCTTTTCAGAGAGCCACCCTTCCCTTTTCTCTCAAGTATTCTGGGTTATCTTTTTCTGTTTTGTCTTTTTGGTATATGGTGCTAGCTGGCTCCTATAGCAGGCAGGTCCTCACCCGGGTCATGCCAGAACAGACAGCATTAAATAACCACAGCATCGAGAAGAGGAGTCGTGAGACCCACCTGTGCAGCCTTACCTCAATGAGCTTCCTCTCATAGGAGCTTGCTAGTTCCTCAGCAACTTCCCCGGGCTTCTGTTCAGGGACTGTAACTTCTGCATCAGCGTTCCAAAGACTGGGTACCACTTTAAGAAAAGAAAGACATTCAGTTAAGTGTATTACCATGCATGGAAAACTACTCTCCCCTCATTTTAATACATGTATTTATTTTTTATGTACACATGTGTGCATGTGCACAGTTTCTCCAGAGAGAAAGCTCTGTATAAGGAAAAAGAATCACAATTAGTAATTACTTAACACTACAGAACCCTTACACAAGTATACAAAGTGAGGGATGGTAAGGGGTCTTTTGAAGGTAGAGGGGTGACTGGAGTTCTGTGCAGGAGTTCAGAGAGCAACCTCATCACCCTGGAAGTCTTGGAGGAAAGAAGAAAATCTCAGCATCACACAAGCTCATGCATACATCTTTCATATTTGCCAAACTTCATTTTCTCCAACAAAAAAGAAAACGTATTCTGGGAGGTGGTTCCTTCCTACAGTTTGCTTGAACAATCCTGGATGTCAGGTCCCAGGCTGTGGTGCTTTGAATGTAAAAGGCACCCACAGGCTCATATGTTTGAATACTTGGTCCCTAGTTGCTGGAACGCTTTGGGAAAGATTGAGAAGTGTGACCATGTTGCAAGAGGTGTGTCACTGTGGATGAGGTCTCAAAAGGCTCAAGCAATTCCCAGTGTTCTCTCTGCCTTTTGATTACAGATCCAGGTGTGAGCTCTCAACTATTCCTGTGCTCTTGCCTCTGCTCTGCCATCATGGACTCTCTGTACTACAAACTCAATTAAATGCTTTCCACGGTGCTTTGCTTCTGGTGTTTTATCACAGCAACAGAAAAGTAACTAGTACAGAAGTAGAACCAAGAGCCATCCATAAAGGCTCCTTAGAAGAACATCCAACGGCCTTGGGAAAGTCTCTGACACCAGTGTGTCACCACTGCAAGGCCATGCTAAGGGAAATTAGCCCCAAGCCATGATGCACATATACTCATCCATGAGTATATACTGAAGACCAAATAATTAAAGCTAGGAATGAGCCAGGCAGCTGCAAAGGAACCCGAAGAGCAAGAGCAAGACAGGTGTGCAGCCCTGGACAAAGAAAAGGCCCAGTGGCATGTTTCCCAAGTGTGGACCATGCTCCATTTCTAGCATATGCTGAGAGGTGCAAGCCCTGAATGCCTACCAACCACAATGGGATTACACTGGGGCAAAAGCAGGAAATGCAGTAGTGGCAGGTGACAGGGAGCTGCTTCCAGAACGGAAGTGAAAGCACTGGGACCCTTCCAGCTTCACACGAGCCATGGCTGAGCTTCAGTGACCAAGTGGCCATTAGCAACAGCTGGGCAGCTGAGAGAAGAAGCAAGGCTGACAATGAAATGCCCCACATTCTGAAACTTTAAGTTGGTTTTAACTACTGTAGGGAGCAACACCTAACACATTAGGTACTTGAAGAAAACTTACAGACTCCAATGAAAGATGTTCAAGGGGCATGTTAAATTCATTTCCTTTAAAATATTAATTATCATTGTCCTAAAGAAAATGGAACAGTGTGGAGGAAATGAAATGGCAAAAACTGTAGAAGCTGACAATCAGGCTTCTTTACCTGGAAACAAGAACTTGGATACAAGTTATGTGACAGGCACCAAAATACACTGTGACTCAAATGGAATGACTCACGAAAGATTGCACACTGCCAGCCACACACACATCAGCCTGAGAGGCAAACAGGGATCAAAATGCACCAAAGGCAACAAGTCCAACTGGTCTGTTGTGGGGAACAGCTGATAGGTCTGGTCTGAGAGAAACTTAGGATGCATCACTGAGAACAGACTTGCAGTTAATCCACATTGACCTTGTGACAAGTATCAGTCTCCTCCCAACACTACTGTCCCTGAACAGCAGGGACAGGTCATACATCTCCTGAGAATCCTGGGAGCTGGAGAAGAAAGGCCTGAGAAGACTCTGCCAGGGCTGTATCCAGCAATGTCATAGCCAGATTGTTCTGTCAGGAAGCCAAGGAAATATTCAGAGTGCTTCCTTCTACCAGCTTTCTAGTATTCCGCCCAACCCCAAGGAGACATAAAATTACCTTGAGTCAAGCACTTAGGATGAAAAAAAAAAAGCATGACTTGCAAGAAAGACAGCCTAGCTTCAGGAGAATTTCCCACGTCAAATACCCAACATCCCTAGAGACAAAGAGAAGACAGCTGACATGACAAGAAGAGAGTACTGTCCTAAAGGGAGATGGGCAAGCACACTAAAGGCAAGACAGGTGTGTTCAAAGGAAGCCATGACGGCAGAAATGGAGCATGGTCTACAAGGGAGAGGGGCGGGAACATTTGCAAAAACAGAAGCAGAGGCCCCAGAATGGAAACAACCACAGAACTGCTAAGTCAAAGGAGAAACTAGCACAGAAAATAGAGATTCAAAGATCTGATTTAACAATTGTCCAGACACAACTACCTAAACAAAGAGCAAAGAGCACCCAGCACAATGGGGAATGAAACACCTCAGAAACGGGGAGAGCCAGGGAGGGAATAGACCTCTGAAGAGGAGGGAGGATTTCCACCATGACAGGAAACTAGAAACTGCAAAGGCCTCTTGAAAGGAGCACAGCAGCCTGGGAAACAACTAGACACCCCTACCACCCGGCCCCCCGCATCCCCGCACAGCACACCCATCCTCTGGAAAATCAGCTCTGGAATTATGTATCAAGCAAAACCATGTAAGACACACAACCCAAAAATACTTACACCCCACACACACACCATAAGAAGGAAAATCTAGGAATAATAAATATATAACCCAAGATAAGAAATCTAACATAAGAGAGTCAGAGTGTTCATAAAAATCCAAACGTAAGAAACTATCCAGTGACCACCAACTGATGAACAGATATAAGCAAAGCAGTTCATCCTGACAGTAGGATACAGGTCAGCCAAGAAAAAGTAGGGTCCAGATCATGCTGCAACATGAATATACCTCGAAAGCAATGTTCTAGTGAAAGACAGACAAAAAGGCCACACTCTTTGAGTCCATGTACATCAATCAAGGGGAAGGAAGTATGAAGGGTGTATGAAGGCTTGGTATGCTCTGAAGGGGGGTGAGCATGTGCTAGAACTAGTGATGATGGTTTGCAAAAGAGTGGTGTACAATGAAAGGATTAATTGTAAGGAATGTAAACTTGGTCTCAAAATCAATGCCTAAGAATGGGTGTGTGTGCCTGCAATCCCAGCATTCCAGAATCAGAATCAGCAGAATCCTGCATTTCAGGATAGCTTGGGCTACTCAGAGAGATGGGGGGGGGGGGGCACACAGGGAGAAGGAGGAGGCAGTGGTATTCCAAACTCTTATTTTAAAAGCAAAATAAAAGCCTGAATGAGAACGTATAAACCACTAAAACAACTAGACTCCTAACATCAGCAGAGGGCAACAGGGGAGCCTGCCTCAATAAGTGAAGGACAGGAGTGGTACTTAAATGCAGGGGTTTCCCCTGTAGAAAAGCCTGTGGAACTCAGAAGTGATGAGTATGCAGAACACCAGGCAAAGCAAAGCAGAGGAAAAGCCAAGTACAAACTGCAGTGAAAACAAACTGCCTGGTGGGACCTGATGGTTTGGCGTGTTTAGACCCACAACAGCATGGTCACAGAACAGCTGGTGTGATCGTGCCAAGGTTAAGAATCAGGTGCAAGTGTGTGCTTTGTGAGGCTGAAGGAGTCAAAAGAAAACTTTACACTGAGAACCAAATGTGCTTACAAATGAACTGCCAACTCTTAGGAACTGCCCACATCCCAGACCCAGGTGCTCCCACAGCCGGCCTTCAGCAAGTCAGCGCTGCAGCTACATCAGTACCCACTGCCAAACGCAGCACATTTCCATTCTTGCCATGAGTCATATACGCTTAGGAAGGCCCTGCCACCACACACCCCATACTTGTCCCCATCAGAAGTGGCCTTTTGCCTGTCCCCAACACATCAATAAATCTCTTGTATGAGATCTGTTACATGGTGTGATTTCTGCAGCATTTCTCGGCCCAGGTCAGTCTGTAAAATACTCTTCTGCTATAAAACCCTAACATTGGTGCTGAAAGCCAGTCGGTAGGATATCCTGGTGCCTACATGGTCCTCCTGGGGTCTAAGCTGCACTAGAACCTTATCCCATATCTCCACTGGCAATGGATCCATCTTCAATCACTTGGCTCTCCATCCATCACCAGCAATCATTGAGTGATCCCGATCGGTCAGCATAAAAGCTTCCCTGAGTCTGGTACTCTCGTAGGCAAAGGTACCCACCTCTGACTCTTTCCCTTGGGTCAGGCTTGGTTTTTTTTTTTTTTTTTTTTTTTTTTAGCTCAATTTTCACCTTTTGGCTTCATTTGAAAGTACTGGTATCAGGTACTGTGTCTCCTCGGGCTTTTTTACCTTGACCTCAGATCCAGTGCAATGATGATTCACTAAACAGCTGTCTCTTCCTCTTTCTATCCCCCCTGGTTCCTGGGAATATATTAGACTACAGGCATTAAACATTCCCCTCTTCCTCATCCATGGGAATGGCCTTATGTCATCATCCATACAAAAAAGACTCCAAACCAGGCCTTCCCAGGCCACAGAGGAAGAGGATGCAGGCAGTCCTAATGAGACTTGATAGGCTGGGGTCAGCTGGAAGGGGAGGAGGCTCCTCTGTGAGGAATAGGGGAGAGGGATGGGGAAGAAGGCAGGAAGGGGCTACAGTCAGGATGTAAAGTGGATAAATTATAAAAAGAATGAATTCAAATTATTAAAAAGTAAAATAGTTCTTAATCCTGAAAAAACAAACAAAAAACCCAAGAATCTCTACCTGGTAGGTCTGAAGGACTCCAAATTGATTTACTCTTGCAATAAATTCTGACCTCAGTGCCCTGAGATAATCAATCCGAATTTGGGACCACTACCCTAGGTCCCAAATAGGATCTATACAAATCCTGCAAGTGGCCCGCCTTGGTTTTGTCTGGTAGACTCGTACTATATAAATAAATGTCCTGTCTTTAAGTTACCATTCCTAGATCTGTTGCAAAGTGGTAGTGGGAGCAGGATCTCCCAGGAGGGGTGGAGGAAGCAAAGGAGCAGAACAGCTACAATGTGCACACACCCATTCTCCCCGAAACTTCCCCTCAAAACCAAACTGCTGATGCACCTCCCTTCGAGTATGTGAGAATGGTTTGTTTCCACTGGCTTCTGCCACTCAAAGTTTTAATTAGAAATCCTGGAACCACTTTTTCTTCTAACAGGTTTGGTGTATCTGGTTTTATATTGAGGTCTTTGATCCACTTGGACATTAGTTTTGTGCAGGGTAATAAGTAAAGATCTATTTGCATTTTTTTACATGCAGACAGCCAATTAGACCAGCACCATTTGTTGAAGATGCTATCTTTTTTCCATTGATGGTTTTGGCATCTTTGTCAAAAATCAGGTGTCCGTAAGTGTGTGGGTTTATTTCTGGTCTTCTGTTCAATTCCATTGATCCACCATTCTGTTTCTATGCCAGTACCATGCAGTTTTTATCACTGTTGCTCTATAGTACAGCTTGAGATCAGGGATGGAGATACCTCCAGAAGATCTTTTATTGTAGAGGATTGTTTTAGCACTTCTCAGTTTCTTGTTATTCCATATGAAGTTGAGAATTTTTGTTTCAAGGTCTGTAAAGAATTGTGGTGTTAATTTGGTGGTAATTTCATTGAATCTGTAGATTGCTTTTGGTAAGATGGTCATTTTTACTATCTTAATCCTGCCAAGCCATGAGCAGGGGATATCTTTCCATCTTCTGATATCTTCTTGAATTTCTTTCTTCAGAGACTGGAAATTTTTTTCATAGAAGTCTTTGACTTGCTTGGTTAGAGTCACACCAAGGTACTTTATGTTCTTTGTGGCTATTATGAACGGTGTTGTTTCACTAATTTCTTTCTCAGCCCTTTTGTCTTTTGTATACAGGAAGGCTACTGATTTTTTTTTTTTTTTAGTTAATTTTGTTTCCAGCCGGTTTGCTAGAAGTGTTTATCAGCTGTAGGAGCTCCCAATAGAACTTTTGGGGTCACTAATGTATACTATCATATCTTCTGCAAATAGTGATACTTTGACTTCTTCCTTGCTAATTTGTATCCCTTTGATCTCCTTTGTCTTATTGCTCCATCAAGGGCTTCAAGAACTATGTTGAAGAGATATGGAGAGAGTGGGCAGCCTTGCCTTATCCATGATTTCAGTGGGACTGCCTTGAAATCATTGGCACAGGAGACAACTTCCTGAACAGAACACCAACAGCTCAGGCTCTAAGATCAACATCAACAAAAGGGATCTCATAAAACTGAAAAGCTTCTGTAAAGCAAAGGAAACTGTCATCAGAAAAAAAACAACTGCCTACACATTGGGAAAGGATCTTCACCAACCCTATATCTGACAGAGGGCTGATATCCAGAATATATATAAAACTCAAGAAGCTGCACATCAACAAATCAAGTAATCCAATTTAAAAAATGGGGTACAGAGCTAAACACAGAATTCTCAATAGAAAAATATCGAATGGCAAAGAAACTCTTAAAGAAATGCTCAACATCCTTACTCATCAAGGAAATACAAATCCAAACGACCCTGAGATTTCACCTTACACCCATCAGAATGGCTAAGATCAAAAACTCAAGTGACAACATATGATAGAGAGGATGTGGAGAAATGGGAACCCTACTCCACTGCTGGTGGGAATGTAAACTTTTACAATCACTTTGGAAATCAATTTGGCGCTTTCTCAGACAATTAGGAACAGTGCTTCCTCAAGATCCAGGTATACCATTCCTAGGCATATATCCAAAAGTTGCAACAAGTACACAATAAGGACATTTGTTCAACCATGTTTGTAGCAGCTCTATCCATAACAGCAGAAGTTGGAAACAACTTCAATATCCCTCAATGGAGGAATGGATACAAAAATTGTGGTACATTTACACAATGGAATACTTACTACTCAGCAATTAAAAACAAGGAAATCATGAAATATGCAGGCAAATGGTGGGAACTAGAGAAGATCATCCTGAGTGAGGTATCCCAGAAGCAGAAAGACACATAGGGTATATACTCACTTATAAGTGTATATTAGACATATAATATAGGATAAACATACTAAAATCTGTACACTTAAAGAAGCTAAGCAAGAAGAAGGACCTTGGGTAAGATGCTTAATCCTCATTCAGAAAGGCAAACAGGATGGACATCAGAAGAAGACGACAGGAAATAGGACAGGAGCTTACCACAGAGGGGCTCTGAAAGACTCTGCCCAGCAGGGTATCAAAACAGATGCTGAGACTCATAGCCAAACTTTGGGCAGAGTGCAGGGAATTTTATGTAAGAAAGGGGAGATAGAAAGACCTGGAGGGGACAGGAGTTCCACAAGGGGAGCAACAGAACCAAAAAATCTGTGCACAGGGATCTTTACTAAGACTGATACTCCAACAAAGGACCATTAATGGAGGTAACCTAGAACCCCTGCATAGATGTAGCCCATGTCAGGTCAGTATCCAAGTGGGTTTGCCTAGTAAGGAGAACAGGAGCTGTCTCTGACATGAACTCAGTGGCTGGCTCTTTGATTATCTCCCCCTGAGGAGGGAGCAGCCTTACCATGCCACAGAGGAAGACAATGCAGCCACTCCTGAAGAGACCTGATAGACTAGGATCAGAGGGAAGAGGAGGATCTCCCCTATCAGTGGACTCAGGAGGGACATGGGTGGAGAAGAGGGAGGGAAGGTGGGATTGGAATGGGAGGAGGCAGGGAGCTACAGATGGGATATAAAATTAATAAACTGTAATTAATAAAAAGAAAAATTAAATACATCTTTTTGTCCAAATTTTTCTTTTTTATATTAATTACAGTTTATTTGTATCCCAACTGTAGTCCCTTCCCTCATTCCCTCCTAATCCCTACCCACCCTCCCTCATCTCCTCTCTGCCCTCCTCTAAGTCCACTGATAGGGGAGGTCCTCCTCCCCTTCCATCTGACCCTAGTTTATAAGGTCTCATCAGGGCTGGCTGCACTGTCTTCCTCTGTGGCCTAGCAATGCTGCTCCTCCCTCAGGGATGGGGGTGGGGGGAAGTCAAGGAGCCAGCCACTGAGTTCATGTTAGAGACAGTCCCTGTTCCCCTTACTAGGC
Source organism: Psammomys obesus (assembly GCF_907164565.1). Classification (NCBI taxonomy): domain Eukaryota; kingdom Metazoa; phylum Chordata; class Mammalia; order Rodentia; family Muridae; genus Psammomys; species Psammomys obesus. The sequence goes on from NW_026596415.1 coordinate 3,091,345, forward strand.
AATCCACTTCAATGCTGAGCTGGCATGGGCTACATCTGAGCAGGGGTTCTAGGTTATATCCATGCATGGTCCTTGTTTGGAGAATCAGTCTCAGAAAAGACCCCTGTGCCCAGATATATTTGGTCCTTGTAGAGTTCCTGTCCTCTCTAGGTCTTACTAAATCCCCCTTCTTTCATATGATTCCCTGCACTCTGCCCAAGGTTTGGTTATGAGTCTCAGAATCTGCTTTGATACATTTTTAGGTAGAGTCTTTCAGAGGCCCTCTATGGTAGAATCCTGTCCTCTTTCTTGTTTTTTTCCTACTTCTAATGTCCATCACATTTGTCTTTCTAAGTGAGGATTTATCATCTTACCCCGGGTCCTCCTTCTTGTTTAGCTTCTTCAGGTGTACAGATTTTAGTATGTTTATCCTATATTACAGGTCTAATATACATTTATAAGTGAGTATATACCCTGTGTGTCTTTCTGCTTCTGGGATAACTCACTCAGGATGATCTTTTCTAAATTGTACCATTTGCCTGCAAATTTCATGATTTCCTTGTTTTTAATTGCTGAGTAGTATTCCATTGTGTAAATGTACCACAATTTCTGTATGGCCACAGTGTGACACAGCTGCCTTTCATTCCTAGCAGGCCTTGGTATGGCCGTTCCCTCTGGCCCCAGCATACAAGCCTGGCATGTTCTTTATCACAGCTACATTACAGCTTGAAACCCAGATTCACCATCCCAAGTCAAAGTACACTACTGCCTGCAGGCTACCCAGCTCTGTGCACATGAGTGCACAACTGCAGGATCAATGGAGATGGGATTTAAATGTTCTATGATGGTGCTCTGCCACGCTGCCTCTGTGGGCCTCAGCTTCTATACTTAATCACCAGGGAACAATACTCCTGCTACATATCAGTACTACAATTTTTATTTCTATTTTTATTTTTACTCAAGACATGTCTCAATGTGTAGCCCTGGCTGACCTGGAACTCACTACATACACCAGACTGGATTCATAGAGATGCACCAGCTGCAGCCTTCCTAGCACTAGGACTAAAGGTATGTGCTGCCATGCTCAGCTCACTACCACTCACTTTAAAACAAATTCCAGAGGAAACAAAGAGAAAGGCAGAGCTGAGATGGATTTACAGCTGAGCTCAGGACCAGTCACCCACCCAATGGCCAAGCTAAAAGAGCCCAGAAGACCAGGCAAGCGAAGAGGCCCATAGTGGTCTCAAATATACTAAAAAATTACAGGACTCACGCTACTGAGGTACCTCAAAGAGCAAGAACATAGACCCATGGTGTGAAAGAAACAAAGTTGGAGGCTCAAAACTGGCTATCTGCAAAAGTCTGAAACTCCTGAAGCCATTTTCTAGCACATAGGCAAGAAAAGCCAACTACAAAAGGGAGAAAGAAAGACCAGGAAAGAAGAAAGGTGAAAAGAACTTCACACAATTAATGTGGAAATTCTGAAATATGTCCCTGGTCCAGGGTCCTTCAAGGACAAGTATCACAGCTGGAACTATAGAGATGCCTAGAGCACAGACAGGAAAAAGAAATATCCTTGAAACTCAAACTCAAGGTCATGGCAAAGTCTACTGCTTCAAGGCAGAAAAGATACATTTTAAAAGGAAATAATGTTGAAAGCTCACTTCCTTATGAATTCTCAAGAACAACAAAGGGTCAGGTCACAGTGGAAAGAAAACAAGGCACCACAGAACAGCACAAGACACCTCCACGTGGCTGCTACTTACTAAGAGAGGACATAAGAACAGGGCCAGGGAAGATGGGTGCTCTTGTGGAGAAGGCAAGGCTAGAGAGGCCATATTGACAGGATAGATGATGGTAAACAGGGAGTCAGGGGCCAAGTGGAGAGAGAGAAAGAGGATGTGCCACATGGGTGGGGGGGTGAGAGGAATGTTCATGTTGTGGTGGCCAAAGAGGTCTGTTAGATCATGGTGGCTCTCAAGATAGACTGTGGACACTGTCATCAAAACCACCGTGAAACAGGTGAGATGGAAGGGTTATTAAAATACAGATTCCTGGGCCTTGGTTGTTGGAAATCAATTTGTGGGTCTGAGAGTAGGTCTTAGGAATCAGAATTCTAATTAACATTAAAGGTGATTTCTACATACACAATAGTCTGAGGGGTAGAAGGTGATAAAAAGCTATCCCAAAGGCAAAAATCCTTATTTCTCCAGAAGTAGGTACAGAGTCGTGAGTTCTAGCTCTCCAGGAAATGCAGTGACATCTGTGACCTGAGCTATATGGAAGCTGAGCTGTCTGCCTTGCTGTCTCATGGGCTACTGTCTGCTTTGAAACAAAGCTATCTTCCAGCTACTAGCTACCAGAAACTTGTCAGTGTGGATGATGAAGGCTAGCTTTAGACTTTGTATAGCCACAGAAGTTGTAGCTGATGCTCTACTTAAAAATGAAGATTGTATGATCTGTACTATACACAGAAATGACAAACTTTTCACTAAGCAGGGTGATCCCCATGTCTAGGTAAGGGTATTCCTGTTACCACCAAGATAAGGAATGGACTGGAGAGTGGGGACAAATGCATGTTCTTGACAAAGTGATCTACATCAAAGGAAGCAGGAAAAGGGTATCCCTGGCCAGGCCTTGACACCTGTGGTCCCAAGGGGTTGGCAGAATCCAGCAGCTTTCCAGTTCCTCTGAGAAAAACGATGTCCACTGCTTAGGTTTACTGGCTTGGGTAGAGTAGTAAGGTGTCTGTGATGAAGTTTCTTGGAACAGTTAGCTCAGAAGACTCTGACCTCTGGCCTCATCATGGGACAGCATTTTGGGAAAGGAGTAAAAAGTAGAATGTGGGTCATTTGAAGGAGCATATCTCTGGGTGTGTGACTCTGAGGCTGAACCCTGGCATTTTCCTGTATCCTGTCTCTCTGCCACCATGATGTAAGTCATTCTGTCCCACCATGGCCCCCTGCCCTAGTCCTCAGATCCCTCGAGACTGTGCACAGAGTACACCCTCCTCTATGTTGCTTTGCTCCTGTACTTGGCCACAGCAAAGCCAAGTATATACACCTACCTGTGTGCTGTGACAGGGGAGAGACCAGTACACAAAGCTAGGACTACCATCCTGCACCTTGTCACTGCGAGTGTCTCACAGCACAGACCACCACAACTTGCAATAAATGAAATGGGCTCAACCTTCAGCAGGCTCTCCATATCACACCCCCCTCCCAAAGCTCCCAAGGCAGAAAAGATTGTAAGAGCCAGAATGACTTCAAGGAAATAGTGTTTTCCAGATACAATAAAGCAGTTGCACACACAGCAATAGTGTTCACTGTTCACAAGACCTCTGAGAGCTCAAACCAAGATCCAAGATCAAACAAGATCCAAGTGGGAATGGGAGAGGAGTTATTTGCATTTGGTAGACACAGGAGAGAGTGAGAGTCAGCTTTAACAGTGTGAATGCCAGTAGGTCAGCTGCCCTCCAGAGCAGGCCATGTCCCCAGGAATGGGAACACAAATTGGACTTGATAGTTCTGGGGTTGTCTGGGAGGCTTCCTGTTTTGTTTTTTAAGATTTAGTCTTAAAAGGTTGACGTTGGCAGGGTACAGAGGTGAGGGTGGAGAGAGTGGATCTGGGAGGAGTTGAAGTGAGAAAATGATCAAAATAAATTGCATGAAATTCTTATATATACATATGTATATATATATATATATATTTGTACATGTACGTATATGTAGATATGTGTATGCACACACACACACACAGCACTAAGGAGGCTGAGGCAAGGCTGTCAGAAAGTTGAGACTATCCTCGGTTACATAGAGTGATCTTGGATGGATGGATGGATGGATGGATGGATGGATGGATGGATGGATGGATGTTGAGAGCTTCATGAGTAAGAGACATACTCCAAACCATCTAGCATAATTAGTGCTGATTACAACCAGAGGCTGGCAGAAAGAAGGGTTCCACCTTGGCCCGTGTTACATTAAGCTGGCAGAGCCAAAGTCTCTGCTCAAAGTCAGGGCAAATGGGTCAGGCAGCTACCACAGCCACACTGAATTCTGAATGAGTCCCACATATATCCAGAAGTCGAATGCATTTTTCTCCCCAGTAAGAAAAGGACTTTGACATATTGGGAACAATTCTGTGATAAATGGCAAGCCAGAGGCTATTTCAAAAAGCCCACAGAGACGTTCTGCCTTGACAACTTCCCTGAAAATCCTAATTATGTCTAGGAACCCAATGTGTGAAGCCCTGGAGAAAGCAGAGGGCAAAAAAGGGAGGAGTCGTCTCAGGAGGGGTTCATCTGTCACACCAAAAGCCACAGGGCTGAGCCTGCCTCTGTCTACAGATGGACTACTAGCACCTGCTTGCCAAACAGTCTCTCCTAGGTGGCTGCTACAGTGTGAGCTCAGCACAAGAACACCAGAAGGTCTCTGCTGACAGGCAAAAATATCCCCTTAGGGCGGTGGATGTCCTCAAGTATCTGACCACACCTTAGATAAAAAGTAACAACTGTCTCCACACCTGGAACCTTCAAACCCTGAGGCCACATCTGATGTGACCACTTCTAAACATTCCAAATCTCTCAGGACAAGGGCAGGTGAAAGCAGCTCTCCTTAGCTACCAAGATAGGACAGCAGAGTACAGACAGCTCCTGAGTTACAGAGGATTGACCTATAATGTGCCCTTTCATGATGGCATGAGAACAGCACACAGCAGACACTATACTTCAACTTTGAATTTGAATGTGTTTCCACACTAGCCCTCTCGTGTGGCTTTCTCTTTATATGCAGTGGTGGCGATAACCAAAACTCTTGAGGAAAGATGACACCCTGGTGCAGTGCTGCTGAGCTGTAGAGCCTGGTACTTCAGGGGTGCCCTGTGCACTATCAGCTGCCAAGGGTCTATCTAGATGTAACCCCAGTGTTTCAATACAACCTCATCTTCAGTGATAGAAAGGTGGCCAGCATGGGTGAAGCACTGTAAAGAATGTTGGCAGACAGGATGGATAAAGGCAGGTAACCGCAGATCACAAGGACCTGGCAAGACACAGGAGCTTCATCTGTTATTCTCATGAAGAAAAGTAAGGTCAGTAGGGCGCTCAGCAAGGAGGTCATGTGACAGATTGGCACCCTAGGCAAGTGCTACACTGAGCTACATCCCAGCTCTCTTTTTACTTTTGAAAAAGGATTCCATTAACGTGTTCAAGGGTGACCTTGAACATGCAATCTTCCTGCCTCCTTCCAAGTAGCTGGAACTGAAGGTCTGTGTCACCAAGTCCAGCTGCCACTAAATTATTTCAGAGTAATTATCCTCACCTTGTGTAATACATCAGCACACTCAGTACAGCTATGCACTCTCTCAAACATGAACTCTACACTCAGCCCAGAACCCAACTCTCAGTGCCCCCTCCTCTTTCTCCCTCTCTTTTGCTGACACTTCTTTTACCCCATAATCAGTCCTGAACCATTTATCTTTACTCCTGGAGACCTCACTCAGGCCAGAGCACCAGATGCACTACACTTGCACCTCAGGATCTCTACCAGCATGCACACTCAGCTTGAGCGGTCCTCATTTTCAACACAGGACTCTATAGAAGTCAAGAGCCAGTTGGTAGCACAGTAGTGCTCTGAGTTCTGAGGAAATGGGAGGGGCTACCAGGCTGGAGCTGCAGCAAGGTCCTGGTGATTCCCTCAAGAGGAAAGTAAAGCCTCTTCTAACTTGGAAGTTGGACCAACACACTTGGTTTTCTTTAGGGATGAGGAAGAAGCTGGTACTGACAAAGGCAATAAAGTGTGGCAATAAAGTCGGATTGGGGTCACACCATATCCTCTGTTTCGGCATTAGTCATGGTGGCGATTCTGCTGGCCACCATTCTGCTAAGTCGTCAGGGACTTAGCAACATCTTAAGTCATCACCTGCCACCACTGCCAGGTATAACAGATATATGCAGTCTCTCTCTCTCTCTCTCTCTCTCTCTCTCTCTCTCTCTCTCTTCCTTATACCACACTGGCATGAAGCTGCCATGGTACCCCCTCACCACACCATCATTATACATCATAACAATGAGCTCTCACTTTCTTGTGAAGCAGTTACTTCTGCAACATCAAGGTCAGGGAAAACACAAAACAAAGAACCAATGCAGCTCAGCTGACAGAGTGCTTACCCAGCATGTGCCAGGCCATGGCACTGCAAAACCTAGGCAAGATGGAGCTCATGGTGGCATTCCAGAGGTAGAATCCAGAGATCTGGAAATTCAAGCTCATCACTGACTTACTAGAGAGTATGAGGCCAGCCTTGGCTTTAAGAGAGCCTGTCTCAAAAATAAATAATAAAATAAAATTGCAAAAAAGAAGTCCAGAACCTTTACATATAGTATCACCAAATTCTCAGTATTATCCTATAAAACAACCTTACCATACTTTATAGACTGGAAAGGCAGAGGCAGGGAGAGATACACCTACGGTCCTGTGAGTAAAGTGAGGGATTCAATAGGGCAGCAAGATTCTAAAATCTATCATTGCAACTACACAGCATACCTTGCAGTAGCTAAGCACATGTTGGGGTGATCTTTTGTGCACTGTGTAAAGACTGCCTTTGCATTATTCAAATGCTGATTTCTATACCAGCAGAGATCTTTGCCTGCATCACATTTTGTAAACACTCTCCAACACTCTCTGATTGATTTAATAAAGAGCTAACTGGCCAATAGCAAAGGGAAGTGAGGAAGATAGGACTTTTGGCAGAGCTAAGAACTCCTGGAAAAACATGAGCAGAGGGATTTACCAGCCCACTGTGGAGGAAGAAAACAGTGTCAAAACTAAGATTGAGAAGTAACAGGCCACATGGCAAAACAAAGATTAATACAAAGGGGTTAATTTAAGATAAGAGCTAGTTGGGAACAAGCCTAACCTAAGGCCAAGTTTTCATAATAAATATAAAAAGTTTCCATGTCATTACTGGAAGCTATCAGTCTAAAAAATTCCGGCTATAATCGGCACCCATTTATGCACATGGGTGGCCAGGAATGAACATACTTCCCAGTGCCTACCACCCTAGCCACCCCTTTCTATGCTAGTGGTAGGTTTGGCCATGTGACTTGCTCTAGCTGCTCAAATGCTAACAAGAATGGAACAAGCAGAAGTCTGCTCCCTCTTTCACATGGGGTTCCCTTCAGGGATGCTTTCTCTTAGACCACCAGGACCACAATGGCATGGACAGCCCAGGTGTAGTAGTTTGAATAAAAATAGCCCCATAGAAACAACCTAGACACAGAAATTGTGGCACATTTACACAATGGAATACTATGCTCAGATGTAGCTGATAGTCTGCATGTGGGTCTGTGAGTGAGCGGAGCAGGGGCTGCCTCTGACATGAACTCAGTTGCCTGCTTTTTGATCACTTCCCCCTGGCAGTGTGGCCTTACCAGGCTACAAAGGAAGAGGATCCAGGCAGTCCTGATGAGACCTAATAAGCTAGAGGTAGATGGCAGGGGAGGAGGACTCCCCCTTTCAGTAGACTAAGGGAAAGGGATGGGGACCAGGGTGGGAGGAGATGAAGAAGGCAGCTACAATTGGGATATAAAATGAATAAATTGTAAAAAATAAAAACAAACAATAAAAATAAAATAAAATACCCCGTAGGCCCATAGGGAGTGGCTTTGTTGGAGTAGGTGTGGTTTCACTGAAAAGTGTGTCACTGGGGACAGGCTTTGAGGTCTCAGAGGCTCAAGCCAGGTCTCTCACATTCTCTTCCTGCCTGTGGATCCAGATATAGAGCTCTCAACTACCTCTCAGCACCATGTCTGCTTGTATGAAGCGGTGTTTCCCACCATGACAATAATGAACTAAACTTGTAAACCAGGCCCAATTAAATAAATGTGTTCCTTCATAAGAGCTGCTGTGGTCACGGTGTCTCAAAGCAGCAATAAAACTCAAAGACACCAGGTTTCTGAGCAGCTGAGACAATAGCCTGCATCAAAAATCCCTACAAAGTGGCCTTGGCTAAAGTAGCCCACATGGCTTTAGACACTACAGAGAGGGATAAGGAGCTATGTCACACTGCTCCGTGCCTGAATCCCACCCCACTAACTTAGGAACAAACTGTGCCTGTTCAAACCCAATCCTTTTGTTAAAATTTTTTTTAATTTATTTTACATACATGTATGCCTTCATGCCAGAAGAGGGCAATAGATCCCAATGTAGATGGTTGTGTGCCACCATGTGGTTGCTGGAAATTGAACTCAGGACCTCTGGAAAAGCAGACGGTGCTCTTTATCACTGAGCCATCACTCCAGCCCCAAACCCAATCATTTTAAGGTGATTTGATTTGTTAGAAATAGACTATGGAGGACTTGGGATTGGGCTCAGTGGTAGAATGCCTGCTGACATAAGCAAACAAGAAACAGTACCTCAGCAGCAGAGAAAAAGAAATATGCCATTAATGTAAATTTCCAGACAGGAAGCTACTGAAGCTCAGAACCCTTAAAAATTATGACAAAGATATTGAAGTGTAGCTCCTCACAGTTGATGGCTTTAGTGGCTGGGGGGAGAGGGAAGGCCATTCTATTTTCTTTAAGGGGCTGGCCAATGGGAGTTTGACCATGTTCCAGTGAGTATATGGGCAACACAAATTGGACTTAGTGTATTGTTTTTCTTTGGGGGTGGGGGGAAGCACAAGGGTGAGAAGGTGGCCCTAGGAGGAATGGTAATCTAGTAGGAACAAGCTGACTGGTATGAAATTTCCAAATAATCAATAAAATATCGTGTTAGGGTAAAGAATTAAGTAAAGAGAGGGAAAAAAAAAACAAGAAACATTTTTAGGAGTCTCCTAAACAACAAAAACAATACCAGCTCTCCCATAGGGCTTGGAAGGTATATAGCTTAGCTGGGATAGTGCTTGCTTAGTGCATATGAAGTTCTGTGCATAAAAGAGACACGGAAGTTGATGCCTTTGATCCCAGCACTAAAAAATTGGAAGCAGATGTATCAGAAGTTCAAGGTTATCTTCAACTCTATAGAGAGTTTGAGGCTAGTCTGGGATACATGAGGCCCTGTCTCAAAAAAATAAAAGGTAATTCCAGAACTCAAGCCCTATGGGAAGGGGAACCTTCCTGTTTTTAATTAATTCTAACATTTAGGAGCAACTTAGGGGGCAGGGGTCAATGTGACAGGGCAAGACAGCAGAGGTTCCTCCATCTTGTGTTCTTGCTGAGGCCATTTCAAGTTTAACTAGAATTTGACCCCCTTGATGGAGAATCTTATTCAAAATTACCCAGCTCTAGTCTAGGAGCCAAAGGTCAAGATAACCAGCTAACTTACCTCAGCTTCTGTTAAATTGCCTGATGTGCAAAACCTTCCTCCCAGTTTCCCCATTCTCATGCAGCCCCCAAAGCAGCAAAGGAAATACCAGGATGTGGTTTTTATCTTCAAAAACCTCTTACTCTAAACTCTCAGGGCTACACTTGGGTCGCGAGTATTTGAGTGTAGTCCCCATTGACTGGATGCTTTCAGTTAGCTATAAACTGTGCTAAGCGGTCATGTCCAGTGGGCTCCCCAAAACAAACATTCCCTGTAAGGAAAGCAGGCCTTTTGACCTATTCTAAAGCAGTGCTGGTGGAGCCTACCTGAGGCCCCATCCAGCAAGCATTATAATTAGAGCCACTAATAAACCACCACAACAAATCTGGAAGGAGAAACGTGACTGTTCTCTCTGAGAACAGAAAACTGTCAATTCAAATTAAGTAACAGTAACAAATGGTGAGAAATGTGACTAGGGGGTGACAGAGTGAATGTTCCATCGGGAGAGTTCTCCCTGCTAACCTTCCTGCTGGGGTAGCTTCAGAGACATTTCTCTCAGGAGAAGGAAACTATCTCCATTTGGCTAATGCTAGGGCCTAAGTCTGGAAACCTCATTTTCCTTTTAAGGAACCCTCTATTCTGCACATGTGGTTTATACATGATTTTGTCAGTTAACACCAGAGTTGACAAGAACTAGTGAGACAGTTCAGTGGGTAAGGGTGCTTGCTGTCAAATCTGATGACTTGACTTCAATCCCTGATATACAACATAGTAGACAAGAAAACCAAATCCTATTAGCTCTACATCCATGGTCTGAGATGCACTGTTCCCCTCACAAGGATGAATATTAAAAAATTTAAAGAATGGTAAACAAACTCAAGAATCAATGAAAATTGTCTTTAGACTATACTTTGGCTCCACAAGGACAAGAAAAAAAGCCAGTGTCTACTTACAAGTACCCCAACAGCCTGACTGATGTATTCTTCCTCTGTACTAGCAAATGCTTGCATATAGCGAGTGATATGACCAACGGGGAAAAGAGACTTTAGGGGCACAAGAGACAGACAGCAGGTGGTGAGGCAGCTGCAACAAGAGCTCAGAGGGCAGAGGGGACTGCAGGAGGAGGCTGCCTGGCACACTATACAAGCTCTGTGACAACCCATGCTAGGAGTCTGGCCTCAGGCACATGGGCATGAAGCTAAGAAGGACAGACGGACATTTTGCTTGTTTGCCTGCAACTACATATGCATGCATGAAGTTATCATGTCTGCACCAAAAAGTACAGAGAAAAAACTGTCAAGAGTGTGTCCCCACATGCCATTCATAGAACCTGTGCCCAGGATATATGAAAGGTGTCAGGAGACAGGGCTGATACCCTGGGGTCTCATAGCCATATGCTTTTCCCAGAATGAGCCCTGCCAAACTGTGTATACTCTAAAGTTAAGAAAGCAGGACATGTATGTAGGAGAATTCATGATGGGATGAGAGAAAGAGCTGTGGTTTTTTTTAATCCTTCCTGTGTGTGCATATGTGTTTGTATGTCTGAGTGCCATGGCATACAGACGTGTCACAACATGAGTGTCACTCCTAGGCCTCTACCTTTGAAGTGGGATGTTCACTTTGCTGCTGTAGAGCAGGCTTGCTAGCCTGGTAACTTTGGAGGATTTTCTATCTCCACCTCCTATCTCTTTGTAGAAATACATTACTCATATGATATAGCAGCTGGCTTTCCATGGGCTCTAGTGATCTTAACTCAAGTCTTTATGATTTCACAGCCATCTCCTAAGCCCAACATGTGATTTTTTTTTAAGAACATAGTTAATAAGTACTCATCAGCCTCTTCACCCGAGGTTGACTTCAAAGCCAACCGTTCTGGTGGTGAACGAGCCAGCACCTGCTAAATGGTACCTTCTAAAGGGGTCTCCCAGAGTGTTGTATTAGTGATTTTCAGCATCTATCCTACAGAGAACCTACTAGAAGAGCTGACTTGGGGGCAGGTTCGAGCAGTGACATAAAGCCTTAATAGTGTCCTACATAACTCACACGACTCTCTAGCATACTTGGAATAGTAGTTCTGCTGTGTAACAGAGAAGCACCCTGGTGTCGACAGATGGTGAATAAACTCGCTCAGGTGCCAGGAAGGTAGAACCATACCTTAATCAAGTCTGTGGAATCTTTTAAAGAGATTGCCTGATACTGAACTATTCAACCTGGTCTAATGCCCTATGCTGCCTCTCTGGCCAAATAAAGGACTCAAGCAGAATACCCGCATCTCTGAACACAAGAAGCTTCGACATGTTTTCTTTGACTAGTATTTGGGAGCTCCCCATGTGCATGGGGAGCTGCATGCACATGTGTATGGAGGCCACAGGACGACCTTGGTATCATTTCTCAGGCACCTTAGTTAATTTTTTTTTTTTTTGAGACAGCGTCTCTCAACTGGTCTGGAGCTCACTGAGTATTCTAGTGTGGCTGGCCAGTGAGCTCCAAGAAGTTGCCTGTCTCTGACAGTAGTGGAGTCACATCAACTGGGTTTTCTATGTTCTGAGAATTGGACTTGGTCCTCACAATAGCAAGGAATGATTTCTTTTGTAATTTATTGTCTGAGCTGTCTCCCCAGCCCATGAATTTTCTCTTCAGCCCACTAAGCTTCAATCATACAACCATTTACTACAAGCTTAGAAAGACCTTTCTCAGAAATACAGAGTGCCACTCAAAACAACGAACTAGAAAAACACCAATGAATAAGAAAATAAACATGGAGATTAACTTTTTGATAATTTGTTTTTGTTAAACCTATCACTTCAGGCTAGGAAGATGCCTCAGTAGGTAAAGCACTTGCCATGCACTGGTGAAGCCAAGTTCAGATCATAGAATCTACTTAAATACCTGCCATGGTGGCTTGCTTACAATTCCAGCCTTGGAAGACAGATTGGGGGGGGGGGAGCTCCCCAGAGCAAGCTGGCTATTGAGGCTCATCATACTGGCATCTGAATGAGAGACCCTGCCTCAGTGAATAAGATGGGAGAGCAATCAAAGATGGTTCCCATCACCAGCCTCTACACGCATATGCATGCACACATGTACATGCATGCCTACACACACACGAAAATAGAAAAAATAAATAAAATAAACCCATCATGTTGATCTATACCTGCTGCCTTGTCCAAGCCTGGTTCTCCTCCCCTTTTCTTCCTTCTTCACTAAAAAGGTGTTAATGTGATTTTTAGCTGACATCCACTATGACCTTGCTCTGCAGCCACACTAGCCACACTAGCCACACTAGAATTAATGCCTGTCTGTTCTTTCCTGAGTAAAATCAGCTGGTGTACAGGCAATCAAACAGGGAAGAATGGCCTCATTTTTTGCTAGGCTAGATTTGATTTGGATTCACTAGTAATAACAAACACCAGCAAAATCAGATATAGCAGAAGTCCTGGGACCCATGCTCTCCCCTGTGGGACTTAGTAGACCAATGTTCTCTCACTACTGAAGAAGAGAGGGGCCATTTTCAGGGTAAAAGTTAGCTATACACCTATGTTATACTAGCACCGAAACCTGCAATACTCAAGCTCAGCAGTGAAGATGACTGCATATCTCTGACAGCTTCCTCTACCTCCCAAGCAGTCAAGAACCAGTGTCCAAAGCTATTTCCACCCCTCACAAGCAATTCCTGTCAACACCTGCTACATAACCTGGAGGATACAGAATCTAATTTTTGTCTGGGAAGATTGTCCCCACTGACTCTCCCCAAGGACTAACTCGAGCTCAGCTCCAGGAAAGACATGCAGTGAGGCCTGGCAGATTAGGGCTATGGCAGCTGTGGATTCCCAGGCAAACTGGACATGGGTTTATCCTGTAGCTCCTGTTCTTGGAGACTGTCATTGGCTAGGAAGCGGGAGCTCCTCTCCCTCTTCCACCCTGGATTTGAGCTAAGAAGAAGCCCCTTTCTGGCACCACTACAACCATGGCATAAACGAAAGCAGACCCATTAACAACAGCTGAAATGGAGGAAAGAAGAAATAAAGACAAATGTGAAAAATCAAAACAGACAGACAGACTCAGAGACAGACTGTGTCCTAACACCAAGGCCCTGGCCAGCCAGCTCACGGTCAGCATAAACCTTTACGTCATGAAACACTCCTTTCATATAAACCAGCATTAGCCGTTTGCAAAGCTCCTCTACTCAGCATTAAGCCAATTGTCTTGCTTTGTTTACAGTGATGAACAGACAGACAAGTACTTGTGCTCTTAAGAACCTAGGCAGTTTATAAAATTGCAATTAAAATCTCAGTTAATCTTTTTTTAATCTGACCGAATTTTAAAATTTATCTAGAAAATAAGAAAAATCGACATTAAAATAAAAAGTAGGCAGGAACTAGTTCCAACATTCAGAAATACTGAAAATAAAATAAATCACAAAAAGGTAAGATCTGATTAGGCAAAGTAAAAATAGATTTTGGTTTTAAAATTACAAAGAAAAATTAAGGGAAAATATATTTGCCACAAGAAAGGCAAAGAAATGTTATCATAAATAAAAAGCACATAACAATTATTATCTAATTTCAAAGTAGCACTTTTTTTTTAATATACCAAGCACAATGCAGCCACTTATAATCCCAACACTTAGTAAGAGAAAGGAGAATATACCAGCCTAGGCTACATAATGAGACCCTGTCTCAAAATTAAAACAAGCAAACAACTAATTAATATTTAAATAACTGAGATTGGCAAAAATTTACTCAACTCTAAAACCCAAGACAACGAGCAAAACATAGTCAATATATTTAGGAAGAAAAACAAATATTGTGGAATGTACAGTTCAATTATCAAGGAACTGAAATAATGCATACAGTGCTTGCAATGGTGAAGCAAGCATGCCACACATGGCTGCCCTGTAGACTCCTTTCTGGAAGAGGAAGCGAGCATGTCACACATGGGTGGCTGCCATGTCGACTTCTTTCTGGAAGGCACGGTGATTTTCTTTGCACCCTTTTCAAGATTTTCTAACAGATGTGTTTCTTTAGATCAGCAAACAAATTTTAGAGCAATGTTTCAGTAGAAATGGTCTTAAGGGAACATCCACATTGAGGAGATTTAATTTGCCACTGCCTGCTGGAATCTGAGGGTTCAGGCACAAGCGCACATAACTGGGGGCAGGGGTCATTTGCAGTGACTTTCTGAGCTTCAATACACAGCCAGTGTAGACTGGGCTCCTTTCCACCGTGTTCTCTCCGAAGTTTGCACCAGAACACAGATGCAACAATGGTGAGGGTCTCAGCAACAGTGGCACCGAAAACAAGACAGATCAGGAACACAGGCAAAGCCACGGAACTGTCCGCCAGCTCTGGGCAGCCTGAGTTTGCCCTCTATGGAGAATGAGGCATTCTTGTCTAAGCTACCAGGGCCACATCCTTGTTCCTAGCACCCAAATCACATCCTCAAGCCATGACCCATTCATATGCCACTGTCACACTTGCTATGGCAGTTACAAACTGCATCCCTCTGAAGCACCCATCAAAAAGGCTTCTGAGACATGACATGCAAGAAAGTGGCACTCAGGCTTCTTGTCCCTTGCTTGCTTTCTTCACAAATGAGGTTCTGAAGGTTTTGACAGTTAATTTCAAGTTTAAGAAAGTCTAGATTTCCAAAGGATTTGGAAAGAGCCATTTTTGCAGCACTATCACAGCACAAAGAAGGGACCCACACCCAAGGCCTGGTGGACAGTAAATACACCGCATCACATGGTAGGTGCACCTGTCTCCAGCCTTGAGGACATTATGCTAACTTCTACCACCACCCAAGCCCTCTCCCAGACCCTGGCACCAGTGTTCAAGCAAACTTTTAAAACATCCCAAGACAATAACTGACTGCCAGTTGTTTGGTCCAAGCAAGCAGATGTGTTAACTGGTGGAGCACAGTGGAGAGGTATTCATTTAATGAGATTTGTGTTGGAGTGATGTGGGGAAGCCAGAGATATAAAATCAAATCCTGCAGTACTGGGAAATAAATACGAAAAGCAGTTCTGAGGCATCTGTGCAACCAGAGGCAGCATATATTAAAAAGAAAGAGAGAGATGGAGTTTTAAATCATATATATTCCACCCTTCCAGGCACGAACAATTCCCACAGAAACAGAAAATTGTACTTTTCCAATAACCCTAAATTGTTATTTATTTCTGAATCCTCACCTGTTACTATTTGGTTCCCTAAGGTTTCCATACTGCTGAGAGAACTGTGATTACAAGTCAGAATCTATACTCCACATACACACAGGTATACACAGATCAAATCTACAATCTGTGTTGCCAGCCACCTTTTATTATGTTTAGGTTTTCTGTTTTGAACACTGATTAATTTTCCTTTCAATAACAGAAGTGTGGCATGCCAATCTCTCTATCCAGAGGCTTCCCATTCTTCCCTTAAGTGTGGAGTCTTGGTACAGAGACCTAAGAGCTGGAACCCTGGGCTGCAGAGTGTCACTGGGCTCTGCAGGTAACAATCTACCAGTAAAGGAAAAGAGAGTCAGAGATGGTGATTATCACGGCAAGGCCAGCTGGCACTGTGCACCCTGCCCTGTGGGGTGGTTCCCAGGCCTACAGCACTTCATCTGAAGTTTGGCTAGGAAGCATGACCCAGTTTCCATGTGAGAGTTTGTGGTTTGGGATTGCTAGGTTGGGAGCAGTGTCAGCAGATTGTATCTTGAGCTAGCTGGAATGCAGAGGCCTTGTGTTCAACACCTTGTGGCCAGGTGTTGGAAAGAAGTCCCTTTCCTCATAGCCTCAGGCAGACCAAATTTATTTATTTACTTTTGGTATTTGTATATGTGTATGCTCACATACTTATGCAGCCAAAGGACAGCCTTAATTGTCATTCCTCAGTTACTATCTACCTTGGGGTTTTTTTTTGAGACGGTTTCTTACTAGGACCTAAAACTTACCAATTAGGCTAGGCTGGACTACCAATGAGTTCTAGGGATCTGCCTGGCTCCACTAGCACTGGAATTATAAGAGTGCCATTATATGAAACTGCTTACCGTTTTTTTAGATTCATTTAATTATTTTTATATGTACATGAGTGTTTTGCCTGCACATATAAATATTCATGTACATGCCTAATGCCTGCAGGAGCCAGAAGAGGAAATCAGATCCCCTAAAACTAGAGTTCTAACATTTGTGGACCTCCACATGGATGCTGGAATTAAAGTCAGATCTGCTGCAAGAGCAATAAGTACTCTTAACTGCTGAACCAATTCTCCAACCCCAGTTTTTTAATTGTAGGTGCAAGAGATTGAACTTAAATCTGTGCGTTTGAAAGACACGCATTTTTCCAAGTGAGTTATCTCACCAACTCCAGATCAAATTTCTGTGCTCCTAGCTCTCTCCCAAGTGTGATGGGGAGACAAGGACTTAGGTCTGTCACAGCCCAAGGGTGGGAAAAACATGTCATACTCCCAGAATTAAAATGAGGTGATGCAAGCAAAGAGAAGGCAAGGGCAAAAAAGAGATATACATATATGGGGCCAATAATATGAGCAGGAGCCAAGCCAGGCACAATCTTGCAAATCCTGGTAATGAGTCTGGATTCTATTTGGAACACAACAGGAGGTCACTAACGGGTTTAAGTAGGGAGGCAGCATGGTCATCACCATGGGCGTGGGAGGTCACAGTACTGGAAACAGAGGGACCAGCATGCTGATGGCAGAGGCTGATAGTGACTGAAACTGACTCCAAGCACCTACTCCAACCAGCTGGTACTACATTGTTCCCACCAAAAACACTGTGCTACAAAAAATTCACAAGCTTAAACAGGAATTCTGGAAAAGGTATGTATCCTGATTGATCAGTAATGCCTGTATGGACATAGGAGGAAAAAGAAGCAGCCACACCTCACGTTCCTTTGCTGACGAAACTCCCAAGTATTCACTGCCTCTTACACTTCCAGTACAATCTACCCAAAAGTCTTGTGAGAATGCAAACTCTGAGACAGGGTGGAACCCAAGCAACAACAAATGTAATAAATTCTCAGACAACCTGCCCACAAACAGTGAGTATCAGGAGAATTTACTTTTTCCTCATCTCCTAGGACCTAACACAGAAAGGCCACTCAACAAATGCTGACTGAATTAAGTTGGTCATTTTTGTATGTGTGACTTTCAGCCCTCAACTGCTAAAAGAGAACACCAAAAGTATGACAGATGGCCGGCCATAAAAAGCATCACCCTACCCTAGAGTGCGAGCAACACAGCAAGTGGCACCGTCCACCCTCAGTGAGGCTGGCTCACTGTTGCCAAGCTGAAAATCATTTCGATGGGATACCAGGTCCCCAATGAGTGAGGACATGTCCTGGATGGTGAGGGACGCAAGTTTCACAGGACGAACTCCATCACCTGACTTCTAGCCTTTCCAAGATTGCAGAAAAAAGCACAAGAAAAGAGACTAACTGGGTCCTGACAGGAGTTATGAGGAAGACATATGCTCAAACAAAGCCACAAGGCGAGGGTCCTGGGCTGGAGAGATGGCTCAGAGGTTAAGAGCACTGGCTGTTCTTCCAAAGGTCCTGAGTTCAATTCCCAGCAACCACATGGTGACTCACAACCATCTATAATGAGGTTGTGCCTTCTTCTGGCATGCAGGCAGGATATTGTATAAATGATAAATAAATAAATCTTAAAAAAAAAAAAAAAAAGCAAGGGTCCTATAGTTCTGGTCCCCATCCCAGTGAAGTTAAGCATCTTTCAAGGCTAGGTTGCCTTCTTAGACACAATAAAGCCAGGTCTGAACTGAGGATCACAGCCAGGCTCTGCTATCTGCAGACATAATCCACTAGCAGGTGTCCTCAATGTTAAATAGCACTGCCCAAACCAGAGGGTCATTCTACACATTCAACATCCCTGAACCAATGTCCCACACCCCCTTCTTGTGTGTCTCACTGCATAGCTCTGGCAAGCCTCAAACTTCCAATCTTCCTACCACAGCCTCCAAAGTGCTGAGATCATTGGCATATGCCCAGCTTCTAAGTCCCTTTCTAAATAAACACCACTTTGTGGCTCCATGCTGTAGAAGGAAATCTAGTATCTAGGGTAAACTACAGTGAAGTACTTTAACCTTGAAGAAATCATTGTAGAACAGTGAGATTGCTTTCTGTTATCTATAGAGTTGTTTTTCTGAAGGAGCTTTACATCTTTTGCATGGTTTTGGCCACAAGATGGTCCTGGCACCCCTGGAATGTCTTGCATTATTGAGTGCATAAAAAGGGTAAAGTTGCAGGGGTGTGATGTTTTCCTTCACGAAACATATATACTGTCTGAGGTTCAGTCCATGAAAGATTGATCCCCCTGCTGCTAAGAAGCCTGTGTTCATCTGGAGTGACCCTATTTCTTTGGTCTTCCTGAGTAAATCAGAACACTAACACCATGCAGACCCAGTAAGCCCCAAGAGTTGCTGTCTGTCACTCATACAGTCCTTGTGCTCCTCCCTCTCTCCTTTTTGAAAATGCAGAATGACAAAATGTGTCAAATTTTAAAGCACTTACCTTAATAGCACACATTCATTTCCAGGCAGCCATTAAAAACCATACGCACACACTCCTACCACAGTGATTCATGCTTCCTGCCAGCGTACACCGCACCATTGGGCGTCTGGTTATAGCATCCCAAACTCCCAGGCATTATGAATTCAATCTATCCTGTACCATTCTTAGTGGCTGAGCATTAACCTCAAGCATGCCTGGCACTTTCAGGTGTCCTCAATGCTGAACAAAACTGTTCTTCAAATACTGTATAAGCAGAGATATTGATCATCACTGGGATTAATTGCCAGGAGTAACTGGAATGGCAGAGAAATCAGTGGTATACAAGTGAACTAGTGAGGTTTTACAGGTGTAGAATACCCAGAGAGGAGACACTGGAGGGTGCCAAGTTTTGCAAGGCAAAACCAGAGCCTGACTTCTCCACCCATCGATGGTCACTGCCACTAAGTGAGTATAGCAAGGGTAGAACAGCCAACTGCGATTGGCAGCCTGAGGCAGTTTGCTCTGTCTTCAGACAGTTCTGACCTAGAACTGACTATGAATCTAGCCTTGGACTCACAGAAATCCTCCAGCCCCTGCCTTGAGATAGCTAGAATTAAAAGCATGCACCACCATGCCTAACTTCATGGATGTGTTTTTTTGTTTGTTTTTTTTTTTTTAACAGAGAATGAAAATTTGATGAGTTCACAAACAAAACAAAACAAAATCCCCATATCAAAATCTGCTCCTACATGGGCTGATCTGGATACTACTGTAGAGTCTAGCTCACTCAGAGCTAAGCCCAGGGCCTTTCCTTGCTGTTGAGGAGGTGCTTTTTGATGAGGTCATATTACATAGCCTGGTCTCGCACTTGCTATATGGACTGGGCTGCCTTGAACTCACAAAGATCTACCTGAACCACAGAAACTCCATCCTAGCGTGTGACTTCCCACCCATGTGAGAGCTCCAGGGTCGGCACTGGGTCTCAGAGCTGTATCTTGCATCAGAATGGGACCTGGAGCATGGCAAGGGAAGAAGAGAGGGAGACAAGAGGGAAAAGAGGGGAAGCAGGGAGATGTACCACTATTCACTGTCCAGAAGACTGATGCCAAATGCAAACTAGTCTGCTCCTGAGTTGCCTGTGTGCCTGCTGGGAAGCACTGGGGAACCCGCTCCTAAAGCTGCAGCATGGTGTGCTGGAAGGAGGGAGAGAGAAGCTGCCTTCTTGGTCAAGAGCTAAAATCTCTGAAGTGCACAGATCCGGGCAGGGTCCAGCCAGAGCCTTAACAAGCTGCAGAGCCTTGGAAATGCCATTTCCTGCTATGGAATCAGAACTGTGGGCACAGCAGGAAGCACTGCAGTGTGGATTCCCACAGACCTTGGCCATGAAGGGCTGAGCTATAGGTAAAGAGTAAGCAACAGTGCCAGTGATGAGACAGCAGGTGAGGAAGGAGGGTCCCCTCTGGGTCTTACTCCAGACTCCCTCACCCTATCCTCACCACACTGAGGAAGTGTGTGGCAGAAGTTCGTGGCAAACCAACGCTCACCACTTGCAGGAGCCAACATCAGCCTCAGCCTTTGCCCTTTCAGAGTGAAAAGGAAAATATCTACAGCTGTATTCTAGTTTGCTCTGACAAACACCACAACTAAAAGCAAGTTGCACTTCCAGGCCATAGTCCACCACTGAGCTAAGTCAGAGCAGGAACTCAAGTAGAAACCATGCAGGAACATGGATATTGACTTACTCCCTCATTCACATCTAGCTAGCTTTCTTAGACAGCCCAGGACTACCTGTCTAAAGATGGGGTTCTTCCACATCAATCAAAACAGTCTCTCAAAGATATGGCCACAGGCCAAACTGGGGTAAGTAATTCCTCAATTGAGAAACCTTCAGAGGACTCTGGGCTGTACAGAGTTGGCAGGTAAAGCTAGTGAGAACTGTTGGTAGCCCGAAAAGGCCAGCCAAGGATCTCTAAGAAGACAACATTCTACCAACCTAAGGATTCACCCAGATCTGGGCAGCCTGTTCTACTCTCCCTCAAGCATGAGAAGCTGAGAGGGGCCAACCAAGTCAAAGTCAGCTTAGCACAGACACACAGTCCGGACATCACATTGTCACAGCATCTTTCTGCAAACAGCCTTTGGGTGAAAGGCAATGGACCCTCACAGGCAAGGCACAATAGGAGGAAGTAGGTCATGGAGGGGCACCCTCAGATGTGACTAAGACTGTGTTGTTTCCTCCTGCAGTGAGGGAAGTAGGTCCCTTCCCCACATGCTCCACACGCTGATGTTCTGTCTCACCTAAGGTGCAACACAAACAAAACCTCTGAATCATGAGCACAGGCTCTTTCCTCCTGCCAGCTAACTACCATAGGTGCTGTGTCACTGGAGGAAACCACCCAGTCTAGCCACCGTGACACTTCTGTGAAGGTTCCAGAGAAGCCACGTTTTCAGCACGCCAAGAACAAGAGGGTGGTGTGGGATAAGTAGAAAACAAGAGGCACTTCCAAGTGAGTAACTGAACTGAGCAATTCGTCCCAAATTCAACCCCACAAGCACAGTCCAGTTTTTAAACTCTATATGAGCAGTGTTCGGGTGAGTGTGCACATACGTGTACATGAATGTGTGCAGGTGAGTGTGCACAGGCATATGCATGCATGTAGAGGCCAAAGGACAACTTCACTGTGCTACCTTAGGTACCATCCACTGCAGTTTTGCTTTGTTTTGTTGTTGCTGTTGTTGTTGTTTTGTTTTGTTTGTTTGTTTGTTTGTTTGCTTTAACAGAGTCTCTCATTGCCTGGAACTGGCCAGCAAGCCCCAGGAGCCTGCCTGTCGAAGTGCTGGGATTGCAGGCACACATCACCATGCCTAGCTTTCTCTGCATGGATTTACGGGACTTGATGTCAGGTCCTTAAGCTCATAAAGTGGGCACTTCACTCACTGAGGAAGCTCTCCAACATGGTTTTATTTTTTTCTAAAAGCCATAATTTAATAGTAAGAACTGTGTGTAACATGGGTTGACAAACCACGTACCACACGCACAAACCCAGCTTAGGGTCTTCTGAAAGTTTGTACATATTAAGAGAGCAAGAAAGAAGAGGAAAAAGTAGGCAAACAGGAGAAGGAAAGAAGAGGAAGCAGAAACCAGTGGAAAGAGTGAATTCTTTGGGCCTGTAAATTTGAGGTATAACTTGATGACACTGTGTCATCTGGAGACACAGCAAGTGCTGTGTACCCTTTACAAGGAGGCTACACAGATCATGGGACTGTAATCCACTGCCAGCTCATGATATGTCATAAAGCAGTGCAGAATTCACCTACATGCCCAGCGTGTAAGACACGCAACATAGAGTCCAAATAAATAACAAATAGTGGCTCCAGATGTGGCTCAGCTGGCAGGTGCTTGCCTAGCATATATGAATCCCCAACTTTGATCCCTAGCACTGCATAAAACAGGTGCAGTAGTGATGCTTGTGACCCCTGTATTTAGGAGATGCAGACAAGAATTCAGGTCATCCTCTACTACAAAGGAAGTTTAAGGTCAACTTATGATACACAAGACCCTGTTGAAAGGAAGGAGGGGAGGGAAGAATGAATGAACCAACAAATGAATGAATGAATGAATGAATGAATGAATGAATGAGCCAACGAAGAAGAGAAATTTGTGCTTGTAGGCTATGCTTGCATGGAAAACCCTGAACATGCTCTTTGAGGGGCAAATAAAGATTTCTCTGACAGCATTTACCACCAGGCCCCAAGAAACTTGACACCATTGTCTCACCTCCTAACCTGTGTGTGAGTTTAGCTAAATTCTGTTTCCTCCTTAGCTGAATAAAGATCATCATCACACCTAGCAATACAGGAAAAACATGAAGATTAAACAAGTGTACCCTTCTTAGAGCTATGCCTGGCAGCTAGCATCCTTAAATGTTAGTCTCCCTAAGTTCTCATCACCCTCTCTACCTAAGCTTTTATTAAATGGGAAGAGGCAAGAGTTGACTCCACAACATTGCCGCCGAGTGGGCATGAGAGTGAGGGGCCAGTGGTGGCACCTGCAATAACTAGCTAACCTCTCCTTGGGGTATTTAAGGAGAAGCATGGCATGGCATGGGAAGAAATGGATGGAACAGTCTCAACAGACACACTGAGTAGGTGGGACAAGGCATAGAGCTTACACAGGCAAAGAATTGGCACCAAAGACAACACAGTAACCTGGTGAGCACTCCCTTCTCTCCTCTGCACATTCCCCACAACACTAAGAGAAGCCTGGGCACAGTGCCACAGACTTGTCATCTAAGCTACTCAGGAAGCTGAGGCACGGTTTCACGTTCAAAACCAGCCTGGGCTATAGAACAAGTCTAATACCAACAAAGATAACTTCATGAAACTTGTCTCAAAATAAGAAGTAAAGAAGGCTGGGGGGTGTGGCCAGTAGTGAGTGTTTGCCGACAGCTGGGCAGTGCCAGTGAAGCACTTGCTAGTACATGTATGGTCCTAATGTCTACCTCTAGCACTGAAAGTCAAAATGTGAATCTAAGCCAGGCAGAGTGGCATGCCTATAATACCAATAACCAGGAGCCTTGACAAGAGAATTATAAGTTCAGGGACAGCCAGAGATAAAGAACCTTAGATAAGGTACCAAGATCAAACCCCAAAAATCAGGTGGTCCCCATGAGCCACGCATGAACCTGTGCCCTGGCTGTCCTTTGCCATTAACATGATGAGGTCCCCTTACCTAGGCAACTGCTTATTTCATCTCTCCCTTCCCTACACAGCCCTATTTGTGTTAGCAACAATCCTGCCACGCTTCACAAATATATGGGATTATATGGTATGCTTCGCAGAAAATGCTGAGTGAACAGAGCTAAAGGACGGGGGTGGGGGGACCTTCTTCATTCCACGATTCATATACAGGCAAGAGCGACACACAAGCCAGTCAGTGATGTTCCTTTGCTCCCTTGCCAGGCAGGAGCGGCTGAGCAGCAAGGCAGACTGTACGGGAGGCATGCATGCTGTGCACACAAGCACATATTTATTCATTTTTAGAAAACCTGGAGTGCCCTCCCCCTTCTCCCATGAAATCCGACCATCCTACTCAGCTTCTATTCCTGTCCCTTGCTCATTTGTGTAATTTTAACACTGCAGAATATAGCTAGCCTAAGAATATTTTTTATAATTACACCCATCACAGGAACTGTCAGTATCTAATGAAGGATAATTTCAGCTATTATAAGAAGCTTAAAAGATCATTTTCATGAATAATTCGTAATATGAATCATTAAATTCAAACAATGTCAGAAATTTCAAAAAAAATAAAAGAAAGAAAGAAAGGAAAAAAAAGAAAGAAAAGAAAAATATTTTAGGTGCCTAAAAGTCACCATCCCTTTAAAGACAGAATCTGATGAGCTCAGAAACAACCCACGATGTGGGGCTGAGTGACACTGAAGAGGAAGCAACATGAAAGTTGAATTGGACCATTTCTTCTGGCCCTGCCTACCTCTCAGTTCAGCTTAGCTCTCCTGCCACCTGAGCCCCAGGACTTGCATGCTAGTATACCTGTCCCCCAACCCCTGCCTCCCCTGCCTAAACAGGAAACATCTAAACTCCAGGGCCAAGGGATCCAATTATCCTCCTCTTCCAGCCTCATGCATCATGCATGATTGTGTTACACAGACGTACATGCAAGCAAACACTCATACACAAATAAATTTTTAAACCCAGTACACATTTGGAGATCATATTTGGAGAAAACAGCATAGAGCAGGTGCACATACCAACAGACCATAAGATTTGTGGACATTTGTATGCATCATTCAGGTCTGATTACCTAAGGGGTAGCACTAGAAGAGGTGAGTGACCATGTGGATCCTCATATTGCTGTTTAAATCCTGATAAATACTCAATTTATCAGTATAAATATAATACTCAATTATAAGGAAAGAGTGTATAAGATACAAGTTACCTAAGGACTGCCACCACTGAACCCAGTTCTCTGTGATATAGTCAAAAACCCAAAAAACATCCTATAATTCAAATTCATGTGGGGAAAAGGTCAAAGTAATAACTGAGAAGCTAAGAAAATAAATTTCATTCTGTCTTCCAGAAAACAAGCCAACAAAATAGAAAGAGTAGTTTAACACTGTGTTCCCCCGGCCTCTGACCCAGTGTTAAATGAGCCAGCAGTTAGCATCAGGCTGTGTGGGGAGGAGGAGGGAGGTAGGCTAACACAGGGTAGGCTGAGTCTGTGTCCTTTCCAAATGACACAACAGCAGGGCCTGGGTCAGAAGAGTTCCATCAGACCACTGATAAAAAGACATGCCTCCCCCTGAAGGGGGAATAGCCTACTAGGCACAGAGGAAGACAATGCAGCCAGTCCTAATGAGACCTGATAGGCTAGGGTCATATGGAAGGGGAGGAGGACCTCCCCTATCAGTGGCCTGGGGGAGGGGCAAGAGAAGAGAAGAGGGAGAAAGGGTGGGATTGGGAGGGGATGAGGGAGGGGTCTACAGCTGAGATACAAAGTGAATAAATTGTAATTATTGAAAAACAAAGACATAAGCCCAACTGAAATCCAACCCTCTACCACATCAACACACACTAGAGAAGAGGGACAAGGGCAGTTATCCACAGTTGCTAAGCACAAAAAGGACTCCATCTGTTTCTCCCAGTGAATCAGTCACCTGGAAGTCCCACGGTACTGAGTGGATACTCTCCTTCTATCAAAAAATGACCAATTATTAGCTGAGGTAGCAATTGTAACATGTAAAAAAAAATAAGTAAATTTTTTTTTTTTAAATAAGGCCTAGAAGCTGGTAGGTGTTGATGGCACAAGCCTTTAATCCCAGCAGGAGACAGAAGCAGGTAGATCTCTGAGTTCAAGGACAGCCTGGTCTACAGACTGAGTTCCGGGACAGCTAGGGCTACACATAGAAACCCTGTCTCAGGAAAAAAAAAAAAAAAAATTATTGGATGGAGATCCAGCCACACCACCCCTAATGCGGTTCCCCATTACCAGAGTGGTGGCTGAGGTTCAAGTATAGCAGAACTAGCCATGATTTCCCTATAGCTGTTCTTTCTTTGCTGGGGTTGTACACTGAAGCAGGTGGAGAGAAAATACAGTCACTGTTTCTCAGATGCCCTTGTAATAAAGTGACCACATGAAATGTTATGGGAAAACCACAGAACTTTTAAGGGTAACTTGAACCAGGTGAGGTACATACCTGTAACCCAGGGATTACAGCAGGGGAGTGCTGAGGCAGGAGAATGGTAGGCTTGAAGCCCTCCTGGGATACAAAGTAAGACAAATAAATAAACAAATAGTGAACTTAAAGTCTTATCTTAGAAATGACCCCAAATAAAATTAGGGTGGGAGGGGGATTAAGTAGGGCATGTTGGGTAATGTGCCCACGATCATACCAAAAGCAGCTTTAGAACTTTCTAGACCAAACCCACAGCTTCAACAGCCTCAATGTTCACGTTACAATGCTTCCTAGCAAGGGCTGCATAATGAAAGACATAGAACCAGCATGCCCACCATACTTCCCATCAACTGTCCTATCCTACATCACATGTCTCACTGGTGCCTGACAGACAATTGACATTATTACCCTTCACACCATACATACCTTGACCTGACTTCATTAACAAAATCCCCACCAACTCTGCTGGGTTGTTGTGCCATCAGCTTTTTTCATACGCATATAAAACTTCCTCTCTCTGCAGCATTCCTTGACTCCATCTGCTAAGACACTCTTGTGCCTTGAAACCCTAACACTGGTGCTGTGACTTGGTAGGATATCTTGGTGCCTGTGCTTGCTTCCCTCCTGGGACTTTGAGCTGCCTGTCCCTCATCTCCAGCCCACCTTCAACAGAAGGTGGCCCCCCACCTATCACCAGCAATTGGTGAGTGATCCCTGTCAGTCACAGTAAATGCTTCTTGAGTCTCTGGTACTCCTGCAGATGGAATTACCCACCCTAATCTGGACCCTTTCCTTTGGACTAGGCTCCATTCTTTAGCTCGGTTTTTCACCTTTCAGCTTCACTCAAAAGTAGTACCAAGCCTCTCCTTAGGCTTTGTGAGGCTAAGGCCCTGAACCGTGTGGAGTGCAGGAAAGACCCCTTTGTATTTCCTAGTTTGGTATCCCACACACACCCCCTGAGCCCTGGCTATACCCTGGACTACAGGCATTGGATCTTCCTCTCTTCCTCACTCACGGGAACAGTATCATCCACAGAAAAACTCCAGTCTCTTCACCTGGCACCTGACCTGAAGGCCTCCATACTTACTCAATTTTGCAATCAAATCTGGCCTCAAGAGCTCTTAGACAATCAAACCAAATGTGACCACAGTATTAGATCACAGTATTATTCAGGACCTATACAAATACTGCAAGTGACCAAGGAGGAAAAAAAGAGATTCTCCATTTCCCATTTTTCTTTTCTCTGCTCCAAGCCTTTTGTTTCTGTTGGCCTACCTCCTCCCATATACACACTGTGGAAGCATCCCGTCATTAAGTTGCTGTTGTTAGATCTTTAAGCTTGTTGCAAAGTGGGAGCCAGAACTGGATAAAGGGGAGAAAGCAAAGTCAGCCCACAGCAGTGTGCGCACACCCAGCACAAACTCCTTGCTGGCCAGTGCATCTCTTTGCTAACCCCTGCAGCATCTGCTCTAAACCAAGCTGCTGATCTGCCTCTCCTACGGTATCTGAGGACCATTTGCTTCTGCTGGCTTCTGCCACCCACAAGATTTGATTTGAAATCCCGGAGTCCGGTTCTTCAGCTGCTGTTCCGCCTGGTCTGCTGTGCCCTCCTATGTGGCTCATGCCGCCACTGCACTGCTGGCTGCTACACTGGACATCTCCCTTTTCCCTTCCTCTTGGAGCTACACTCATCTCTCTTTGTACCTTCCTGGGCCTATACTTTGTGAATTTTCTTCCCCTAGGAGCTCCCTGCTAAGTCTCCACACCCTGTGGCTTCTACAATATTAGAACTCTCCCTCTGGGGGAGTTCCTACTTGTTTCCCCTGTCCTTTAGCCATGCCTCTCCTTGTCTACACCAAAAGTGTTTCTCTGGCTCCTACAGCCTGTTAGGCCCTTGGTACCCACCACATGGGCAACTTTCTGTTGTCTGCTACACCCATCTGGGTCTCTCTACAAAACACCTGGCTCCCTTTCCCCTGCATTGTCCTGGCTACCTCTGGCTCCTGCTGGCAGCCTCATAGCTCTCAGATCCTTCTTGGGGCTTATAGGAACACTCCTGAATGATGTTCCATTTTGTGACTCTTTCTTTTTTCCTCCAGGGAAAAAAGATTTTATTATTACACCTTGGCCTCAGTACACATCAATGACCAAAATATTGGCGCACTTGATTTCCAAATTCTCAAAGATTGTAACAACTTCTGCCACCACACAAGCAAATGATCCCAAAGTGTCTTATCTCTAACATTCTACTTTGCACTCTTAAATCTTTTATCGCTACGATTTCTCTGTGTTCTGCTCTCAGAAAAAAAAAAAAAAAAATCTCAAAATTATGCTGTAAACTATCTCAGGATTTATAATTTCATTGGGTATGGTTTAAAATCTCTAAAATCTTTAACAAAATGTTGCTTTAAACTTATAACAAAAGGCTTATAATTAAATACATGTGTATATATGCGATTCAACTCTTATCTATAAGATATGTATATGTAACTTAGATTTACTGCTGTGTATCTGTGTATGTAACTTGGATTCAACTCTGTATACGTGTATACGTATGTATGTAACTTGGTTTCAGTTCTATATGTGTATGCGTCTATGTGACTTGGATTCAACTCTTGTTTTCAAAACAATAGATCTACTAGGAAAAGCAATGTTTTTAAATAGCATCCATATGGCTCTCCTCCATCTTGGCTGATGATCTCATCAAGATGTAAGTAGCCACATGGCTGGCAGCTATCTTTTTTAACATTAAGGTGTACATGCCATGTGACTTAATCACCCGCTTCAGACAACCAGTTGGCATAGGACAACAACAGCTTTCTGTTTATCACTGCATCTCTTTTTTAGACTAAGGAAGCAACAAGTCTCCAAAATATTTTGGATTGGTATAGAATTTTATATGATGACAAAAATTTAAGGTTAATCAGAAAAGTCCCAAATACAAAACACCTAAGAAATCAAAGACACCATGAAAAAGGTGAAATCTAAGAATAATAGGAATTGATGAAAAAGAAGATTCCAGTCTCCAAGGTCCAGAAAACATCTTCAAGAAAAATCATAGAAGAAAATTTCCCCAAATTTAAGAAATAGATGGCCATAAATATACAAGAGGCCTACAGAACACGAAACAGACTAGACCAGAAAAGAAAATTCTCATGTCACATCATTGTCGAAACACTAAATATACTGAACAAAGAAAACATATTAAAAGCAGCAAGGGAAAAGGGCCAAGTAACACATAAAGGGAGACCTATCAGAATTACACCGGACTTCTCGTCAGAAACCATGAAAGCCAGGAGGGCCTAGGCAGAGTTCATACAGACTTCAAAAAAACCACAGATGCCAACCCAGACTACTATACCCATCAAAGCTTTCAATCAACATAGATGGAGAAATAAAATATTCCATGAAAAAAACTAAACTTGAGCAATTTCTACACAGCAAACCAGCCCTACAGAAGATATTAGGAGGAAAACTCCAATCCAATGAAAACAACTATACCCAAGAAAACATAAGATTCAGATAATGTCCCTACAAAAATTAAAGAAAACAAGCAATGAATCACAGTGAGACCACCAACTCCACAATAAAAGGAACTAACATTCATTGGTCACTATTATCTATCAACATCAATGGATT
Source organism: Psammomys obesus (assembly GCF_907164565.1). Taxonomy (NCBI): domain Eukaryota; kingdom Metazoa; phylum Chordata; class Mammalia; order Rodentia; family Muridae; genus Psammomys; species Psammomys obesus. The sequence continues at coordinate 3,120,970 of NW_026596415.1, forward strand.
CAACTCTCCAATAAAAAGATACAGACTAACAGAATGGGTGCGAAAACAGGATCCAACATTCAGCTGCACTCAAGAAACGCACTTTTACAACAAAGATAAACACTACCTCAGAGTAAAGGGCTTGAAAAATGTTTTTCAAGCAAATGGACCCAGAAAGCAAGCTGGAGTAGCTATCCTAATATCTAACAAAATAGACTTTCAACCAAAATTAATCAAAAAAGATGAGGGGCACTCCATTCTCATAAAAAAAAAAAAAAAATCCACCAAGAAGACATCACAATTCTGAACATCTATGCCCCGAATACAAGAGTGCCTACATTTGTAAAGGAAACATCATTAAAACTTAAATCACACATCGATCCCAACACCATAATAGTGGGAGACTTTAACACCCCACTCTCACCAAAGGACAGATCATCTATACAGAAGCCAAATAAGGAAATAAAGGCACTTACAGGGGCCCTAATTCAAATGAACCTAATACATGTCTACAGACCTTTTCACCCAAACTCAAAAAAGTATACCTTCTTTTCAACACCCCATGGAACCCTCTCCAAAATAGACACAAAGCAAGCCTCAAGAAATACAAGAAAATTGAAATAATCCCCTGTATTTTATCTGACCACCATAGACTAAAGCTGGACCTCAACAACAATAGAAATAACAGAAAGTCTACACACATGGAAACTGAAATTGCTACTCAATGTGAGCTGGGTTAAGGAATAAATAAAGAAAGAAATTAAAGACTTCCTAGGATTCGATGAAAATGAAGGTACAAGATACCCTAATTTATGGGACACAATGAAAGTAGTACTCAGAGGAAAATTCATAGCACTAAGTACCTTCAAGAAGAAATTTGTTACATCTCATACAAGCAACTTAATGGTCCAACTGAAAGCCCTAGGGGGGAAAAAAAAAAAAAAGGAGCAGATACACCCTAGAGGAACAGACAGCTGGAAATAATCAAAATTAGGGCTGAAATCAATCAATTAGAAACAAACAAAACTATTCAAAGAACCAATGAAACCAAGAGCTGGTTCTTTGAGAAAATCAACAAGATAGACAAACCCTTAGGCAAACGAACTAAACGACAAAGAGAAACTATCCAAATCAGCAAAATCAGAAACGGAAAGGGGACATAAATACAGACACTGAGGAAATCCAATCATTAGGTCATCCTACAAAAGCCTATATGCCACAAAATTTGAAAATCAAAATGAAATGGACAATTTTCTTCACATATTCCATCTACCAAAATTAAGTCAAGAGCAGATAGAAAGATTGAATAGCCTTACATCCTCCAAGGAAATTGAAACAGTCATCAACAGTCTTCCTTTCAAAAAAAAAAAAAAAAGCCTTGGGCCAGATGGTTTCAGCGCAGAATTCTACCACACCTTCAAAGAAGTGCTAATTCCAATTCTCTTCAAACTATTCCACAAAATAGAAACAGAAGAAACATTACCAAACTCATTCTATGAAGCCACAATCACCCTGATACCTAAACCACACAAAGACCCAACAAAAAAAGAGAACTTCAGACCTATCTCTCTTATGAACATCGATGCAAAAATACTCAATAAAATACTTGCAAATCAAATCCAAGAACACATTAAACTAAATGAACAGAAACTTAAATCAATCCCACTGAAATCAAGGACAAGGCAAGGCTGCCCACTCTCTCCATATCTATTCAACATAGTACTTGAAGTCCTAGCTAGAGCAATAAGACAAGTAAAGGAGATCAAGGGGATACAAATCTAAAAGGAAGAGGTCAAAGTTTCACTATTCGCAGATGATATTATAGTATACATGAGTGACCCCAAAAATTTAACCAGAGAACTCCTTCAGATGATAAACACCTTCAGTAAAGTGGCTGGATACAAAATTAACTCAAAAAAAAAAAAATCAGAAGCCCTCCTGTATACTCAAAACAAAAGGGCTGAGAAAGAAATTAGGGAAAACAACATCCTTCACAATAGCCACTAATAACATGAAGTACCTTGGGGTGACTTTAACCAAGCAGGCGAAAGACCTGTTTGAAAAAAACTTCAAGTCTCTGAAGAAAGAAAGTGAAGAAGATATCAGAAGATGGAAAGATCACCCATGCTCATGGATCAGTAGGATTAACATAGTAAAAATGGCCATCCTGCCAAAAGCAATCTACAGATTCAATGCAATTCCCATCAAAATACCAATACAATTCTTTACAGACCTTGAAAGAAAAATTCTCAACTTCATATGGAGGAACAAAAAACCCAGAATTTCAAAAACTATCCTGTACAACAACAGATCATCTGGAGGTATCATCATCCCTGATCTCAAGCTGTACTACAGAGCAATAGTAATAAGAACTGCATGGTATTGGCACAGAAACAGAAAAGAGGATCAATGGAACTGAATAGAAGACCCAGAAATAAACCCAAACACCTATGGATACTTGATTTTTGACAAAGAAGCCAAAACCATTCAATGGAAAAAAGACAGCATCTTCAACAAATGGTGCTGGTCCATCTTCAACAAATGGATGTCTACATGCAGAAAAATGAAAATAGATACATATTTATCACCCTGCACAAAACTAAAGTCCATGTAGATCAAAGACCTCAACATAAAACCAGATACACTAAATCGTTTAAAAGAGAAAGTGGGGAAGACCCTAGAACTCATTGACACAGGAGACTACTTCCTGAACAGAACACCAACAGCACAGGCTCTAAGAGCAACATTGATAAATGGGACCTCATGAAACTTAAAAATCTTCTGTAAAGCAAAAGACATTGTCATCAGAACAAAACGACAGCCTACAGACTGAGAAAGTATCTTCACCAACCCTATATCTGACAGAGGGCTGATATCCAGAATATATAAAGAACTAAAAAAATTAAAAAGCAATAAATCAAACAATCCAATTAAAAATTGGGATACAAAGCTAAATAGAGAAGTTTCTGTAGAGGAATGTAGAATGACAGAGAAACATCTAAAGAGATGCTCAACGTCCTTAGCCATCAGGGAGATGTAAATCAAAAGATTTCACCTTATACCCATCAGAATGGCAAAGGTTAAAAACTCAAGTGACAACACATGCTGGAGAGGTTGTGGAGAAAGGGGAACCCTCCTCCATTGCTGGTGGGAATGTAAACTTGTACAACCACTTTGGAAATCAATCTGGCACTTTCTCAGACAATTAGGAATAGTGCTTCCTCAAGATCCAGCGATACCATTCCTAGGCATAAATCCAAAAGAAGCTCAAGTACACAACAAGGACATTTGTTCAACCATGTTTATAGCATCTTTATTCGTAATAGCCAGAACCTGGAAACAACCCAGATGTCCATCAACAGAGGAATGGATACAGAAATTGTGGTACTTTTATACAATGGAATACTACTCAGCAATTAAAAACAAGGAAATGATGAAATTTGCAGGCAAATGGTAGGATCTAGAAAAGATAATCCTCAGTGAGGTCTTCCAGGAGCAGAAAGACACACACGGTATATATACTCACTTATAAAATAGGATAAACATACTAAAATATGTACACCTAAAGAAGATAAACAAGAAAGAGGACCCGAAGTAAGATGATCAATCCTCACTTAGAAAGACAAATGGGATGGACATGGGAAGTAGGAGAAAACAAGTAACAGGACAGAAGCCTACCACAGAGGGCCTCTGAAAGACTCTACCTAGCAGTGTAGATCAAGGCAGATGCTGAGACTCATAACCAAACCTTCAGCAGAGTGCAGGGAATCATACGATAAAAAGGGGAGTTAATATGACCGGGAGAGGACAGGAGCTCCACAAGGACAAAATATATCAGGGCACAGGGGCCCTCTATGAGACTGTTTCTCCAACCAAGGACCATGTATGGATATAAGCTAGAGCCCCTGCTCAGATATAGCCCATGGTAGCTCAGTAACCAAGTGGATTTTCCTAGTAAAAGGAACAGGAACTATTTCTGACATGAACTCAACGACTGGCTCCTTTACCTCCCCCTGACCCCCAAGGGAGGAACACTCTTGCTAGGCCACAGAGGAGGACTTTGCAGCCAGTCCTGAAGATACCTGATAAGCTAGGGTCAAATAGAAGGGGAGGAGGACCTCCCCTAGCAGTGGACTTGGAAAGGGGCAGGGAAGAGATGAGGGAGGGAGGGTGGGGTTGGGAGGGAATGAGGGGCTACAGCTGGGATACAAAGTAAATAACCTGTGATTAAAAAAAATTAAAAATTAATTAAAAAAAAATTTAAGGTTATGGAATTCAACTCTGGTTTAGAATATACTGTATATAATAATAAAATTTTGAGGTTAAAAAGTTTCCTCAGATTAATAAAAGCTGATTTAAGATGTATGTTTAATTACTTATGTCTTTGCTTAACTGTTCAACACCGAGCTTCTAGAAAATTTAGATAAGTAACAACATACACTTCAAAAATAAGATATATTTGGTAAGATTTATGAAATCCTAAGGTCTACACAGGTTCACAGTATAATAAATTTTTTTATTTTGATACCAGAAGAGCTTCAATTCAAAAATTGCTATTTTTTAAGGCTAAACTTAACAGGGATAAAGCTATAAAAGTATAATCTTATAAAAGCTAATAACTTATTGTAAACTATTAGAGCTAATTAAGACATGAAAGTTAATAGTCACTTTATAAATGATCATTCTTTCATGTTTTCAAAACTATACTTGTGGTCATGTTTAGTACTTAATGTAATTAATCACAAGAATATGCTTTAGTTAGTTTCTTGTATATGTTTTCAACATTAAGCCTAAAACAAGTATCTAGAAAATGGCAAACTCTGTTTAGTTTAGATATACTTAATGACAATGGTCCTCAAAACTATTCTGAGATCTGCTAAATATGACATTTAAAATGTTTAATGGGAAAAAGCTTACTATGACAGACAGAGATCCCAGATCCTAACAATGGTCTCAAAAGAAGATGATGGGCACAAAAGAAGTCTGCATGGAACTTTATTTATATGTGGCAAAGCCGAGCACTTGGTAAAAAACTGCCCTTCACCTTGCCTGCTACCAGGAGCTTCTCCAAACTGTGGATAAGCAGGACACTGGGAAGTTGCCATGGTACTCTTCTCCCATGAATCCCTAACAGTGAGCATCCCTCTGCTGTCCACTGTGAACCCTTCACTTTACACAGATGGCAGCTAAGAGCAGAGCCAAGGCTACCCAGAAGCACTGGGCCCTCCTTACTACCCAGCAGTGAAAACCACATGCTGTTAACAGTGTTATAAATGAGACAACCCCAATATACAATGCAGGTAAGAACAGTTTGAGCAATGTGTGCCAGGCCTGACCTCCTCTGGAAGAGTTTTAGAGAAACCATGATACTGTTAAGAGCAGATCAGCAAAGAATGGAAATGAGGAAGCTTGAGTCCAGCCCAGGCCTGGAATGCCTGGCAACAAGGTATTCAGTGTGAGCTCCCTCATACTGTCACGCAAGCCAAGGGCAAACACCAAAAGCACTCACTTCCCCCTTCCTAGCCAAGTGTCTGCATGGAGCCTGGCTCTAACACTCCAAGTATATGTATACACTGGGCACACATTTGGTAAGACAACATAACCTAAAGCATCCATACAAGGCAAGAGGAGGACTTGAGCACAGGCTGGCTCATTGTCCACTCACACTAGCCTTGAGCAGCTTCTGCTTCCCCATCCAGGATACCACACCCAGCACAGCCTACCAAGCAGGAACACTGGCTGTGTGGGGGCTGGCAAAAGTCCTGGCAGACAGGACAGCCTCAAATTAGCCCTTCTATAATGCTCTTCAGTTAGTTCCCTCCCCAAATTCCAATAAAGCACCCATGGGGGCTGGTAAGAAAAAATACCAAGTCAGTGGCTGCATTCAGAGTTAAAGCACTTGCAGGACACTGGGTTTCAATCCCTGAGTTAAAAAAAAAAAATCAAATAACAACGATAAAAAGGTAGCCTCTGCTTCCAGGCAGCTTCATCTTGGCAAATGTTTCTTGAATATTCCAAGAAGAAAAACACACTTTTAACACATCGCTGGGCAGGGCCTGGAGAGATGGCTCAGGGGTTAACAGCACTCAGTGCTTTTGGAGAGGCCTCAGGTTCAGTTCCCAGCACCCACATAGCGGCTCACAACTGCCTATAACTGCAGTTCTAGGGGAGCTGAGCCCTCTTCTAACCACTATGGATTCATGCACACATATGATGTACATAAATACACACAAGTGTACACATATGATTTTTTTTTAAATATATCAACTGGGCATCAAGACCAAACTTCTGAGAGTGAAAAACTGGGGAAAATGACAACAACCCCAGCTGGGAGGGGCCATTTGCCTGGAGAACAGGGGTGCCAGACAGCAGGAAAGTTCTAGGGAAAGAAAATGGGACATGAGCTAAGACAGTGTGCTCCTTGTCAAGTGCTGAAGACAGGAGGGAAAGCACAAGCTGAGAAAGTAATCCAGCCTGGGAATCCACATCGCCTCAGAAAATGGTTTCCATTCATTCCAAGAAAAAACATTTAGACAAGCCACTGTGCAGAGGTGCAGGCTCTACATACTCAAGCAAAGTAAAATGACCAGCTGCTGTAGGAAAGCTATAATTAGAAAGTAAAGCAGAGTGGTGTTTCAAAACCAAAGTGGCATTTAACAAAACAAGCCACCTGTCAGCCTCCAAGGAAAGGATCTGCCACCAATGGAGAAGCTGACTGACAAGCTGCAGATATCAGCCAAACTATGGTGGGGGTGAACAGGCTGAGGAAGGCTCTTTGTTTCTTATAAACAATAAAAAGAAGCAAAAGCCAATGGATCTTGGGTATTTCCAGGCAACTGCTTCTGCTGTGATTTGGGAGAGAAAAGTGTCCTGCTAGGGGCTGAAATCAATACAGCAAATAAAACACCCTCCCTACATCACCAGGATACTTGGGCTGCTTCTGGAACTAGGGGCTGGATTCCTGAGCAACTATGACCTTAGGCCTTTGCTGAAATTTTTCACTAAAGTGATGGCACAAAAAGTGACCTGGAGAAAAGTCCCCACCCCTCACAAATAACTTCCACCAGAAACCCCCAAGCCCACCAGAGGCAGGGGCTGCTGGCTGCCCGTCCAATTGTCCCTCCTTCTACACATGCTCATTCCCCAGCCAAAGAGCTTGAAGCAGAAGCTATGGGAGAAGGGTCTGAAAGCTACTTAAAGGAAGCTTATTACCCCCAAGCTCATATTCTTTGAAAAACTCTCTCAAACACACCCTCTAGCCTTCCCATCTACTGCTTCCACCTGCCAGGAATACGGATGTGATGCAGAACAGCAGCCATTTTACAGGTAAAATGAGGCAATCATAAATAGAGGTAGCCTATGGCAGTTCAGTATCCAAGTGGCCTCCATAGAGACAGGGACTGTTTCTGACATGAACTGATTGGCCTGCTGTTTGATCACCTCCCCCTGAAGGGGGGAGCAGCCTTACCAGGCCACAGAAGAAGACAATGCAGCCACTCCTGATAAGACCTAGGATAACTAGGATAAACTAGGATCAGAGAGAAGGGGAGGAGGAGCTCCCTTTTTAGAGGGCTGGGAGAAGGGCATGAGTGGGAAGAGGGAGGGTGGGGCTGGGAGGGGAGGAGGGAGGAAGGTACAGGGGGGATACAAAGTGAATAAACTGTAATTAATAAAAATAAACAAAAAACAAAAAAGAATAAGACATGCATCAAAAATAAGAAGAAATGTGTCTTGAGTGCCTGTGGCCAGAAAAGACCTACACAACCCCAAGCTACTTCCAGACACTTCATGTAAAAGAAAACTATGGAAACACTATCATGGGGTTTTCTTTCTGATACAGACAAGCTTCGCCCAACCCAACATAGTATCCCCAAGTGATCAAGTGCATGCTGTGCCAGTGAGGTCAACAGAACACCTCCACACGTCCCTCCCAACAATCATCTGACCTCCTAACAGAAATAGCTTCCCACACCCGCCTACTGCATTATCAGCTGAGGGCCTGCTGCCGTCCACCCTTCTCTATCAGAATCCATCCCTTTGTTTCTGAGTGCCCACGTGGCTCAGCCCTGTGCTTAAGCCAATGTGTTGCTATGTGGCTGTTCCCATCTCATATGAGCCAGGCTTGATCAAGTCCTACCCACCCTCTCCTACCTCACCAGGTCTCAGGGTTCAGTAAGGGATGTACAGCATTTAAGCTGGGCCAGAGCTGCCTGGCACATCTGTCAATACAACCCATGGGGCACTCTCAATTACACTTCGAATTTCTAATCCTGTGCCAGTTAGTTTTTCAACTCTGACACAAAGACAGTCACCTGGGAAGAGGGGTCCCCAACAGAAGAGCTGCCTACACTAGACTGTCCATAATGTCTGTGGGACATTTTCTATTCTTTTGGGAGAGGGCAGCATTTGAAACAGGGTTTCTCTGTGTAGCCCTAGCTGTCTTGGAATTAGTTCCGTAGACCAGTCTGGCCTCAGCCTCAAAGAGATCCTGCCAGCTCTGCCTCCTGAGTGCTGGGATTAAAGGCATGCAGCACCGCTGCCTAGCTCTTTCTCAATAGATGATTAGTGTGGGAGGCCCAGCCGCCTGCAGCAGGTAGTCCTGGCTATGTAAGAAAGGGTCTGAACAAGCCATGAAAAGTAAGCCAGGAAGGAGGCAGCAATGTTCCATGGTCTCTGCTTCAGCTCCTGCCTGCAGATTCCTGCCTGACTTCCTGCTCTGACTTTACTCACATGGACTATGACATGGAAGTGAAAGCAGAATCAACCATTTCCTTCCTAGGTTGCTTTTAATATATTTGTCATGGTAACATAAATTTATAACAAATCCTTCTTATAAAATCTGAAATATGTATAAAAAATATGTGTTGACTCTTAGAGGTAAATACAGACAGCATTAGCTATAATACTCCCTAGACTTTTCCAATAAATTAAAATTTTAAAAACTCAACCCTCTTATGTCTGGGAACAGAACTCAGTAAAGTACACTCAAGCTAAAAGCTAAGCTGATGGCACACATTTGTAATTTCAGCATTGGGGAAGCCGAGGCATGAGGGTCTCTTGGGCTTGCTAGTCAGCTAGTCTAACAAGTCAGCTCCATGTTCAGTGAGAAAGCATGTCTCAAAAACTAAGGTGGATGACAGGGAATGTGGCTCAGCACGTAAGGACACTTGCAGAGCAAGCCTGGTGACCTGATGCAATCCCTGATTGTTAATGTGGGAGGCCCAGCCCCCACATAAAGACAGAAAAACAGAACTGACTCCACATGCTGTGCTCTGACCTCTCCATGTGTCATGGCACATACACCCCACACCTATACATAAAGTAATAATAAAAGTTTTACAAATAATGCCGGGTGCACATGCATGAGCCTGCACACACAACCCCTTTAGGTGGGTACAGTCCCTGCCACTCAGATGAAACCAGACTCACAGTCAGCATGGGCAGTTACAATACAGTAACTTTCTCTGTCTGTCTGTGTGTTCCTGTGTGTCTGTGTGTGTACACGCGTGCACATGCACACGTGTCCATTCTGAACTGATCTGAGGCAGCTGCTAGGACTTTAACACCTCAGCCAGGCACTAAAACCACTTCCCAGGTTTTGTTTACAGGACAGGAAGCTATTTCCTTACCCAGATACTATTTTATCTGGATAATGGCTACAAAGCTTTCAGAGAGGTTCACTATACAATTATCACCAGAATCACTCACCTTTCAGAAACTAATTGACAGGTGTCTGCTAATTTCTCTGACCCTCAACTTGAAGCTTCAAAACATCCCTAACCTCATTTATAATGAAAACTGCCTGCTATTTAACATGTACCATCACTTGTCTGTGTGCACACAAGTCCAGAATGTCACTGTCATTATCTCCAGGCCCCAGTGAATATCAGAAGCTCTGAAATAACTTCCACCAAGAACAAAGAGCTGTTAAAGGCAGCGAGTGACAAGAGTGAGCCCACAGCCCTCTGCCTGCCTTGCCTTTCCCCAAGGATCATAATTTCTCCAGGCGCCCTTCCCAGGCAGTAGCATCACTCTACCAAGGAAGGAGAAGAGTTCTGAGATGGAGGGGGGGAAAAGGGCATGTCTACTCTGCACTCTCCAACACCAGAGCAAGCATGTCTACAACAGAACTGCCAACAAGTGAGTAAGCTACAGTGTCTGACGTCTATTCCAGGATGTCACCTACCCTTGTCTGTACTAGGCAACAGCACACAACTGGTTCTGGCTATCCAGGAAGAAGATGTCCTCCCCACAAGTCATGTGGGTTTCCCTCATAATAAAGTGAAGTAGTACTGTGAACAGGGGAGATAGCCTACGTAAAACAGCTGTGCATACAAACCAGCACTACAGGGAGCTCAGCACATGAAACCCAGGCTGGGGACCCAGGCATCTCATGATCCAAAAACCACATGGGAATCAAACCTGGAGGAAAAGAGTAAGATAGACCTAGCGGGTGTGTGCAGAAATCTTTTTTGTTTGTTTTGTTTTTCAAGACAGGGATTCTCTGTGTAGCCCTGGCTCTCCTGGACTAGGTTAGCCTCAAACTCAAGAGATCTGCCTGCCCCTGCCTCACAAGTACTGGGATTAAAAGTGTGTTCAACCGCAGCCTGGATTCAAACAGAAATCTTAATTTCTACTTTCTGACAATGATGTCCCCCTGGTGACTGACAACATGACTGGAATATGATGTGTAGATATTTGATCAAGTGCTAATCCAAATGCCAACTGCAAATTTGTCAGCCTGAATAACATGGCTAGGTTTCACCCAGTTGAAGGCCTTAAGATGGAAGAGAAGAAAGGTCCCTGGAAAAGATGTATTTGTAGGATTCAGAGTCAAGATGTGACATCAACTCTCCCTAGGTCTCTAGCCTGCAGGACACCTTGTAGATGATGGAGTCAATGGACTTCCACAATCACATGAGCCAGTTTCCTAAAATAACATCCTGCACATACACATGCTCTGTCTGTATCTCTGACTGTGTATGTGGCCTGGCCTGGCACACACCAACCCATGGTGGTTCACTTTGTTGTATATGACAACATCAGCATCCTTCTGGAGTGGCCAGACCACAAGGCAGAAACTGGCTGAGGTTTAATCTATCTATCAATATGCCACCTAAGGACTTCTAGGCCAAAACCATTTCACTGCCCTAGAGATCACCAAGTTAGCTAGTCTGGCTAGCTAGTGAGCCTAAGGGATGTCCCTGTCTCTGCCTTGTACCTCACCATGGCTGGGATTTCAAGCATGCACCACCACAACCAGCTTGGTAAGTTAGGTTCTGAAGATCAAGCTCTGGTCCTATTCTTATGGGCATTTTCCTCACTGAGCATCTCTCCAGTTCCCTGGCCACACATGTTGATTCAGGACTTGAGTAATATGCCAGAGAAGAAATCAAAAGCATGCAGAGTCAACTCCTACTCTCTGGTCATGCAGAAAACTGTCTACCACCGGCTTCCTGGAGAATACAAAGGAATCCAAGTTCACTAGCAGAGTTGACCTAATGTCCAGAGGAGTTACAATGGATGCCTAATTGCCAAGCTGGTTCCTAGGGATTTGGTGGCCCTCCTGCCACAGCTGTAAAACTGCTCTTACACTCCAGAGTAAGAGGCAAAGCAAAAGGAGATCCAAGCTTTCACAAACCTCTGTCCTGGCTAGGAAATGCAGCAGTCAGTGGAGAACACCCCACCCTCACTCTCAACCACAACAGGAGCCAAAAGCTTTTCAAAGAGGTGAGAAAAAGTCAACCTGAAATTCTATTCCATATTTCCTTTCTAGAGAAATCAGATCACTCACAGAAACAGAAGAGGAATAGAAATTTGAAATATGTACCTGAAAATTTAAAGGTTGTTAACATTGCAGTTTAAAAGGTAATTTTATGTTGTTCATTTTTTAAACCTAGAGGCATTTTTTTTCCCAAAACAAAAATATAAGGTTAAAGATGAAGGTCCCAGGACAACCCTAAGGAACACTGTCAACTGCAAAAGCATTTGGAAGTAAATATTTTCAGTCTCTTCCTTCTGATGAGCTCACATCTGTATTAGTCAGTTTTGTCATAGATAAAAAGATATTTTATACTTGCAACTAAAATGCTTATGTTCTCAATTCCTTCCTTGAACTCAGAAAACTCAGACATGGGTGTGTCCATCCCTGATACCAAAAGCCAAGGGAGATAGTGAATCAAATGAGCAAAGTCTCCCTTCCTTTAGTCTTTCAGTGTAGGGGACTCCAACTCCCATGAGCCTGCAGGCACCGGGGCCCAGCCAGGATGTGTCTGGATCTCCAGTGAAGAGTGGAGACCACCAGAGACAGTCCAAATCTCTTAGAAGGAAGATAGGAGCTTGGGAAGAAATCTGCTGTGCAACTTTGGAAGGCACTGACTTTTACAACTATTTTTTAAAGCAAACACATAATCACAAACAGTTACAGAGTACTGTGTAGGTATTCAGTACATGCCTGCACATGTGCAATTTGTAACACCCAGATCAGGAAGAGGATTAGGGGCAGGAAACAGGGTCTTACTATGCAGCTCAGGCTAGCTTTGACCTAACAAACATTTGGCCCCAGCTTTGAATGTTGGGGTTACAGGCCTAGGCTATGGTGCAAGGCTATTTCACGGTGCTGGCACACCGCTGATGCTCCTTGATAACTGGGACTAAAAGGAGAGAATCACAGGATTCCATAAGAAACAACAAGGCAACTGGTATGTGCCCAATACTGAGCTCATCCATGAAAACCCTGCAGCATGAGGGACACCCAAGGTATGCAGTGTATCTTGGCGCGAAGTAGAAGTGCTACTGCTATTCTACAGTGGACTGTGCTGGCCATCTCACTGAGGTTCAACAAGGTGATCACACTGTGCGCTTACAGCCAGCTGTGCTTCAGAGCACGCAGGCTGCATCTTAAGAAATGGAGCTTCCACTGCAATCCGCACAGACCATGGAATCTGCTTGTGCGTTTGGGAAGGAGTGCTCCCAAAATCCTGATTCAGGAATACATCTCATAATCCTGCATTTTCTAAATCAAAAGCAAGCCTAGGGGTTGGAAAGATGGTGTAATTGGTAAAGGGTTTGCCATGTATACCTGAGGACCTGCGCTCAGTCCCTGGTGTTTGTGTGAAAAAGCTGGCACTATGGCATATGCTTGTAATCCCAGTGCTATGGAGGAGAAGACAAATGGATCCCTGGGGCCCACTAGCCATCTAGCCCAGCCAATTGGTGAGGTCCAGGTTCAGTGAGATACCATGCCTCTAGTAATAAAGTGGACAGCTTCTGAGTTTGGTCTCTGACTTTCATATGCATATGCTGTGTGCCCATAAATGCAGGAGGGGTAAGCTAAGAGGAAAGAGTTATCAAGAGTGAAGGAGGTAAGAAGTGAGGGGGAGTGAGTGATCCCAACACATTGCACATATGCACAAAATTGTCAAAATTAAAATAACAAAAATACCAACAGTACCCACCCTGTGCTAATCCTTATACTGCCTCCACACATCACCTGTCAACTATCCCATTTTACACATGAGAAGACTGAGACACAGAGAGATTAAGAGACTACAAGAGATGACAGCTTGGCAAGTGTGAGTCCAGGAAGGTGTCAGTGTTTACCCTGTTTGCATTCTGCTGCTTATACCTCTAGCCTCATGCAAATCAACCATTCCATGTTCTAGACTGTAAGTGCTCAAACCGTACAACTGTTATTGAGTCCAGTGGGGCTTAGTTTTCATTTAGCAAGAATACACAGCAGAGTTTTCTGTCTAACTCTGGGATGCAACAAGCACCATTTTCTACTGCACCAAAGTATGTATTCACCCATTCCTTGAGCCTGCCCACAAAGTAGCCAGCCCCACCCCAACATGGGCTCATCGCCACCTCACCTTCAGTTGTTTGACCTTCTCTTTTCAGCATCTGGACAGCTCCTACATACTTCTTCAGCTGGACTTTGAGCACCTCGTTTTCTCTGCAGGTATAAGAATGTTTAAAAAAAAACAAATTTAAAAACTAACAATTGCCACCCTAAGCAGGGGAGAGAATCTGTATGAAGAAAAGCACACAATTTGTATCTTGTAAATGTTAATGTGCTTTCCTGGTTCACAGAGCAATGCTGAAAATGGCTGTAACTCAGGGCATACTTTTGAAAAACCTTCTGGAACTTTCCTTTTGGAGTGTTGGTGAATGCTAACTGTGCCCGTGCCTACAGACTTGGAATGCAAATGTGTGCTTTGGGAATCCGCAAACTTCCAGGTGTCTGTTCAGGGTCAGGCACTTGATATTCTCGAAACCAACAGAGGCACACAGTAAACACAGCTCACCAGGGGCAGGCTCAAATCACACCAGCTACCATGTAGTACATGACTGACCTCATGCTGTGTGTTTATACATCATCCCCAAAACTAGCACAGCTCCTACTTTGTAGATGGGGAAACTGGAACACCAGGGGGAACCAGTGGCCAAATCCACTCCCAACCCCACATAAGAGCATATAATAGAAAACAGACATTGGGCTACAATGACAACCTACCTCCCAAACCCCATTCCCTAGGTACACTGACTGATCATGTGACATTAGGTAGCAGGAGAAGAAACTGACATTCATTACTACCCACCATATAGCTTGGACCTTGATCATGTCAGCTCACACAACCACACATACATGTATTCATCATCCATTCTAACCACCACATAGCTTGGACCCATATAAGCTCACTGACTCACACACATGCACATTTATCCATCCATCATTTGTGGAAAATTCACAATAAGTCTGTCATATTATCTCAATTCAGTAAGAGAGGAGTTGGACAGATAGTGTCTCTGAAGAAGATCACATGGTCAAGGTCACCAGTAAAACCCAGTTCTCTCTGTCCCCAAGATATATTTTCCTGTGTCTCTCTGAGATTTAATCTCTCACCAGCTATCCCGGGAAGAGGCTCCTTGTCTGCATTCTATTTCTGCCTCTCACTCCCCATCCCAGGTCTTCAGAGTTTGATTAAACACACTAAAATTTTCTGCTTTACAATAAAAAGAGCTCAAACCAGATTTCTTCTATGGTTATACAAATAAAAAGACTCATTGCAAAACATTCCAACAACTAGAACTATTTAAGAAAACAGAATTGGCTGAAAACCCAATCCCTTGCATTCTCCTATCCACCCTGTCATACTTAGGGCATGTGTAAGCAAGGATGTTTTATAGAAAAATACCTGCTACACTTACATTCCCTTAACATTTTTGGCTGGAAGTACATAATGTTCCTTGTCATCCGCTCCATCTCTGTCTCCCCCAGGAACCAAAAGCAAACCTGTGCTCACTGCCATGCCCTACAGCATGCATGGCTGACCACACATGCCTGCAGTCTAGTGCACAGGTCAAGACCACACTGCACACTTGCTGCAACCAAGCTGTTTTCTTTAACTGCACCACAGCAAGCACTAACTCAGTCTGTTGACGGATGGAAAGAGCATTCCTTAGTCCTTACTCAGCTGTGAAACCTGAGATAGGCATGTCTGTTTCCAGTGCCTTACACTACCACGCGGTCTATTAAGACAGCCCTTCCCTTGGACTGTTCTTTGCAGTTGATTTGGGGAGAGAACATCAGGGTCAAATGCAGGAAGTACCAGACACTCAGGAATCACCTGAGAACTCCGCACATTTCTCAGAAGCTTGGGTAAAGGAAACCATGAAGAAGCCTTCCCTTTGCCCCTGCCCTAACAGACTGTCAGGAATCTGTACAGGGTTGCTGCATTAACTCCAGCTAAAGCAGCTACAGCAATTGTTTGAAACCAAACAGCAAGCTCTGAGCAGGCCTGTGAAGAGGGAAAACAGCCCTGCTGTAAACAACGGCATTGTGTGTTTAGTACGGTTCCTATAACCACAGCCTCATTACACATCTCATTCTCAGCCACCCTGTGAGAAGTCACAGAAAATATCACCTTCAGTAGATACACACTTCTGCTGGGAGAAAGTTAGTACTAGCTCTCCAAAGACCACTTTCCAAGAGGCACAGTGGGCAGCCTCCACTGAGACTACTGAACACACAGGTTGCACTGTTGCAGTGCTGGGCCTCTGGCTTTCGTTCTACCTGCCCCCACACACAGGCCAACCTTCAGCTTTCCTGGTCATTCCATCTCTAAAGTGTTTCAGGTAGCTGCTGAATTATCTTTTTAATAATATGTTAAGACTCCATCTAAAAATCAAACCTAATATATAGAATTTTAATAGAAATCCAATTTCCATCAAATGACGTGAAACCATGGTAAATATATCAGCTCATTGGATGGACATCTGTGGCAGCTGCCAGTTTAACCTAGCAGGCTCTGCTCTGTTGGGGAAATGAACATTTTACATCTCTGGGAAGTGTGAAGTCTCAAGTGAGAATATAGTCAAACTTTCTTGGAAAGAGTAAAGGCCTAGTGTGCTGGCCAGCGGCACTGGCTACAAATACCTAAGAATGATCAAATGTTGCGATTATTTTATTTTTAAATAGTTAAAGATTTACAGGAAGTTAGACAATAATAGCAAGAGGCCCTGAACAGCCCTGGCCCAATTTTCCCTGATGGTTACACCTTACCTAATCACAGGGAAGGCTCCATTGAAACCAGATAGCTACTGTGAACACACGGTTTGACTGAGTCATCTTCGTTATTATAAGTGGCTTTGAACTTGAGATGAGCCCCGGGCCTCAGCCTCCTGAGTACAGGAACACATATCCAGAGTATACTATGTCTTTGAAAAGAGAACACAGTGACCACAGAAGTCAAGTATGCTATGCCAGTTTATGAAGCCAGGTTGGTACTTGTGGGACGCAGGGATGTTTGGCAATCAAAGGAATTCTTGTCCTCTGCAATAGGAGGTCACTGATGTCCTGCAGGCCTGATTCTACTTAGAAGTGGTGGAACCTAACATCTAGTGGCTCTCCACCTTCCTAATGATGTGACCCTTTAATACAGTTCCTCGTGTTCCTCATGTTGTGACCCCAACCATAACATTATTTTCATTGCTATTCTATAACTTTAATTTTGCTACTGCTATGAATCATAGTCTTAGGTGACCTCTGTGAAAGGATCATTCAACCCCACAATGGGGTCTCAACCTGCAGGTTGAAACCCCTGATCTAGGAGGTCTTCCTCGTTAAGCAGAGTGCCCTTGAAGGAAACAGTGGGACTTGTCAGCCCCTTCCTCTTCCTCTTTTTCTCCTGGTCCTAAGGTGACCAACTTTGCTTTGTACTCCCCACCAGGAATGCCTCCTCAGTACAGACTGTAAAAGCAGCAGGCCAATGAACCATGGACTAAAGCCTAACAGAACTGTGAACCAAACGAACCTTTTCTCTTCTTCAGTTGACTGTCTCGGGTTTTTGTTACAGTAACAGAAAGTTGAGTAATCAATACATCTCCCCCACCTAAAAGGTGCCTTTTCTTCTTTCTTTCTCTCTCTTTCTTCCTTTCTTTTTTTTCTTTAAACTTCACATGTCACTAGCCCAAGAACACAATTCCCATAGTTTGAGCAACTAACTTACAAAAATAAAAAGCAATGATTTTTTTTAATTTTTTATAACATTTAAACATTTATGTTTATAGATATGTGTGGACACATATGAGCCACAATACCTGTGGGTCCTAGGACCCACAGCAAGCACCACAACCTACCTCCTGGACTGTACTGTCAGCCATTGGAAGATCTTAACTTGTGGACAGGGAAGCCATTTAGAATATATGATTGTACTCACTACATAAATTCTTATTCTGATTATCATATATTTGTAACAGAAGTTTTGGGTTTTTTTGTAAACTCAGTTATGCTATGTAAATACTTTTTTTTAAATACCAAGTGTGAGATTTTAGTTGGGCTATAGTTTGCCCACACCTGTTAATTGTCTCGTGCAGGACATGGCTTTTGCCAGCTGGTAACAGCCTTCCATGTGCCACACAGAGAGAGGCATAGTCTAGGACTCTGAGGATATAAACTGAGAGCCCAGAAAGAGAAGGTGTGGCGTGCGATATTGGCGTGTGGAGTGTAGCAGTTTAGAGAGACCTAAGAGACAACAGTGTGGCAGTGTGGAGCAAACCCATGCAGAGAAAAACACTTAGGGGCACATGGTCTTGAAGGAGACTGCTGGCTGCATCTGCTGTTGACAGAGATTGGTATAGAGCCCTGAAAAAAAAAAAATCTCAATTCTGAACAGCCAGAAGAAGAAAAGGGGCCCTCTCTTGCCACTAACCTCCTCTCTCCTACATAGGGTTGGGAGGTTGGAAGATTGGAAGGGAGGCTGAGACCTAAACACACCAAAAGTAGAGTTTTTAAAAAGAGCGCTACATATATCAGTGCTTGACACATGGCTATCAATGGAGCTAAAGTTCACTATGCAGGCCATCCTGGAGTTCAAATCTCAGATCCTATTCTTACCAGTTCTTAAACTTCAGTGTTGATGGTGACAACAGCTGTCCTCCAGTTTTCACATGATGCTCAGCAGATGCCAAGTGCTACTTTAAGTTCATAAATGTCCCACCCTATTAACACCTGTAATATGTGCTTCCTAGCGGTCACCTGGACTTCTTCGCCCTCTCCAGTAGCAGGAGTCCTATGTGTCACTTCTAGAATCAGTTATAAGAAGTCTTTATTTCTCTGGAATGCTCCCATCTCTGATTCCCAGCTAACCTGTGGGAAGCCACACAGCTTCATGAGTAAACTGGAAGAACACCCTGTAGCCCCATCAAGCCTTGAGTGACTTGAGCTCCAACCACACTCTGGCTAACCTTATGAGACCCTAGGCCAGAGGGACTAGCTAAGCCATGCCCAGGCCTCTGACCCTCTGAAACTATGAGGAATTGGGAAGAGCAGCACCCAGACGGAACAGAGGCTAGGCAAGCACATTACCACTAAGCTACAGTGTCAAACCTAATTGACTAAATTTAAGCTGATCCACAGAACTTTGTGTATATTAGTTCACTTGATCCTCATGGCAACCCTGTGAGTCATTTTGACCCCTGCAGTTAAGCCTGGAAACAATACAGGAAACAGGGGTAAGAATTCTAGAGACCAAAACACTTGCCCAAGGTACTGACTTTCTCTGACCTTCCATTCCTTTTGTCAACTAAGTGTCAAAGCTCAATAACCTCACATCCAGCTAATGGCACAGACAGACATCCTCTCTGTACTCAGTTTACCTCCCTCAGCAACAGAAGATGATCAAGGAGCCTGAGGATTGGTGCAGTGTGCACAATACTTCCAACAACTACTTCTTGGGACATCAAGTTAGTGCCCACATTGTTCAGATACATGAGTGTAAGGTTCCCCATCCCCACAGGGGTGACATTTACACAAGAGCTGTGGCCTTCCAGGAAATAGGTTCCAAATCACAATGCGCCCTATAAAAATGGGGGGATGGGAAAGCAGAGACAGGAGGGTACAGTGTGGGGGAATGTTTTATAGAATGCCTACAAGGCTCTTCTGGAAGTTAACAATGTTCCAGGCAGGCTGCCAAACCCAAGACTAGGCCAGCGGAAAGGGCTGGGGAAGCCCCAGGAAGCTAGAAAGACTGCAGCCAGGCATGTGTCATGAAGGCCCCTGAGCCAGGGCAAGGAATGTGAGCATCCAAAGAACAGTGTGAGAGAGAACAGAGGGGCTATATGAGAAAAACAGAGTGGGTGTGAATACAACAGAGGCCAGTTGACCTTCCAGAAGGCAAGAACTAGTTATCCAGCTATGAAATGATGGTGGACAGGGTTAAGAGGAGTGGGTAGCAGCCACAGAGGTGGAGAGAAGTCCAAAGCTCTTCATCTACAGGACTCCAGACCATCTTGCCAGCCGGCTGCCAGCCTTGATCTGCCTGCTGGCCACCCTGCAGTTTCCTTTCAAAGCTCAGGGAAAATGTAAATCATGTAGTAGGTGGTAGCAAATGCCTCTCCTACAGCTTCCAGTGACTACAGTAATTAATGTGTGCAAGTCAAAGCAATTACGCCTGCTGGATGTCAGAATAAACAACCAGCAACCCCAGACAGCACCATTCAAAGAATAATTACTCAAAACAAAACCAACGAACCTGTTAAGTGCATTTGGTAATTCATGAGCATCAAAACACCACAATAAGATACACCTACAAAAATCTGCTCTTCTGGACAAACAAAAGCCTGGCTTAAGGGTACCTCAACTCTACTAGCCAGTGATACTAAGTAGACACTACATCTAATGACATCAAACTAGAAGACAGTGGCTGAGTGGCCTGGCTATACAAGGCCAAGGGAACTACCCCAAAGCAGGCAGTGAAGAGTCAGCCTGCCTCCACCTTAGGCTGACAAGCCATCTTATACCCAAGGACAAACTAGCCTTGTTCCTGTTTATGAGTAAACCTGTTTCTCAAGGACTGGACAATGCCTCACCTGTAACCTTAACTACAAATGGTTCTATACTGCCTGTTCCAGGAAACATCACCCATGCCTTTGTTGCAAAATGTTATTATGGTCACCTGTTGTTATGACCACTTGTTGTTATAATTACCTTGCAAACACTTTGCAATCATGTCTTTGTTTCAAAAAGTTATAATTACCATCTTGCAACCCTACCTTTGTTTCTAAAGATTGTTATGACTGCCTCGTTTTGACCACCTTGCTATATGCTGATCCTATAACCCTGCCTATTTTACCCACCAAACCCTTCATTTGGAAACCCCTTACTCCTGAGCTATAAAAACTTTATCTTCTTCACATCCAGTGATGACCTATGGAACCCTGACAGCCCCCTGTACTAGACTAAAAAAAGCTTGTTTTAATTAATTGTTTGCTTTAGTTAATTTGGCTATGTAGATTTGGGTCGGTGGTCTTTCTCCTTTCATCTTTGGGATTAATAGCAGGAACAGAAGGCACCTCATTTAATGGTGTTAAAAGCCACTCCTAAGACCTCAAGATCTTGGTAAAATATACTATCAAAGCTTCTGGCATTTACTGTTAGTCTCCTCCAGCCATACCCCCTAGTGAAGGCTTTCTAACCCTGCAGTCTACTGTTACTACAACACATTTTGTAGATCTCTACCAAACACTGCTACAGTCACACCTTTGTTTAGTCCTGACTGTAA
This sequence comes from Psammomys obesus, assembly GCF_907164565.1. Taxonomy (NCBI): domain Eukaryota; kingdom Metazoa; phylum Chordata; class Mammalia; order Rodentia; family Muridae; genus Psammomys; species Psammomys obesus. Next base: position 3,142,011 of record NW_026596415.1, read on the forward strand.
CAATCCAACACCTACAATAAGCAAGGGCTGCTACAGGAGAAGGGATGTAGAGGTTTCATCAATACTTATACACTTAAGTGACCAGACATAGGCTAAGTAATTTTATTAGGAAATGAGAAAAACCAGGATTCAGACCGGCAGAATGACTCTAGAAACAGAAGACAGCCGGTTCTCTGCACTGCCTATGTAATATAATACAATGTACACTCTGAAAAGGTCATGGGTTCCCAGCCAGCCTCCACCGCAGTGAGAAGATCATAGCCGCAATATCTAAAGGTGGAGGATGCTCTACTCAAGCTACTCCCCCATTGTGCCATAAATGTACTCTCAGTTGGGTCCTCACATTCCTGCCTTGCAGCTGTCAGGGCTCCCAGGGATGCTCAGCCAACCATCCATCTAAGTAAGGTCCTCCACTGCTCTAGAATTCAGCTTATCCCAGCCCTGCCCTGCACCACTGTTATGGCTGACCTGATTTTCTGTCTGCAAGTCAACACCCTGGCCAACACCCAGGAGAGATACTCAGCACGAAGCAATACAAGCACAGATCTGAGATTGTTGAGTCTCAGCATCTCAAGCCCTCCAACTCCTAAGGGAGGTGGGCTGGGGGCGGGGTCTTCCCTTCCTAAACAATTCAGTTCCAAACGGTGAATTACTTAAAGGATCAAATAATCACGTTTAGCTGAATGGTGACAGCAGCACAAGCCTTTGATCCCAGCACATAGGAGGCAGATGCAGATGGATTATCTGTGAATTCGAGGTCAGCCTGGTCTAAAGTAAGTTCCAGTTCAGACAGAGCTACACAGAGAAAACTTGTTTCAAAAAGAAATTTTAATATTTTTTTAATTACCAATTTTATCAGTCAAAACCAGGTTTTTGTAACTGAAGAAATAACAAATAGTAATGGAAAAAAAAAAATGGAAGGCAAAGCCACAGTATTGTCAAAATTCAAGAGATTGCTGTGAACTCATGAGACCATACCAAAAAAACAAAGTAACACCATCACTGGGCAAAGCTGGGACAATTTGGCCATTGAAATAGTGACAGAAATGAATTATGAGATAGTGAATAAAATGAAAACGTTAGTGTACAACAGAATACCCACAGCTCCAAAATCTTCCTCACAAAATACTACTTGCAAAAGGGCAGAGCACTTAAGCTGAGTGTGTTCATCAGCCTCTTGAGGGATGGAAGGAGTTGACGGCCAACACCATCTAGGGATCTAGGGAGAATCTGCCTCACCTAGATGGTATTCCCACCAAAGACGCACAAATTGAACCTACTCATAAGAAGACAACAAACAAGTTGGGGAACATTTTGCAAAACTGGCTTTAAAAATGTCAAGGTCATCAGAGTGAGATAAGGAGATAAGACAAGTGCATGCAATGGTGTCCATTTCTGCAAGACAGGAAATGTCTACAACAAATGGTGAGTGCCAGGCACAGTGTAAGGCCCCTGTGTGGCCACGTGTGAGTATCAACCTTCTGACCACCCCCCTGAATACAAGTGCCAAAGGAGAATGCTTCGCCTATGGGAAGTATATGTCAGCACACAAAGGGGTAAAAGTTACAAGTAGAAAACAGAATCCCAGACCCCTCTTGGGAATCATTCCCTGAAGTAGACCCTGGAGTCTGCACTTTAACAAAGCCTCAAGACACTTCCTGGGCACACTCCAGCATCCACTCGCTGCTCTGTGCCCTCCCGTCATACCATGATGATAAGAGAGACCCAGCAGCAGCAGTGGTCTTCTTCAGCTGCTGCCCAGAACACAGTGCCTGCTTGGACAAATGAAGTCTTGGGGCATTTTCTTTTCTTTCCAGTTCCCTGGAATATGACAACAGTCAAGGGCTGCCAGGGGATTCGAACTTCTCCCGCTGTTCTGGGGCTTGAGACGCATGGCATCATCTCCAGTTTCAGGGCACTAGGGAGGGACCTAAGAAAGCTTTTTGACTCTTAATGCCCTCTCTGATTTTCTCACCATCTCCCTATTCCTTCCATAAACCCATCTCATTTCATCAGCCACCTGGTAAAGTCTACTTAGCATGGCATTTTGGGTCCTACATTTCAGATCCCAGCCAAGGAAACAGACCAAACAGCTCCAGGAACACAGGGAGGTGATTAATGGTAGATGATACACCTCAGAATATCCTGAGCACAACAGGAAATGGAAAGCTTCCCAACTCAAGAGCTGGAGCCACACTTCATTTCACACACTCCAAACTCCCAGAAGTCACTTACAGGGCATTCATGTATCAACCTGGCAGCTAACGTCTTACATCCGGCAAGACTGTTGTAAATGTTGATCTTACCTCTGTGTCCTCTTAGCTATATAATTAAGCCTCAGCTTATCACTTGCAAAACAAGACAATAAAAATAGCTACTTTAGAAACTATAGAGACTTTAACTGTATCTTTATAAATATATGTATACAGTATCTTTCATGTAGCAAATTCTAAGTGTTAGCTAGTATTGGGGCTGAAAAGATGGTGTAGAGGTTAAAAGCACTTACTGCCCTAGCTGAAGATCTGATTCCGTTCCCAGCACCAATATGGTTGTTCATAACCATCTGTAACTCCAGTTTGGGCAGGTTTGACAACCCCCTCTAACCTCTGAAGGCACTGCATGCATATAGTATGCCTGTGCCCACTGGGGTGCATGCTCTGCCCGTGCAGACTGATGTAGTTAGTGTTGACAGGCTGAGACAGAGTATCTGAATACCAAGCTGAAAACTCAATTTGGCTTTGGAAAAAATGACAATAGTGTCATCAAATCTCAGTCTCTTAAGAGAACAGGTAGCAAACTGGGCTGGAGAGGAAGAAAGAATTTTAAAGGATAATGATAATAATAACAACAAGATGCAACAATGGAAGCCCCATAGCAGAGACAGAAATGCTATTGAAGAGAGCATATTATTATAGCTCATGAACTGGAATTGTGGATTGAAGGTTCTCAGGCTTATGTAAGCCTCAGAGGGAGCAAGGAGTTTCCAATTAGTTACAAACAAGTCCAGGCTATTTCACTAGATTCCTTCTGAAAAAGCCAAGAACAAGAGTTGTCTGGGAAGCTTTGCAAGGACCCAGAGTCATGCAAAGTGGCTGCTGCCCCTTTAGACAGGGAAAATGCCTCCCCTAGTCCCTCCAAAGACACCCTCCTTTATCTCTAACATGTGAGCGGTTCCTTACTTCTGTTAGTCCTGATCTATGGACATTCTTGTCTGGGACCCCTACTGTGCAGAAACTCTGGAGTATGACAAGCTTGAAACCAGCATTGGGCTTGGAATTTCAGGACCAAAGTAAGGGCTTGGTATAAAAGCCCTTGTGGCTTGGGGCTAAGCCACCACCGCATAACCATTCAGATACACTCACTGCTATTGCTGCAAAGTCAGCCCCAGAGACCTAGCCAAGTGAACCACATTTCTAAGGAAACAATTATGTTCCCCCTTGACATCAAATGACTGTAAGAATTGACATAGACTCTTTCAGCAGTTTGTCACTAATGTTACCTGGCACACAATTAGAGCCCTCTCCTGCTGTGTTACCATTCACCCCCAAACTTGAGGACAAACTATTGGAAAACTATGCTAGATACTCCTAAATAGGGAGAGACATGCTTCTGGACTCCAGGTTGCCAGCATAAAGAGAGCTAGCACCTTTGATCACCTCCCAGAGCGGGGAGCAGCCTTACCAGGCCACAGAAGATGACAATTCAGCCACTCCTGATGATATCTGATAGACTAAGATCAGAAGGAAGGAGAGGAAGACCTCCCCTATCAGTGAACTTGGGGCATGCGTGAAGAAGGGGGAGGGAAGGTGGAATTAGGAGGGAAGGGGAGAGGGGTTTATGGGGGGATACAAAGTGAATAAAGTATAATTAATAAAAGTTAAAAAAAAAAAAGAAAGAAAAGGTAGGCCTATAAAAATGTTCTGACATTCCACTGCCTTAAATGTAGATGATGATGATGATGATTACTATTACTATTATGATGATGATTCTTAGGGATTATTTTAATTTTGAATATATCTATCTTTTGGAAAGGAAGATCTTCATGAGTAACATGCAATTATTTTTGTTCTGTTAAAGCACTTGCTATGATGGGTTTAGGAAAATATTTTGCTAAGATGTCTGTCAGCTTTGTTTCACCTTGCATTGAAAATAGAAAGTGACCTCACAGACGCTAGCTCAATATGTTTCTCTGATGATGTGCCCTTGAGTCTATGAGTAACAGCTTGATGAGCCTGTGCTTTGATAGGCTGGTCTAAGGACCTTGTTGTATTTCCTTTCTGAACATTATTGAGGTTCTTTACAGTGTGTAAAAAATAAATGCATTTTGTGGATGCTAAAGAAAGAGAGAGGAGGGAGGGAGAGAGAGAGAAAGAGAGAGAGAGAGAGAGCTAGCACAAGAGGTTCAAATGTCACTGAAATGGAAAGGACACCTAGAAGCTAGCCAGGTACAGTGAGTTTGCGACCCAGGAGTTTGGGTGGCATCTATTAGAAAAATGAAATCAAACTCTGGAGCAAGGCTGCCTGCAGAGGCCCCCACAAAGTCTGACTCCTTAATGATATTATTCAAAACATTGCTACCTCTTGGCCATGATCTCCTTAAAAGCAGGGATGTAGGCTCGCCCAACCTTATACAGTGCACCAAAGGAGCTCAGGCAGAAAGTCTGAAGGCAGCCCAACAAAGGACAGAGAGTAAACCTTGTCCAGCTCCTGAGTGAGAAACAGAAATCACTATAAAAGACACACTAGGAACAATTAGGGAATTGTAACTATGAATTATGGCACTGCTGTCAATTATCTCAGGCATGCAATAATATTGTGGTAATGCAGAAGAATGCCCTCATTCCTGAAGATAAATGCTGGCAGATTTGGGAAGCATGGATCACAATGTGGTGGGGTTAGTGTTTTGTTTTGTTTTGTTTTTGTCAGCTTTTTTATCAACACAAACCAGGGTCATATGGGGAAAAGGAACTTTGATAAGAAAAGGTATCCAACATATGGCCCTGTCAGCAAATCAATAGTGGCTTTTTCTCAATTAATGATTGATGTGGGAGGCCCCGATCACTGTGGGCTGCAGCACCACCCCTGGCAGGTGGTCCTGAGGGACATAAAGAAAACAGGTTAAGTACACCATGGAGGCGAGCCAGGAAGTAGTGTTCTTCCATGGCGTCTGTTTCAGTTCCTGCCTTGTTCCCCCTGACTTCTTTTCATGATGGACTATGCTATCAGCTGAAATAAACCCTTTCCTCTCCACACTACTCTTGGTCATGGTGTTTATCACAGCACTAGAGAGAAAACTCTGACAATGTGGAAAAAAACCTTCAGACATTTATATAGTGACATGTGTGTATTTACATGTGTCATTTATACAGGGGGAAAAAAGGCTGAAATAAAGTCAAATGTATAAAATGTAAGCACTTGAGCTCTGGTAACCTTTGTGTCCTTATGACAGAAACAACTTAAGGAGGAACACTTAGTTTTGGCTCACTGACAGGGTTCACAATTTGAGGGAACTAGTCCATTGTGGTAGATGGAGCATGGTGGAGCTCACTGGGGCAGGAGCATCTGGATACTGTTCACATCCAGGAAGTAGAGCAAGTTAAGAGAAAGTGATGAGGGTAACCTTCAGATGGACACCCCAGAGGACCACTTATGCCAGCCAGGCTCCACCTCCTAAATGACCCACAGCCCCCCTCAAAGGATCATTCACCACTCGCTGGGGAAACACATCCCCCAACATGAGCTTACAGGGAAATTTCAGATTCAAACCATGAGAGCTGGGTATGAGCCAGGCACCTAGGTACGAGCTTACAAGATAAAAAGTTATGGAAATTTATATATTGTTTTATAAAGAAATTTATGCATACATAAGGCTCATGATAACAATTCTGTCTCACTAAGGGTGAACAGCAGAAGATGGCAGGATGCAGGTTGGTAGCTCCTATCCAAGGCTTAAGGAAACCACTGTGCCGCACTCCACAGCCAGCCACAGCTGGGCCTCTAGAGCTGCGGCTCCAAGCAGCACAGTGAGCTCTTGTCCTCCATCATCAGCCATTACCAGCTGCTTGCTTGCCTCCCATCCCCTCATTTGCAGCTTTCTCACATTGTGCTTTGTCTGCTGGGAACATTATTAAGGGAGGATTTAGCAGTATTATTAAAAATGCCTATTTAGAAAAGGAATCTGAGAGAAAACAGGAAACAACCTAGGAACCTGCCACAGAGGGCCTCTGAAAGCCTCTGCAGTGCAGACTGTCAAAGCAGATGCTGAGCCTGATGGCCAACTGATGGGCAGAGTGAATGGAATTTTATATAAGAAGTGGGAAATAGTAAGAGCTGGAGAGGACAGGAACTCCACAAGGAGAGCAACAGAACAAGATAATTTGAACACAGGGAACTTCCCAGAGACTCATACTCCAACCAAGGACAATCTGTGGAGATAACCTAGAACCCTGACAATGCAGCCACTTCTGAGAACTGATAGACTAAGATCAGAAAGAAGGAGAGGAGGACCTCCCCTATCAGTGGACTTGGGAGGGGCATGCATGCAGAAAGGGGGGAAGGGTGGGACCAGGAGGGGAGGAGGGAGGGGCTTATGGGGGAATACAAAATGAATAAAGTATAATTAATAATAATAAAAAAAGAAAAGGAATCTGGGAAGATATCAGTGACAGCAGCATCATTTTTAAATCTCTCTAAGTTCCTACATTTTAAAAAAAGGAGTAAAACCAAAGCCCAGGGATGGCATTTACAATAGAACTACACGCAGGGCCCCATGCAAACCCCAAAGCTTAACTAGGCCAAGGCAAACTAACAGCCACAGTGCAAACTGATTCAAAAAGCCAACCACTAAAAAGACCTGAGACGTGGTCCCCAAATCAGCCACTCAGCATGAAGGTGAGGGCTGCAGTAAAACCAGGACCGTTCCTCTCCAGATAACAATGCAGTGCAGACTGACCGTAACCCCCAACGGCCTTGGTTCCCTTCCACAGTGGTGGAACCACATAGCGAGGGGAAAACACTGAAATGGGGCTGCTGCTACTGAATAGTGAAGAGAGGATCTAAGGATGAGGGGAGAAAGAATCCAGGGAAAGTAAGGAAGGAAGGCAAAGCCCAGTGTTCCAAGAAGCAAGTGGTTGTATTGCTGGAAATGATAGAAGAGGGAGCTCTGCTCCCCACACCTGTCAAACCAGTGCTCAGAGGGCCAAGGCAGGAGGATAGCAGGTGCAAGGTACAATGGTCAGTCCCAGGATAACCCGGGCTTCATAGCAAGACTCTAATGTAAAATGAGACTAGGTGGAGAAGGAAACAGGGAAGGAAAAGAAAGCGAGGGAGGAAGAAAAGAAGGGGGTAAAATCTTCTACAGGTAATAAAAATATAACAAAGATTCCCATGTAACTGCAAGCTTCTATTTCAAGACAAGACAAAGTACAAGGTAGAGATGATACAAGCCACAGAAAAACATGCAAACCATAATTAGAAAACTCAATAGTCAGGAAGAACATAGGAACCTGAGAAAACACTTCAGAAATGAAAACTGATGGGACAAGAATACCTAGAAAGTGAAAACAAACTGTCTCAAAAAGAAAGAAAGGAAAGAAAGAAGGAAGGAAGGAAGGAAGGAAGGAAGGAAGGAAGGAAGGAAGGAAGGAAAGAAAGAAAGAAAGAAAGAAAGAAAGAAAGAAAGAAAGAAAGAAAGAAAGAAAGAAAGAAAGAAAGGAAAAGAAAAGAGGAAATGGAGTGATTGAAACAAAGACCTGAGACAAAGTGGCAAGCGTTGAAGACTGGTGAGTAAGACCCGACATACAGGAGGAGCCCTGCGAGAAGACAAGAGGAATGGCCATCCTGAAACAAACGACTTTGGCACAACAAACGTTTCAAACTGCCTGTCACAGAGCATAGGCTGTACCTAGGAATACTGACTGTAAGTGACACCAAGACCTATTCTAAAAACATCACCCAGCCTCAGGGAGAAGACAATTCTGGGTCACGTGCCCTCTGAAGAAGGAGAGTTAGATTAACCTCCTCTGATAGCAACACTTCAAATGAATGCAGTGGCTCTTTTAAGATACAAGAAAATGGAATGGAAAGATTGGAAATTAGCAAAGCCAACTTGAAGCAGAAAGAACAGAAACCAGCACCAACCTATAAGGACTCTGGGGAGGCTGCTCTGAAGGCCACTGCTTGCCTCCCCTGCTGACTCAACCACAGACAAGCTGAAGTAAAGAGCCTCCCACACGTGGCAATGAGTGACGCAACTACAGGGCATAAACCTGGCAAACTGTGCACGGCACAGCTGATGGTAAAGAACACACATACGCTCTGCCTATGTGTTCTGGTGATGGCACCTCGAGTGAGGAGGGTAGGAAAGGCACAACAGGGCATGGTATCTCTAAGCACTATTACAATCTTGCTAGCAGGTTTGACAATGTTTTCTGAGACTTTCTAGATATCTATGCACAGATATATATATATATATATACACACACACACATATGCATACATGCATACATACGTACATACATACATACATACACATGGAAACACATACTTAACATAAAATATCCTATGATTGTCTTGAAATTCCAAATTCCAGATTCAGTATGATAGGGTTGCTTGCTTAACCACTTATATTGTGGCAAGTGCCTTTATGCAACTTTGCCACCTCATCAGCCCAACCTTTTATACTGTATTTGCATATTCTTTTCCCTTCATATAAGGACTTACAGGATGGTAACATTAAGATATAACATACCAACTCATTTGCTTTAAACCATACACACAGAAATTCTCAGAATGATACTCAAGTTGATATGAAAGTAAGAACTCAGAAAAGTTTGTGTGTTCATGCAGCCGAACATTTCTGGCACCATTTACAAACACAACTGTACAATGAGAAGAAAGCAGCTCTCAAGTTAGACTGAGCTTTACAAACATCTGATAACATAGGTGTCTACCATTAAAACCACTGCCTTTGCAATGCTAGCTAAGAAATAACCCCTTGCTTCCTTAACTTGCTTGACTTCATCGACTTGTTAGGTGTTTTGGCACAGCAACAAGAAAAAGGAACTAATGCAGTCAGAGTTTCCATGATGCAGGAGAGGCCTAGGACAAAGCAGACAAGGACAGTCACTAGAAGGCAGTGCTCAGTAGCTAGAAAGGAAGAGCAAGCCTGCTGTGCTGACAGTGAGGGGTGACAAGCTGGGTGTGACTGCTGAGCCACCATGCTTTTTGGTGTCTGATGATAGACACTCATCACAAGGTGACTGATTGAATGTACAGAAGTTATGAAGCACTGCTAAATAATGTACTTACTCCCTTTTTTAAAAATGACTGAAAGGGGGCTAGAGTTGTGACCCAGAATTCACTAGCATGACCAAGACTGTGGGTCCCAACCCAGGAAGAGAAGAAAAAAGAATGGTGAGGAGGAAAGTCAAAGGAGAAAAAAAATATTAGCAACATAAATGTATTTTAAAATTTGCTTGCATGTTAGATGTGATTTGTAATATATGCAAATATCTCAATAAAGTGGCTTTTAGAATGAAAATAATTGACCACTACTACATCCCGGCACCATGACAAGCCACTGGGAGTGAGAGAAAAAGAGCAGTGAGACCTGCTTCTCAGATGGACAGCTTTTGTAAGTTGCTGCCCAACACATCCCCACACCAGAAGAGAAAGAGCACAGGACATCTGGAATCAAACAGAGCCATAAGGTCCCTAACACTGGTATCACCTACAAGAACACCAGTCGCCCAGCCCAGCTCCACTCTACCCCAGTGCACAACTAAACAAAGGCAGCTGTGATTGTCCAGCCACTGGCCAATGACCACACCCAACAGAGCCAAAACTGAGATGAAACCCTCCACAGTCTATCCTAGAGTCAAGAGACTTCCCTCACCCCTTATTTCCTTCATCACAAACCCTGAGCACCAGCACTTGAGATCAAGAACCAACGTATTCAATCCCCATCATGGTTCAAACTAAAGTAACATGTGTATTATTTTATATTATATAACATAATTATTATCTATATTATAGATACTATAGATAATTATTATCTATATTATATATAATATATCTCTGTTATAAAATATAGATAATATTGTATATGATATACATTATACATAACTCCTGGGAAATACATCCACCCTGTGTTACAGAAGAGGCTGGCAAAGCATGGGAATATTATGGCTTATCCCAAGATCCAAGCTAATACAGAATAGAGCTTTGGGCCCAAACCTGATGGAAAACTATGAGGTATCAGTCTGCTTGCACTGCTGTAACAAAATCCAAGAGGCTGGCTGAAGCAAAAGGTATTCATTCCTCACAGATCTAAGAGCTGCAATCCCAGACTCAGAAGCCTGGTGTGATTCCTCCTGAGGCCTATCTCTTTGACTAAGAGACTTTCATCTTATTGTGTCCCCATTTAACCTCCTTTGAATATGAGCCCTTGGCATCTCAGTCTCATTGTGTTCCCCGTGCAGGCCTCTCTGAGTATGAGCCTGTGGTATCTCTTCCTCTTTATGTTACACTGCCTTTATGGCCTTTATGCTGTCTCTTTATATCTTTTGACATTAATGCTGGTGTTCCTTAAAATAAGCATGTACAAGCATGGCCCCTCCTTTCTCAGAGGGTTACAGAAGCAAGATTGTTCCTGGAACAGTTATACCAATGATGATGGTAATTCTGTGAACTCTTCCTGTATGCCATGTGGGATCTGGGCAGTTACCACGGATCATGTGGCATCATCCTTGCAGTAACCATTTTTAAAAGGGTGATATGATTTCATGTCATAAAGGATGGAGAGTCAGACAACTGAAGCTCATGACCAAGTTGACACATCAGGCCCATGGCAGAGCATCACCCTCTTCTCTCCCTGTCTCCGGGGACACAGAAGTGCTCAGGTGCCGTCTCAATAGCAGATCTTACTCTATATGGGCACCCTGACATCTCTCTTACTCCAGGCTCATCCCTACTCTCCCTGCTTCAGCTGCAACTTTCACTTAAAAACCACACAGGTGTAAGCTTCTCAGTGGTAGGAGAGCAGTCTCTGGCACCAGTCTGCATTTGGTCCCTATGCGGCACCACTTCACCTGCCGTCACAGGGAAAAGTCACTTCTAAAACAGACCAGAACTCCACAAGGAACCGAGCCATCCCTGGTTGGTGAAGACATTCCAGGGCAAATACTTTTAGGTCAGCCACTCTCCTTCCTGTACCACCTCACCTGTGCTTGCTCTGCAAGAAAAACCCAATGAACTCACTGGTTCACAGGGTAAGCCATGGTGGAATGGTACTTTATTTGTGGTTAGGAATTTAAGAGGAGGGGCAGATGTTGTTCACATCCCCCCAGGAAGGAATTTTAGCAACCATCCCAATGCTGTGACCTCAAGCTCTCAGAAGAAGCCACAGCTATAGTGAAAGGCATGCTCACTGTTTGGCACTGGCTAACTAGAATCTCAACTGCAGGAGTTGGAACATTGCGGACTAGGAGGCAGAGCTATCCTGGACTCTATATTCTTTAGCAGCCTCCTGTCATCAACTGCTACATTTTCCCTAAGATCGTCATAACGGCTAGATGAAACTCCCAGGATGCGTCACAAGCCTGAAGGAACTCCAAGCTCTATTAACCTTGCATGCTAAGAATGTGTCAGCACTTAAACCTACCGAAAGCCTCTGCCTGCAGCAGCCTGCCTGCCTGATGCCCTAGCGAAGGAGCGGACAAACACACTGACTCCTGGTTTTCTTTAATCCTGGAATCTCTCCCATAGGGTGTGTTGTTCGAGGTAACCCAGGGCTCATGTCCCCAGAACAGATGCCAGCAGTGTGCACTTGGCTCACAATAAACTATTATGTCCTTTAAAGAAGAAAGATCGCTTTATGTGGACAGCAGCATTGCCACTGCAACCATACAAGTTAATGCTTTTTGGTATTGCCTTAGTTTGGTTTTCTATTGTTGTAATAAACACCATAACCAAAAGCAACCTGGGGAGGAAAGGTTTTCCCCCTCAGCCCATCAGTGAGGCGAGTGAGGGAAGGAAGCGGGCAGGGGAGGCCATGGAAGAGTGCTGCATCCTGACTTCTCAAAGACTGGCCCAGCCTGCTTTGAACCACCCAGGACCACTTGTGCAGGAGCAGCCTCCAAGGGGCTCCCTTCCCACATAAATTACTAACATCAAAACAAAAAACTCAGAATTGCTAAAACAATCCAGTACAATAACAGATCTTCTGGAGGTATCTCCATCCCTGATCTTAAGCTGTACTATAGAGCAACAGTAATAAAAACTGTATGGTACTGGCAAAGAAACAGAAAGGTGGATCAATGGAACCAAATAGAAGACCCAGAAATAAACCCACACACCTACAGACACTTGATATATATATATATATATATATATATATATATATATATATATTTTTTTTTTTTTTTTTTTTTTTGGTTTTGAAGAACAATTTATTTAGCACTTCATATGTTGTGACTAAAGCAGTGCCAAATCTGTTGGGCATATTGTCCCATTTAATTCTTTTTTGTTGTTCTGTTTTTTTTTTTTTTTATTAATTACACTTTATTCACTTTGTATCCCCCCATAAGCTCCTCCCGATCCTACCCTCCCTCCCCTTTCTTCACACATGACCCTCCCCAAGTCCACTGATAGGGGAGATCCTCTTCTACTTCATTCTGATCTTAGTCTATCAGATCACATCAGGGGTGGCTGCATTGTCATCTTCTGTGGCCTGGTAAGGCTGCTCCCCCCTCAAAGGGAGGTGATCAAAGAGCAGGCCAATCAGTTCATGTCAGAGGCAGTCCCTCTTCCCATTACTATGTAACCCACTTGGGCACTGAACTGCCATGTGCTACTTTTGTGCAGGGGTTCTAGGTTAGCTCCATGAATAGACCTTGGTTGGAGTATGAGTCTCTGGGAAGTTCCCTGTGTTCAAGTTTTCTGGTTTTGTTGCTCTCCTTGTGGGGTTCCCATCTTCTCCAGCTCTTACTATTTCCCACATCTTACATAAGATTCCATGCACTCTGCCCAACAGTTGGCCATAAGTCTCAGCATCTGCTTTGATACTCTGCAGGGCAGGGCTTTTCAGAGGCCCTCTGTGGCAGGTTCATAGGTTGTTTCCTGTTTTCTTCTTCTTCTGATGTCCATCTTCTTTGCCTTTCAGGAAGGGGATTGAGCGTTTTAGTCAGGGTCCTCTCTCTTGATTAATTTCTTTAGATGTACAGATTTTACTAGGTTTATCCTATGTTATATGTCTGTATGAGTGAGTATAGACCGTGTGTCTTTCTGCTTCTGGGACAGCTCACTCAGGATGATCCTTTCCAGGTCCCACCATTTACAAGCAAATATCTTGATTTCCTTATTTTTCATTGCTGAGTAATATTCCATTGTGTAGATGTACCACAATTTCTGCATCCATTCTTCAGTTGAGGGGCATCTGGGCTGTTTCCAGCTTCTGGCTATTACAAATAAAGCTGTTACAAACATGGTTGAGCAAATGTCCTTAATGTGTACTTGAGCCTCTTTTGGATATATGCCTAGGAGTGGTATGGCTGGATCTTGAGGAAGCGCTATTCCTAGTCAGACACTTGATTTTTAACAAAGAAGCAAAAACCATACAATGGAAAAATGACAGCATCGTCAACAAATGGTGCTGGTCTAACTGGATGTCCACATGTAGGAAAATGCAAATAGATCCGTATTTATCACCCTGCACAAAACTAAAGTCTAAGTGGAACAAAGACCTCAACATAAAACCAAACACACTAAACCTGTTAGAAGAAAAAGTGGGGAAGATCCTTGAACTCATTGGCACAGGACACAACTTCCTGAACAGAACACCAAGAGCACAGGCTCTAAGAGCAACAATCAATAAATGGGACCTCATGAAACTGAAAAGCTTCTGTAAAGCAAAGGACACTCTCATCCAAGCAAAACAACAGACTACAGATTGGGAAAGGATCTTCACCAACCCTATATCTGACAGAGGGTTAATATCCAGAAATATATAAAGAACTTAAGAAGTTAAACACCAACAAACCAAGTAATCCAATTAAAAATGGGGTACAGAGCTAAATAGAGAATTCTTAATACAGGAATATCGAATGTCAGAGAAACACTGAAATGTTCAACGTCCTTAGTCATCAGGGAAATGCAAATCAAAACAACCCTGATATTTCACCTTACACACATCAGAATGGCTTAGATCAAAAACTCAAGTGACAACACATGCTGGAGAGGAGGTGGAAAAAGGGGAACCCTCATTTATTGCTGGTGGGAATGTAAACTTGGACAAGCACTTTGGAAATCAATCTGGCACTTTCTCAGACAATTAGGAATAGTGCTACCTCAAGATCCAGCTATACCACTCCTAGGCATATATCCAAAAGATGCTCAAATATACAACAAGGACATTTGCTCAACCACGTTTATAGCAGCTCTATTCATAATAGCCAGAAGCTGGAAACAACCTCAATGTCCCTCAGTGGAGGAATGGATACAGAAATTGTGGTACATTTTCACTATGGAATACTACTCAGCTTTAAGAACAAGGAAATCATGAAATTTTCAAGCAAATGGTGGGAACTAGAAAAGATCATCTTGAGTGAGGTAACCCAGAAGCAGAAAGACACAAATGGCATATACTCCCTAATATGTGGATATTAGCCATATAATATAGGATAAACATACTAAAATCTATACTCCTAAAGAAGCTAAACAAGAAGCTAACAAGGAAGACCCTAGGAAAGATGTACAATCCTCATTCAGAAGGGCAAATGCAATAGACATTGGAAGCAGGAGAAGACAGGGAACAGGACAGGAGCCTACCCCAAAGGCCTCTGAAAGACTCTACTGATAGAGGTATCAAAGCAGAGGCTGAGACTCATAGCCAAACTTTGGGCAGAGTGCAGGGAATTGTATGAAAGAGGGGGGAGATAGAAAGACCTGGAGGGGACAGGAGCTCCATAAGGAGACCAAAAGAGCCATAAAAACTGAACCCTAGGAACTCTGCAGAGACTAATACCCCAACCAAGGATAATACATGGAGAGGACCTAAAACCCCAGCTCAGATGTAGCCCATAGACTCAGCATCCAAGTTGGGACCCTAGTAAGGGGAGCAGGAGCTGTCTCTGACATGAACTTAGTGGCAGGCTCTCTGATCACCTTCCCCTGGGGGTGCAGCCTTCCCAGTACACAGAGGAAGACAATGCAACCAGTCCTGATGAGACCTGATAGACTAGGGTCAGATGAAAGTGGAGAGGACCTCCCCTATCAGTGGACTAGGGGAGGGGCATATGGGGAGAAGAGGGAGGGAGGATGGGATTGGAAGGAGATGAGAGGGTGCCATGGCCAAGATACAAATTTAATAACTTGTAATAAATGATGATGATGATGATGATAATAAAAATTACTAACATCAAGAAAATGTCCCACAGACTCGCATAAAGGCCAACCTGTTGGAGGCATTCTCTCAGCTGAAGTTCCCTCTTCCCAGATGATCCTGGCTTGTGTTACAAAAGAATAGCCACCATGGGCATCTTTATGGAGTGACACAGCCATCAAGTCTAAATCATCTTCATTGCCTAAAAGACAGCCCCATCCCCTTAGCCTCCAGCACCATCCTCAGCTGTGGGTCACTGTCTGGAGGGCCCTTTCCATGTGAATGAGCCCTGAAGTCAGAGGATACAGTCAGGTAAAGTTGGGTTTGCTTTGCTCTATGGTCTTGCTGTGGGACTCTGGGCAACAGTGATACTTAAAACCAAGGAGACTAAATGTTCCCTACATCCTGTTCCTCAAGGCTGGGCTTTCATGCCAGTAAAATAAAATTTCTGTAATATTTCAAATTTAAGTACAAAGGCCAGAAAATGGGGTGAGAAGCCCTAAAGGAAATAATTCAGTTAATGGTATTAGGCAAAAACCAACAAAATACTTTTTAAGGGCTAAGGACATGGCTCAATAAGAACACTTGCTGCACAGCATGAGGACCTGAGTTCAAAGTCCCAGAAAAGAGCTGGGTATGGCCAAGCACAAAACCATCCCACAGTGAGTACTATGGAGTGGAGACAGTCACTGGGGCTTGCTTGCTACCTGCCCAGCACCAGAATCAGTGAGAAACACTGTTTCAAAAAAGTAAGGCAACAAGTACTAGAGCAGGCCACCAACATCCTCCTCTGGCCTCCACTCATGTACACATGTATACACAGACATATGTAACCCACATATACATAGAAATACTATTTGTGTTGAAACTTTGATCAAATGTCATCACCACATGCACAGCTGTGTGCTTATCTAGACTCTTATTCCCAATCAACCCAGGAACTAGGAGCTCCTCTGCTTGGAAGAGTCCTTCTGCCCCAAGTCTTTGCTGGCTGCAGATTATGCAGCTCCTCTTAGCCATGGCCGAGCTCCCTCCCTGAAGTCTAGAAGTGTCTTCACCTTTGCTGGCTCTGACTTTTCCAGCTGTGGTCCAGCTGCTGGTAGTTGTAGGATAGTCTAGGGCAGTGGCTCTCAGCCTTCCTAACACTGTGACCCTTAATACAGCTCCTCAAGACCCCAACCATAACATTTTTTCATTGCTACTTCATCACTAGCATTTGGCTACTGTTATGAATCTTGATGTAAACGCCTGTGTTTCCTGATGATCTCAGGTGGCCCTATGATAGGACATTCATCCCCCAAGGGGCTGTGACCCACAGGCTGAGAGCCGCTGGTCTAGGAACCTGGTCCTTTGTTTAGCATCCATGGTTGCTCAGTGAGCTCTTCTCTTCAAGAGGCTTGTCTCCCAGAGTTATGATGTAACCACACACACTTTTGCTCCTCACAGCTGCAGACCCCTCCCTCCATCCTCACCAGCCTTCCATCAAGGCAGCCTCCTTGGTCTCTGTCTTCCACCATGCACATTACACTTGGACACTAAAGGTCTCTGCATTCTCCTGTCATAGCAGCCTCTGCAATTGCTCTAGAACACATGAGAGAGAGAGAGAGAAAGAGAGAGAGACAGAGAGACAGAGACAGACACAGGGACAGAGACAGAAAAAGACAGAGACAGTCTATGCGCACGGGCATGAGAGAGGTGGGACATGATCACTCCCTTCTCACTGGGAAAGTTCACTGCTGATCCCAATGTCTGGAAACTCTGATTTTTTTTTTTTTTGAGACAGGGTTTCTCTGTGTAGCCTTGGCTGTCCTGGAATCGGTTTGTAGACCACGATGGCCTTGAACTCATAGAGATCCACCTGCTTCTGCCTCCCTAAATGCTAGGATTACAAAACTCTGATTTCTGATCTTTATCTTTTCTTTCTTTTTTGTTTTTTTGAGACAGGGTATCCTAAAACTGTATATGTAGAACACTCTGGCCTTGAACTCAGAGATTCTCCTGCTTCAGCCTCCCAAGTGCTGGATTTATAGGTATGTGGCACCTCCTTTTCTTGAAAGGCAGCACTGGTCAGTGGCTAAGAGTGCCAGTGTTAGAGAAGAGGCCAGCAAACGCTGAGTAGATAGCCAGATGGCAAATGGGTGAGGTCCCTGGCTAGCCACTCAATCCCAGTGCCATCATGTGAAAGCCATCATGGACATTTAAAAAGTTACAGCTATGGTTGCGTTACAATAAAACTCTATAGAAAACAAAAAAGGAGCCAGGCATGGTTGTACATGCCATTAGTCCCAGCACTCGAAAGGCATAGGTGGAGGTGGGTATCTATGATTCTGAGGCTAGCCTAGTCTACAGAACAATTTACAGAACAGCCAAGGCTACACAGAGAAACCCTGTCTCAAGAAACAGAGAAAAGGGGGATCCAGGCATGGTGGTACACATTCATAATCCCATCATTCAGGAGGATGGATCACAAAGACCGAAAGTTCAAGGCCAGCCTCACATACACAGACACATCAGAAGGGAGAGAGGAGCTGGCTGTGCTATTGCACACTTTTAATCCTAGCATTCTTTAGAAGAAGCAAGTGATCTCTGTGAGTTCCAGGCTAGTCGGATCTAATATACACAGTCAGTTCCACGCCAGCCCAAGCTACATAGTGAAACTCTGTCTCAAAATATAAGAAGGTGGGAACTAAGCAGAAAACAAATTAAATGATAGCCTAAAGACCAAAGTTTGTCAACTCTGGCTCCTGGCTCACCCAACCCCCAGCTATTTCCTGGAGCAAAGGACTTCATTTCTTCGTGCTTTAGTCCTCTTATGTGTTAAAACATGCTGACAACAGTACATGCCTCACTAGGCTTTGGGAGTGACTGAACAAATGTCTGAAACACAGTAGGCACTGCATAACTGTGAGTTTCCACAAGCATAATGGTATTAGCGATGGAATCAATACACCTCCCTACACCAGACGATTAGCAAGAGGTAGATACTATTGTGGTGGTGGAGGTGATGGTGGAGGTTGTGGAGGTGGAGGTAGAAGTGGTGGTAGAGGTGGAGGTAAAAATTGTAGAGATGGTGGAGGTGAAGGTGGTGGTGAAGGTGGTAGAGATGGTGGAGATGGTAGAGATAGAGGTGGTAGAGATGGTGGTAAAGGTGGTAGAGATGGTGGGGATGGTAGAGATGAAGGTGGTAGAGATGGTGGTGGTGGTAGAGATGGTGGTGAAGGTG